>NW_020837945.1:11554143-11718887 GCF_003676395.1 Aethalodelphis obliquidens
GCTCCCCACCGCCCCCACCGCTCCCCACCGCTCCCCACCGCTCCCCACCGCTCCCCATCACTCACATTACCGCCTGAGCCCTGAACCATCCCCTCCCTCCCCACCCCCGCTGCCCCAGTCCATGGAAAGCTTGTCTTCCACAAAACCGGTCCCTGGTGCCAGAAAGGTTGGTGACTGCTGTCTTAAGGGACTTCCTTTACCGCCAAGACTGATTTCAAAGGTCTGGCTTCCTGTTCAAAGACCCACATCTTTCCTAGGTGATTGATGTCCCCCCATCCCCACTAAGTGGCAGATCCTGCCTGAAGGTTTCAACAGGACAGATAACATCTGAATACACTCCAGTAAGATTAAGATTGTTACAAGAGACCTACTCACAGTTGTGTGTGTAGGGGGTGGGAGGTCTTTCCTGGTGCACCAAGAGGACCTTGTATTGAGGAGCATATGGTCCAGTGGCAACTTGGCTTTGGCATTTATAGCTGGGCCTCTGTGCTCTCTGTGGTTTTATCCTGCAGGGGAACCTCGTTCCATGGCCTCATCCTCTCAGCTCCTCCATTCAACCACAGTTTATGCCATGATTGGCCCAGCCGAGCCCCAAGATTCCCAGTGAGCTTTGCTTAAATGGATAGTAGACAATTGTTGTACTTTTGGTTGCCCATCATCTTCCAAATAGTCCACCCATGTTGATGACGGCATCTGTCATTCATCTGGGGAGGATGTGGTTCTTAGCACAGGAAGTCAGACCTTTGAAGTTGGTCTTGGCAAGAGAGAAAATCCTAGTTCACTTAAATATGCTCAGAAATGGGTGCCTGACCTAGACTGCCAACAAGACTTGTCCTTGGGAGACATGTGTTCAGAATGAGGCATGGGAGGAAATGCGTTGGTTCTCTGTGAAAGTTCCACTTGGCTGGTACAGGAAGGCAGTGGCTGCCAGGTGGAACTGCTGTCCCAGAAGTGGCGTCAATGTTGGTGGCAGTGGCACTCAAGTTCCCGGCTTCTAGTGCATGGTGGCCACAGCCATTCCTGTGTTTTTTTCACCAGCCCAGTTCTTCAGTGTGGTTTTAGGCATTGTTCCTAGAAACTACCTTGAGCCACTTTCTCCACCCTCCCCAAACTTCCAGTGTCCTTTAGTAAATCCCTTTTCTGCTTAATCCAGCTGCTTAATCCAGGACTGCCATTTGCAACTAAGAAATGTGACCGACACGGATGAGATCATGGGAATTTCATGGTTTGGGGATAAACAGGCACTATACACTAGACTGTAGGGCCTGGGGCACGTGGACTCATTAAACTTTCAGCTCTGCCACTTTGTAGGTGTATGATCCGTGACCAAACCTCACGGACCTACAGGTTTCTCAGGTGTAAACAGGAATGCTTCTTATGAGGATTCAATGATCTATTGTACGTGAAGAATCCTGTGTGGTTAATGAAACGCGATGAGCACTCCATCCTCAGTATTAAATTATGTACCCTGTTGTGCTAATATAATAATAAACAGAAGTTTTTATTATTTTTAAGATTTGTTGAAAAAAAGTGTTCCATAGTTCTTCTCTTGGGGAAGTATTGATTTCAAAGCAAATCTTGCCAGTTTCAGTCAGTTTCCTGCATTGACTGAAATTTCTCTGTCACATCTTCAGCTAGCTGCAGGCTTTAAATGAAAATGTAGAAGGCAGTCAAGAAAGACCACAAATTGTATGATTCCATTTGTATGAAAAGTCCAGAGTAGGCCAGTCTGTAGAGACAGAAAGTAGATCACTGCTTGCCTAGGGCTGTAAGGAAATGAGTGACTGCTAATGGTGACAGGTTTTCTTTTGGGGGGTGATGAAAATGTTCTGAAATTGACTGTGGTAGTGGTTGTACAACTCTGTGAACATAGTGAGAACCACGGAATTGTGCCTTTTATTTTTTTATTATTTTTATTTTTTTGGCCACGCCACACGGCATGGTGGACCTTAGTTCCCTGACCAGGGATCAAACGCGCGCCTCCTGCAGCGGAAGGAGGCGTCTTAACCGCTGGGCCGCCAGGGAAGTCCCAAGAACCATGGAACTGTGCCTTTTAAAGGAGTGAATTTTATGGCATATGAAAGCTTTTATTAAGAAGAGAAAACAGTAAAGGACAACGCAGAGGGGTTCTGCTTTTGGTAGGTTGCTTGCTACTTTTCTATAGGCAAGAAATATCTTCAGAAGCATAGGAAATGAGAACTATTTTATTTTATGTTTTAATTTTTTTTGAAGTTTTAAATTTTCTTGATTTTTTTATACAGCAGGTTCTTATTAGTTATCCACTTTATACATATTAGTGTATATATGTCAATCCCAATCTCCCAATTCATCACACACACACACACATACACACACACCCCGAGAACTATTTTAAATTGTGTTAAGCAAAGAAATGACTGCCAATGTTTTAAGAATTTTATTTTAGATGCTTTTATGGCTGCAGCAAAAATTGATTATTACTTACCAATTTCTGCCAAAACCCCACGAAACTTTGCTAGTATTCCCAGGCCTTTGTTACTGTGTCTTTCTTACAACAGATAGCTACTCTTACCAAAATGAGCAGTGGCCTTACCTAAACAAGGATCCACAATGTGGAGAAAAACTAGATAAAAACAAATGCACATTTTGTGAAAATGACTGAGAGAGAGTGGTCTTTAATTACATATACAGACTTTTTACTTTAAAACTCAGCAGGTGATCAAGCAGTAGTTGTGATGTCAATTCCCATTGTTTCCTGTTACACATCCTGTTGCCCACAGCCTGTGGGGAAACTGAGGTCTAGGGAACCTACCTGCCCTCTCTTCTCTTTCTTTTCTCCAACCCTAAGAAAAAGCATCCTAAGAAGTCATGATTCCATGGCCTTCTGGACACAGGGAGCTGGCAGAGGAAGGCAGAGCACGTGTGCATGCCTCTGGGTCCCACGTTTATGGACTTGAGTATCCTGAGAGGTTTGGAAGATACTCATTCTAAATGTATCGATTACAGTGCCTGCCTGCCCACAGTCCCACAGTGGCCAAAGCCATTGGCCTAAGGACAGGGCCAATCATCATCAACTGGATGATGAGGTGTTACATAGTTCAATAGGTAAGGTTCTTTATTTGGGGGAAAAAGATTATTTAAAAAATTTTTATGTATATAGTAAAAAATCCAATCAATGAAAAAGGATAGGCAATAAACAAGTGAGTTCCTCTTTACCCCAGACTCCCCCAGATCCAGACCTCCTGAGCCTACTTCCCAGATCTAATCCTCATCAACAATTTCTTGCTTATCTGTATTATGGGTGCTGTAACAAATGACTGCAAACTTAGAGGCCTAAACAACACAAATTTATAATCTTACAGTTCTAGAGGCCAGAAGTCCAAGGTGGATCTTACTGGGCTAAAATCAAAGTGCTGGCAGGGCTTCATTCCTTCTGGAGGCTCTAGAGAAGTATCTGATTCCTTGCTGTTTCAGCTTCTAGAGGCTGCCTGTGTCCTTGGCTTGTAGCCCCTTCTTATGTCTTCAAAGCCAGCAACAGCAGGTGGAGTCCTTCTCATGTCACACGATTCTGACTATCCTGCCTCCCTCTCTCACTTTTAAGGACTTTTGTGGTGACACTGGGCCTATCCAGATCACCCAGCATAATCTCCCTATTTTAAAGTCAGTTGAGGGGCTTCCGTGGTGGCACAGTGGTTAAGAATCCGCCTGCCAGTGCAGGGGACATGGGTTCAAGCCTTGGTCCGGGAGGATCCCACGTGCTGCGGAGCAACTAAGCCTGTGCGCCACAACTACTGAGCCTGCACTCTAGAGCCCGTGAGCCACAACTACTGAGCCCACGTGCCACAACTACTGAAGCCTGCATGCCTGGAGCCTGCGCTCTGCAACGAGAGGCCACCACGACAAGAAGCCCGTGCACCTCAACGAAGAGTAGCCCCACTCGTCGCAACTAGAGATAGCCCGTGCACAGCAACAAAGACCCAAAGCAGCCAAAAATAAATAAATTAATTAATTAAATAAAATAAAGTCAGTTGAATATACATGCTACTATGTATAAAATAGATAATCAACAAGGACCTACTGTATAGCACATGGAACTCTACTCAATATTCTGTAATAACCTATATGGGAAAAGAATCTAAAAAGGAGTGGGTGTATGTATATGTATAATTGAACCACTTTGCTGTACGCCTGAAACTAACACAACATTGTAAGTCAACTATACTCCAATACAAAACAAAAATTAAATGAAAAATGAAAAAAAAGTTGATTAGCAACATTAATTCCATTTGCAAATTTAATTTCCCTTTGCTATGTAACATAACATATTCAGAGATTCTGGGATTAGGACATATTTGGGGGGGCCATTATCCTGATACCACAACATCCTTTCAAAAATTTCTGCACAGCTGACCCTCAAACAACACAGGTTTGAACTATGCAGGTTCACTTATATGTGGATTTTTTTTCAATAAATGCGTACTACAGTACTGCACGATTCACAGTTGGCTGAATCTGGGATGTGAAACCAAATCCAAGTTATCCGTGGATTTTTGACTGCACAGCACCCCTAACGCCTGAGTTGTTGAAGGGTCAACTGTATGTGATTTATAGACCCACACTGTCTCTCCATTGCTTTCACAAAAATACACAAATGTGAGCACACTATACATATTCTTATGTTTTTCTTCACCTGCCTATTAATATAGCTTCAAGATTTTTCCAATTCAACACATATAGCTCTATCTCATTATCTGTTAAACCAGCATGAGATTGTTGTATGCTCTCATGGAAAGTAGAACTAACCAATACGGAGCAAATGAAATAAATAGCAGTGCAAGTTTACACAAAGACAGATGACAAGGCATCGAGAGGGCAAACGCAAGCTGAAGTCATCATGAATCAGGAAGGTGATAGGGCGTAATAACGAGCCATGAGGTATGAGATACAGAGAAGGCGACAAAAGCCCACACTTGTTGAACATCTTCCTTACGTTAACTAACTTAATCTTCACAACAATCCTGTGACATAGGTATTATTATTAACTGTTTCTGAGAGACGGAGAAACTAAGGCACAGATGAAATAACTTGGCATGCAGCTAGGAAGTGGCAGAGTTGGGATTTGAATCCAGACTGACTATAGTTGTTCTGATTCCAGATCCCTGTTGTTACCCACACACAAAGCTATGGCGTTAGCAGAGAGGAAACTGGAGCAGATCACATTACTGAGTGAAGATTCCAGAACTCCAGACACTGAGGTTCCTGGGGCTGCTTTGCATTCAGTGTGTGGTTTTTTTTTTATTTTAATTTTTATTGGAGTATAGTTGATTTACAATGTTATGTTAGTTTCAGGTGTACAGCAAAGTGAATCAGTTATGCATACACATATATCCACCTCTTTTTAAAACTTCCTTCTCCATATAGGTCATTACTATATGTATGGAGTAGAGCTCCCTGTGCTGTATAGTAGGTAGGATTCAGTGTGTTTTCTAGCTGGATTATTATTCTTGTCCTTTATTTCCCTCGAGGTCCCTGCCTCCCTGACTAACTGTAACACCGACGAGCAAGAGGAAATGTGATGTAGGGGAGAGGAAATGAATGGGCTTCAGAGCTTGAGAGACTTGAACTCAGATCCAGGGTTTTCCCTGGACGAGAGGACGTTTTGGAAATTTGTGGGAGAATTTTCAGTTGACAAGGTGATTAGAGGGGCACTACTGGCCGAGCTTCTGTTTAGCCCATTTGGACCAGTATGTCATGCTGGCTGGCACCTATTCTGATTGGTTGGTAAGTCCATGGAATCCTAGATTTATTTTTATTAATTTTTATTGGAGTATAGCTGCTTTACAATGCTGTGTCAGTTTCTACTGTACAGCAAAATGAATCAGCCATACATATACATGTATCCCCTCCCTTTTGGACTTCCTTCCCATTCAGGTCACCACAGTGCATTAAGTAGAGCTCCTTGTGCTATACAATATGTTCTCATTAGTTATCTATTTTATACATAGTATCAGTAGTGTTTATGTATCAATCCTTATCTCCCAATTCCTCCCCCTCTCCCTCTCCCCCTCCCCTTTCCCCCTCCCCCTTTCTCCCTCCCCCTTTCCCCCTTGGTAGCCATACATTTGTTTGCTATCTCTGTGAATCCTAGTTGTTGAGTATTTCTTTTTTTTCTTCTTCTTCTTTTATTTTTTTTGGCTGCGTTGGGTCTTTGTTGTGTTGCATGGGCTTTCTCTAGTTGCAGCGAGTAGGGGCTACTCTTCATTGCGGTGCATGGACTTCTCATTGCAGTGGCTTCTCTTGTTGCGGAACACAGGCTCCAGGTGCGCAGGCTTCAGTAGTTGTGGCACGTGGGCTCAGTAATTGTGGCTCGCGGGCTCTAGAGCGCAGGCTCAGTAGTTGTGGTGCGTGGGCTTAGTTTCTCTGCGGCACGTGGAATCTTCACAGACCAGGGCTTGAACCCATGTCCCCTGCATTGGCAGGCGGATTCTTAACCACTGTGCCACCAGGGAAGTCCCTAGTTGTTAAGTATTTCAAATATCACCCCTGACCACAGGCATTCAGGAGGTGAGGCCAGGGATGTTGGGTGTTTTGCAATGTACAGGTGGTTGACCAAAATGAGGAATTGTTCCGTGTCCTGCTCAACATTCAAATGTCCCACCAGACATTCATGTGAGTGAATACTCTGTTTATAGTCATCTAAGCCTAGAATGGGATTATATTTTACATACAAATATGACATAATTTTGCATGATTTTAAATACACTCATTTTTTCCCATAAATACAACTACTGTGAAAATTGTACTTCATTTTCTTGGGAATATTACCAAGAGTTGTACCTCATTTTAGAAAAACATGGCACCATGGCTTACGGCATTAGAATTACCAGTACTACATGCCTACTGGAGTTTGCATTTGCAGTGCTGAAGGCAAATATGTACCAGAGGAGATCAGAGATCCCTTTTAATTTAGAAGCAAGTGTTATTAAATTAGTGGAGGTCATAGCTAGTGTCCAAGACGGCCCCTAAAAATCCCCTTTCTGATATTCACATTTTTTTGTGTAGCGCTCTCCCACAATAGAGCAAACATGATGGTATGCTCTGTGTGACCAACAGAATATAGCAAACGTGGTGGTATATCTCTTCTGAGGCTAGAAGCTTCCTGCTCTCACGCTCTCTCAGATCAGTCACTCTGAGTGAAGTCAGTTGCCATATCTTGAGGCAGCCTTGTGGAGAGGCACATGTACTCAGGAACCAAGGTCTCCAGCCAACAGCCATGTAAGTAAGCTTTATGGGAAGCAGATCCTCAGGCAAGTCTTCAGATGTTTGCAGCCCCAGCTGACAGTTTTATTATAAGCTCATGAGGAATCCTGAGCCAGAACAACTCAACTAAGCTGCTCTCAGGTTCCTGACCCTCAGAAATTGTACAAGATTATAGATAAATAGTTGATGTTTCAAGTTGCTGATGTTTTGGGATAATTTGTTAGATAGCAATAGATAACTAATACAGAAGACATGCATGAAACTCAGTAATCTCATTAATTTCATCAATAAGCATTGTTTAAAAAACATTTCATATGTGTTACCCTTCTAGTATAATTAAAGTCAATCTATATTATAAAAATTACGTGTTGAAATGATTTATTAATTTTGGGGTCACCTATTGTATTTCTGTCTTATACTGTCCCCAGAGACCTTCCATCTAACTTCTTTAGGGCTTCTTTTTAAAAAATTTTATTTATTTTTGGCTGCATTGGGTCTTTGTTGCTGCATGCGGGCTTTCTCTAGTTGTGGCATGCAGGCTTTCTCTAGTTGTGGCGAGTGGGGTCTACTCTTTGTTGCAGTGCGTGGGCTTCTCATTGCGGTGGCTTCTCTTGTTGTGGAGCACAGGCTCTAGGCGTGCCGGCTTCAGTAGCTGCAGCACGTGGGCTCAGTAGTTGTGGCATGTGGGCCCTTGAGTGCCTGGGCTTCAGTAGTTGTGGTGCATGTGGGATCTTCCTGGACCAGGGACTGAACCTGTGGCAAGTAGATTCTTAACCACTGCGCCACCAGGGAAGTCCCTTTATGGCTTCTTATACTACTATACTACTGTATATTTTTCTGACCCATCCTCTGTTCCCTGTTACCCACTGAAGAATTTGTCTCCGTATCAGTCTTTTAAACACTGGTGTCTGAATATATCCTTGACATACAGTACTTGTAATATTTCATCACCACCTCTTCCTGTATCACAACATAGATGGTTATTTTAACATGACACATAAAAAATCCTGACTCATTTGTGAGAGTATCATACTTCTCATTTTCTCTGTATGTATCTCTATTTAAACTGAGATTATGTCCCCCTTTTTCTGTTCTAAAACTAGGTTTTTTGTTTGTTTGTTTTTACTATTCTAAAAAGCCAGTTTGAGACTGTTTTTTTATGTTATTTGTAACTGAAAGAAACCAAATGATAAATGTATCCACTGTCATCAGAGTCTAGACTCCAGAAAGAAGTGTTTCCTCTTCTGCCTAAATCAAATGATCTTCCAAGCTTTGGTATCCTGTTTTCCCTCTAAAAGACCATCTTTTACCTAGATGACTGATACTGAATATCCATCCTTTTAGGAGAGGGTCATTTAAGATCCAAAGGAATGTAATCTTAGTCTTAAGTCAACTTCATCCAAATACAACAGTTCTAACGGACTTACTAACAGGAAGTCTTTTTGTTTCACAACCCAATAAGCTTACAGAGAAAGACAGTATTTTGGGAAGTACATGGTTACACAATATGCTTTACATAACATAGCTCCTGCAGTATACTTTGGTGTACTTAAAAGATGGGACATGAATGCCATCCATTAGAGTAAGTTCATGAAGCAGCCTCAAGAAAGTAAGAACAAACCAGAACCTGTGGGACCTGGTGTGAAGGACAGCCTGGATTGTTCCTTTCTCTTAGTAGGTTTGAACCAACTGGACTGGATTCTACCTGTCCAGTTTTAGGTGAAGTAGGTCTTTTAGAACCTGTCCTGGCCCAAACCTGAAAATGGTCCTAAAGTCACAAAGACTCCAGAATCTAGGAGGTAATAGGAATTTAAGAAAACACGCTTAGGTAGAGAGATAATCGAATACCAACTGAATGAGGGCATATGTGGAGTTTTTTTAAAGCTGATCGGCAAGTTTACTAAAGACTCAAATCAGCACATTTGAAATGCTGACACTGAAATGTTGACATCAGCAACTTAATCCCAATATCTTTCAAATGCCCATATTTTTGAAAGCATAGCTACATACATGTTTGACTCTCTGTGAAGGAGAGGCTTACAGAATGATAGAGAAACAAGCTGCATTAGTGCAAGGCCCCCCTCACGTCTGGGAAGGCAACTCAAAGCACGTGCATCCTAATGGCAGGTCAACAGTAACATCCTTCTTCATAAATGGGGGTGAGCATTTGTTCTCAGATAGTCTTCTGTAATAAAGGTAAAACATCTAGTAGAATCTTAAAATACTTAATGTTTTAAACAGTGATGAGATTTGAGACTATGGTAGAAACTTCTACTTGTCCCCCAGTATCTATTCTTCCTTTCTTCCTCAGTACTGAAACTGCATTTTCTAGCCTCCCTTCCAGTTTAGTGTAGCCAAGTGACTAAGTTTTTGCCAGCAGAATGAAAGCAGAAATGGTATATGCGAACTTTGGGAAAGGTTCTTTTTTTTAAAATAGTACAACCACTTTATTTATTTATTTATGGCTGCGTCGGGTCTTAGTTGTAGCATGCGGGACCTTTCCTTGAGGCGTGAGGGCTCTGTAGCTGTGGCATGTGGGATCTTAGTTTCCTGACCAGGGATCAAACCTTCGTCCCCTGCATTGGCAGGTGGATTCTTAACCACTGGACCACCAGGGAAGTCCAGGGAAAGGTTCTTAAAGAGAGGGCATGTTCCCTTTGTCCTCTCACCTTCTGGTTGGAATGCAAGTATAATGGCTAGAGCTCCAGCAGCTCTCTTAGACCATGAAGTGACATTGGGAATGGAGGCTGATATCTTCCAAATACAAGTATATTTGAAAGCATAAATAAATACATGTGTGACTTTCTTGGCTGCAACAAGGATGCTGCATCTGTCTCCATGAAGTGCCAGGCCAGCTCTAGGCTAACTTTGGACTTCTAAAACTTGAGAGGGAAATACCAATTTTTGTTTAAGCCACTCTTATTTTCTGGTTGTCTTCCCCTGCTTCATGCAGCCGAACCTAACCCTAATACAATAATCAAAAAAGAAGGGCCTCCCTGGTGGCACAGTGGTTGAGAGTCCGCCTGCCGATGCAGGGGATGCAGGTTTGTGCCCCGGTCCGGGAAGATCCCACATGCCGCGTAGTGCCTAGGCCGTGAGCCATGGCCACTGAGCCTGCGCGTCCGGAGCCTATGCTCCGCAAGAAGATAGATTTTGAAAACTTCTATTTATTTACTTACTTTTTGGCCACACTGTGGCCTGCGGGACCCTAGTTCCCCGACCAGGGATCGAATCTGCATCCCTCGCAGTGGAAGCACAGAGTTCCAACCTCTGGACAGCCAGGGAAGTCCCTAAAAACTTATTTTAAAAAGTCAACTTTCATAGGTCAGCAATTTAACTAATTTTAAGGTTGCACATATTTTAAAAGTAATTTATTCAACAAATATTTATTGGGCACCTAGATCCTAGCACATGTTATCAGAATGATGGGTAATGTAACTGCAAGTGTATATAAAATATAAAAGATAGAAAAATAGTATCCATGAAAATGAGAACTGAGAGATAGTGGAAAAAATATCAAAAACTAGGGATTGTTCCTCTTACACGTATAAGAGTTATAGGAGTAACAGGAGTAGAAGAGGATGGCCTTTTGTGATAACTTGGGACACAAAACCTTTTATTTTATTATACTTCAGGTAAAAGCTTTTTTAGATTTCTATTGATAATAACTGGACTTACACAATGCCTTTCCCCCAAGCAACTAAATGACATTTTATATTCCGTAGGAAATTTAGACAGACAGGGCTTGCAAAGGCTGTTGAAGTTACATTGAAAATTCAAGATGTAGCGTCTTTAAAGGATACAGTAGGAAGAGACCTGACAATAAGAAAAACAAAAATCTGGTGGATGGCCGGGAAAAGCTTCAGGACAGAATCAGAAGACTAGTTAGTTGTGTTGGTAACCTCGGGTTACAGTACTAGTTGGTAGCCTTGGACAAGTAACTTCACCTTTCTAGGCCTCCATTTCTGAGTGGCGGGGATTAGAAAAGGACATCTTTACAGACCTTCAGTTCCTGAGAACCCTCTTGGAGCACGTGCCCTACACTGGGCAGCTGGTGGTCAACGCCGCTGGGCCTGTAGGCAAAGAGAGCCCCTGCCCCTGGGTCTTGGGCTCCCCCTGCACGTGATCTCACGGATGCTGCACTTGAAGTCCCTGAGCAGGAACGCAGCTGTGCTGCCATCCAGAAGACAACATGAGTGGCCAGGTATACGCGTCCGCTAATTTACAGACGCCAAACCTGGCCGGCAGCTCCCGGAGAGCCGGCAAAACCCGGGAGCCCTCGCTCCGCCCCGTGGCGTCCTCGCCCCGCCCCTAGAGCCCCGCCCCGCCCCGGCCGGCCACTTGCTGCGCGCGGATTGGCTGCTGCGGTGCGCACGGCGCCGCGCCCCGCCCCGCCGGCGCCCTCGCCTTTCGCCCGCGGACTGCTACCGGCTCCCGGGGGCTGAGGTGGAGCCGTGGACCCCGGCTTTGCCGCGGCTTAGCCGCCTCCTCCTCTGCGCTCGCGCCTGGTGTCGGCTTGGACGTCGGGTAAGCCGGGTGAGTGCGGGAGGCCGGTTTGGGGCGTGCGAGGGGCTGGCGCTTGCCGCCCGCGCGTAGGAAGGCACCCCCGGTTCGTCCGGCCCGGCCTGCGAGGTGCGGCGATGCCCGGCCCGGCCTCTCCGGTGAGAGGCGCCGCCGGGCGGAGCGGGTCCGCGGGGCGTCCGGGCGTTCTGCGGGGCGGGGGCCGCCGCCGCCCCCTCCGCACTAGCCCGCGTCCCCTCGGGCGAGCGTGGCGGGCGCTCGGCCGGAGCGGGCCCCACGCCACGTTGTCTCACCATCGAATTGCTTCCCTGGAAGGTCTGGAAAGGTTTCCGTCTTGAGCCTGTCAGCTTCCCGGGGCGACGGGCGGTGGGGAGACGATGTGCGGCCCGCACGGGGCGTCAGGGGGCCACTCAGGTGCTTCGTCGCCCCTCCCGTTTGCTCTGAACCATGGCTGGGAATGTTTTCAGTGTTCGGCGCTCTTTTCCGAGTCTCTCCGTAGGAGAGTCAGGTACAGAGGTGTGAAATGGAAATGGAAGAGGGTCAACCTTCTTTCGCGTATTAATCATAAAGTGTTCGTGCCCTTTTAGATAAAGAGCAGCAGAGAGTTGCCCATGTAGCAAAGGTAGTTGTGCTGGGGAAGACCATTTTGGTTTTTAACCAATAAATTGGCTTCCGAGTTAATCAATGGAAGGTGCTTAGTTTGAAAGGTAAATATATGACCTTTTGAAGCCCAAGAAGTGCTGAGATCGACTGTGCTCGCTCCCTCCCCGCTGCTGGCGCGGCGCGCGTGTGTGTGTGTTTGTGTGTGTTGGAATTTCTCTTCGGAGTGTCCCACCTCTTCTCTCAAACTGTTCACCTACCTGCGCTATAAATCCCTTTCCTTAACAATTACCAAGCCTCTTACTCCCAGGATTGTTACACTTCTTTTCCATCATCTTCAGACAAACGTAGTTTTCAGACGTAGAACAAACGTTAGACATTTTTTTGCCGATAATAGTGTTGCAAGCCTCTTCGTCCTTAAAATGAACATCAAAAGTTATCTTGAATATCGACCCGACAGGAAAAGCTGGGTTAATGAGAGCACGGAGAGGATGCAGTGTTCCTCTTCCGGAGACACGCCTTCCCCTCCCCCATCCTCCTTGGCCCATTACTGGCTGGTCATTTCTGAATTCACTTCTGGAGTCCGAGGTAAAGAATTTATCTTATTAGTTTATCCATATCTGCCCTTTTTAAATGATTACGGTAATATATCCAGGTTGTAAACTCTTTTTGTAATGTTACAGAATAATATCAAGTAAAAATTGAAACAGCACAGAAGTATATCAAGTGAAAAGTTAGAATTCCTTGTTTCTTTACTTTGCATCCTGAATTCCAGTCCCTAGGAGGGGTTAGTACCGTGATACTGTTGGGCAACTGACTTAATATAAGGACACGTCTCCATATTAGTGTGCACCTACCTCATTTTTAAAGTGCTGTACAGTACGCAGCTGTTTAGATATACTCTAATATATTTTATTGGTCCCTTAATGATGGACGTTTGGTTGTTTCTGGGTTTTAGCCATTAAAAGACTTACTGCAAGAAAATCTTTTGGGTATTGTTGGTTAAGTTTCAGGTAGTGCTCTTTTTACCAGGAATCTTTTTTTGTAACTTGAAGGATTTTATAATTTAAAAGCAGTAGTTAATTTGCTTGATTTAAATGCATTTCTTAGAATCTGTGTGTCTTTTTATATTTAGAGACTGGATCAAAAACATTTTGAGGACCAGGTTAAATAATGGTTAATTTATTAACCTTGTTACCACTTAATGGTGTTGACTTTAAGGTTATATTGACTCATTTGATTAGCTTGGCAGGAATGAATAGAGAAGGCCTTAAGGAAGAGAAAATTTGAACAGAGGCCGTGTAATACCCTCCTGTGGTAATCCCCTTGAATATCCAACAGTAACAGATGTTCTTTTGTTGCAAAATGTATCTCAGGTACCAAAAAATGTGTACAGAATATATATAAATATATAATTTAAATAATACTATTGCAATGATCAACATTGTATCTACAACCAAATTAAGAAATGAAACATTTACATCTTTCTTCCAGAGGTGGCCTCTACCCTGATTTTTTAAATTAATCTTTTTCTTGCTTTCATTTTGTTTTGTTTTTTGGCCATGCCGCGCAGCTTGTGGGACTTTAGCTCCCCGATCAGGGATCGAACCCGGGCCCTTGGTACTGAAAGCACCGAGTCCCAACCACTGGACCGCCAGGGAATTCCAGTCTTTCCCTTGCTTTTTAAAATAAGCTTTACAGGGCCTGCATGCTGGCACAGTGGTTAAGAATCTGCCTGCCAGTGCAGGGGACACAGGTTCGAGCCCTGGTCCAGGAAGATCCCATATGTCGCGGAGCAGCTAAACCTGTGCACCACAATTACTGAGCCTGCTCTCTAGAGCCCGCGAGCCACAACTACTGAGCCTGTACTCTAGAGCCTGCGAGCCACGACTACTGAGCCCACGTGCCACAACTACTGAAGCCCGTGCGCCTAAAGCCTGTGCTCCGCAACAAGAGAAGCCACCGCAGTGAGAAGCCCACGCACCACAACGAAGAGTAGCCCCCGCTCGCTGCAACTAGAGAAAGCCCGAGAGCAACAATAAAGACCCAACGCAGCGAAAAAGAAAATAAATAAATTTTAAATAAGCTTTACACATAAATACATAAATATACACATGTACATATATGCACACGTATATAAATATTTACACATAAACAGTATATTTAGTTTTGAGTGAGGTGTTAAAAACAAAACAAAATTCTCATACACATAGCATGTTTCAAAGTTTTATTTTATAGTTATTGAGAGTGCCACAAGAACTGTTTTTTTTTTTTTTTTTTTTTGGCTGCACTGGATCTTCATTGCAGTGCACAGGGCTCTTTGTTTAGGGTTTCTCACTAGTTGCCGCACAGGCTTAGTTGCCCTGCGGCATGTGGGATCTTAGTTCCCCAGTCAGGATCGAACCCGAGTCCCCTGCATTGGAAGGTGGGTTCTTAACCACTAGACCACCAGGGAAGTCCCACAAAAAACTGGTTTTAAGAGGATTTAAGAAATAGATATCTGTGTAGTCCATAGGGAAAGGAATGTCTCAATAAAATTGCTGAGTTAGATATAATTGGTTAATGTTCCAGAGGGCAACAAAATCATTATACCTTGTGATTAATCATTTCTACCAGACTATAAAATCATTACACCTTATTAATTTCTGCAGTTAAACTGAAACCTTACAGGACTATAAACTGTGTCTTTATTAACAGCGGGTTGTTCATTAAATAAACTGTGATAACAAAGTTATTTTCCTCAGAGCACAAATGAGGACCAAACAGGCTTATTAGAAAATGCTAGCGCTTTCTCAATTTGAGATTAAAAATTTGTTCCATAATTGTAAGCACAAACCTGACTGTGTAAGGAAAGGACAATATTGTCACTTTTAGGTGAAAGCTTCCAGGAAAGATGAGCAGGACAGAATGGCTTCAGCTTCCCTGTTTCCCTGACAGGGGCCCTTTCTCAGGAGGTCAGTGGGCAGTGTTACGAGGGAGTCTTGGCTACGGTGTTCACTCCAGTCAGGGCATCAGAGGGCTCTAGTGTGCACCAAATACTGGAAAGATGGCAGAAATACAGACTGAGGGAGTGGGCTGCTCACCGTGGCCTGCATGCAGTGATCAGTGTAGGTCAAAGTAGAACCTTCTGTGAGGGAAGTGAATGTCCTTTGCTGATGCAGGCTGCAGGGTTCAGAAGGAAAGCAGGAACTGCACCAGCATATGATCAAGATCAAGCCAAGCACAGCTGAGTACAGATAGGAATCTGGGTCAGGTTCATGGGGCATTCAGTCCTCAGGTTAAAAAGCTGGATAGGGACTTCCCTGGTAGTCCAGTGGTTAAGACTCTGCACTTCCCAGACTAAATGTCCATTGACAGATGAATAGATAAAGAAGATGTGGCACATATATACAATGGAATACTATTCAACCATAAAATGAAATGAAATTGAGTTTTTTGTAGTGAGGTGGATGGACCTAGAGTCTGTCATGCAGAGCGAAGTAAGTCAGAAAGAGAAAAACAAATACCATATGCTAACACATATGTATGGAATCTAAAAAAAGAAAACGGTACTGATGAACCTAGTGGCAGGGCAGGAATGAAGACTTAGACATAGAGAATGGACTTGAGGACACGAAGGTGGGGTGGCGGGAGAGTAGCATGGACATATATACACTACCAAATGTAAAATAGCTAGTGGGAAGCAGCCGCATAGCACAGGGAGATAGATCAGCTCAGTGCTTTGCGACGACCTAGAGGGGTGAGATCGGAGGGTGGGAGGGAGGCTCAAGAGGGAGGGGATATGGGGATATATGTATGCATATGGCTGATTCACTTTGCTGTACAACAGAAACTAACACGGTATTGTGAAGCAATTATACTCCAATAAAGATGTATTAAAAACAAAAAAAAGACTGCACTTCCACTGCAGGGGCCACGGGTTTGATCCCTGGTTGGGGAACTAAGATCCTGCATGCCATAAATAAATAAAAACTTAAAAAAAAAAAAAAAGCTGGCATAGTACCTGGTTACACTGCTTCAGTCTGGCCTGGTTGTCCTCCTCGTCTGGGGCATAGCTGGATCCTCTTTACCTCTCCTGTGTGGGGATCTTTCCTGTATTCTCTTTCGTTGATTTACTCTCTCCGGTGGCACTCAAACTCCAGTAGCTTCTTGACAAGAAGAGTTACGTTTTCTTGGAGACGTTGCCTGTCTGAATATGTTTTGATTCTATCCTCATACTTGACTGATATTTTGGCTGGTAATAGAATTTTAGTTGGAAGTAATTTTCTTTCAGAATTTTGAAGTAATTGGTCCATTGTCATCTTGCTTCTCCTGTTGCTGAGAATTCCAAAGTATTATGATTCCTGATCCTTTGTATTTGACCTGTTTTTTTTAAATTAATTTTTATTGGCGTATAACTGCTTTACAATGTTGTGTTAGTTTCTGCTATTTGTTTTTGTTTTGTTTTGTTTTTAATTTCTGCAGACTAATTTCTGCTTAGACTCCAGTGGTTTGAAATTTAAAATGGCCTGTCTTAGCGTGGGTCTATTTTCATCCATTAGGTTGAGTATCTGATGGGCCCTTTAAATCTGGAAATACAGTACTTTCTATTCTGGAGAGATTTTCCTGAATATTTTGTTATTTTTCTCCCTTGTATTCTCTATAGTGTCTCCTGAAACACCTCTTATTTAGATGTGAACCTTTTAAAGGTCTTCTAATTTTCTTACCTTTTTTCTTCTGTTTTCCACCTACTTACTGCTAGATTTTGGGGGGCTGGGGGTTGGGGGCACCACGTGGCTTGTGAGATCTTAGTTCCCCGACCAGGAATCAAACCCATGCCCTCGGCAATAAAGGAGCAGAGTCTTAACCACTGGACCACCGGGGAATTCGCACTGCTAGCTTTTCTTAACTTTTATTTCTCAACCTTTGTATTTGGATTAAAAAAAAATTCCACAGTTATGTTTTTATTTTTCAAAGCTATTTTTTAGTCTCTGAATGTTTCTTATGATAGGATCCTATTCTTGCTTTAAAATGCAATATGTTCTCTTATCTCTGAGGTTATAGTGATTTTGTTTTCTTTCTCTGCATAGCTTTCCAGATTCTTATCTGGAAGGAAAGGATCTGGCTGCTAGTCTTCTGCACCAGAACAGAGGAACAGAGGTCCCTTCTGTCCAGTTTTCAGTATGATACCTGCATCTTCTGTTGTGCCCGGTATCCCCCAGTCCAGAACACAAGACATAGGGGGGAAAAAGCCTCAGATTTCTGCCAGGATATGGAAGAAGCAGTTGCCAGTACCATGACGAGAAAAGGGACAGGTTCTGGGATCTGACTTTTCTTCCTGCTTCCTCCCAAGTTGTCACTGTGTTGGTTCTCAGCTTTCCCCACCACTGGCTTGGGAATTCGGCTTTCTTGGGTGTGCTAAGTCAGTTACCATGTCCATCTGCTTTCCAGCTTTCAAAATTTTATTGCTATTGTTTCATCTTCTGTTCTCCCTATCGTTAGGAGTTTATGACTTTTTAAAAACTCCTTTTATTGATTGCAGTTTTCGTGAAGTTTCAAGAGGGAGCAGAATGAGGTGCTATGTACATCTGCCATCATCACCCAGAGATAGTAATCGTTTTTCTCTTCCAAATAGTAATGGCAGTACTGCCAGGAGCAGAGTGCCCTCTACAAAAGCAGTCGTATGTATGTGAACCATCTTCTTGGTAGGTAGTGGTTGATAGCATTGAGTGATCACATGTGCTGGACACTGCTTTTCTTATTATTTCTCACTTACTGAGGGATGTGCTGTCATATCCCCAGTTTACACCTCAGAGGACCATAGCCCAAGGACATTTAAAGCTTGAACAGTGCCTGTCACACAGCGACTCTTCCTTTAAAAGTGGAATGGATAAATGAACATGGCCAAGTAGGCACAGCTGGGAAGAGGCTGAAGGTAGGAGAGGGCCCAGGCCAGTGCTAACTCCAAAGCCTGTACTGTTAGCTGCCTGCATGGTGGCTAATGCTGGAGGAGGATAATTGGTACTTCAAGGCATCCACTTCCTTTGAGCCCCTTAGAAATATTCTTACTCTAGGCCTTTGGCATCGCAGTACTGCTTGCCAGGTGGGTTCCCTTTCACCTGTGTGGTT
This sequence comes from Aethalodelphis obliquidens, assembly GCF_003676395.1. Taxonomy (NCBI): domain Eukaryota; kingdom Metazoa; phylum Chordata; class Mammalia; order Artiodactyla; family Delphinidae; genus Aethalodelphis; species Aethalodelphis obliquidens. Next base: position 11,572,612 of record NW_020837945.1, read on the forward strand.
CAAAGCTGTGACCCTGGAGCCAGTGTCTCTGAACTGGGGAGTAGGGCATTTTCTGAGCAATCCCAGAGGATGCAAAGATGCCTAAGCATGGCTTCTTCTGGGAAACCTAGGTAAAGATGGCCTCAGAGAGTGAGTGAAGTTTTGCCATGGCTGGATCAGCTCTGGGATTGTGTAGCACTCATCTTTTTTAGGTGGCAATTCATGATAGTACGGCTTTCTATTTTTTCAACTTTTTATTATAAAAAAATTTTAAACATACAGAAAAATTGAACAGTGCATTCAACATTTTAACATTTTGCCATATTTGCTTTACTTTTTTTTTCCTTAACCATTTGATCATATGTTGCTGACATCGACACCTCACCCCTAAATATGTAAGAATGCATCTCCTAATCTTTACGTAACCACAATACTATCATTATCACATCTGGGAAAATAATTCTGTAATATTCTCTGTCTGACCTGTATTCAGATTTACCCAGTTGGCCCAGACTGCCTTAAAAAAATTTTTTTTTTGGAAACCAGGATCAGTAAAGGTTTACACATTTCACTTGGTTTGTTAATTGTATGTTTTGACGTAGATGAAATTAATGATGAAATCTTTTGAACTTTCTAGTTCATATCGCTCTTGGAGACTGCTTCATTACTAGAAGGGTCATGGTTCTCAGAATCTTAGCAACGGAAGGGATCCTTGATGTAACCTGGTTCAGTTATTTCCAGACTTGGCTGATGTGTGTCCTGAAGGTTGAATTGGGAGTTTGTCTGTAGACAAAGAGATGAAAGGGGCATTCCAAGGACATAGATAGACATATAGAAATAGATATAGAAATATGTAAATAAATATATTAAAATTATTTAGCAGTTTTCCTAACAGTAAGTATTCAATAAGTACTGGCTACCTTCTCCCTTTTATTTCTTTGTGGCTGGAGTAAAGAGTACATCAAGATAGTAGGAGATAAGAAAGCTATAATAGGGGAGACTGTAAGTACCCTGTATCTTTTGGACTTTATCTCAGGCTGTTGGAAGTTTTTGATGAAAGGCACGATCCGGTCTGAGTTTTAGAAAATTCTGGCAGGATCTGGACTTGAGGAAGCAGGAAGAATGGTTTTAAGAAATAATATGTTTTAGGGACTTCTCTGATAGTCCAGTGGTTAAGACTCTGCGCTTCCACTGCAGGGGGCATGGGTTTGATCCCTGGTCGGGGAAGTTCTGCATGCCATGCGGTGCGGCCAAAAAAAAGAAATAATATGTTTTAATATATTGTCCTGGCAAGATTATTTCCCTCATTGAAATGATGCTTCTTTTTACCAGCGTCTACAGATTATCAGTTTAAATAAACCTAGATATAAAGAAGTAGACTTTTTTTTTTTTGTGACAGGATAATGAGACAGGTATTGCATTTCAAAATTTGAAAGACAAAATAGAGTCAGTCATTCAACAAGTATTTGAGTGCCTATTATATGCCAGGCCACTGTGCTAGGCTCTGGGAGAACTACATTGAGCAAAAATGGGCATGGAATGTCCTTTGTGGATTTTACTCTCTTCAGGGGAAGGTATGTATTAATCAAATAACAAGATTAATAATGAAGTACTAAGGGGATTAGATCTGGCCGTGGAGTCAGGAGGCCATGGAAGTCATATCTTTTTATTATTTATTTATTTTTTTGCGGTACGCGGGCCTCTCACTGTTGTGGCCTCTCCCGTTGCGGAGCACAGGCTCTGGACGTGCAGGCTCAGCGGCCATGGCTCACGGGCCCAGCTGCTCCGCGGCATGTGGGATCCTCCCGGACCGGGGCACGAACCCGTGTGCCCTGCATCGGCAGGCGGACTCTCAACCACTGCGCCACCAGGGAAGCCCAAGTCATATCTTTTTAAATTTTATTTTATTTATTTATATTTTTGGTGGCTGTGCCATGAGGCATGAGGGATGTGGGATCTTAGTTCCCCTTCCAGGGGTCGAACCTGTGCCCCCTGAAGTGGAAGCGTGGAGTCTTAACCACTAGACAGCCAGGGAGGTCCCCATATCATCCTTCACTTTCAACAATATCATCCTTTCAACAACCTGCACCACAACTACTGAGCCTGCACTCTAGAGCCCGTGAGCCACAACTACTGAGCCCTTGTGCCACAACTACTGAAGCCCACACGCCTAGAGCCCACGCTCGCAACAAGAGAAGCCACTGCAATGAGAAACCTGCGCACTGCAAGGAAGAGTAGCCCCCGCTCGCCATAACTAGAGAAAGCCCGTGCGCAGCAACGAAGACCCAATGCAGCCAAAATAAATAAATAAATATTAAAGAAAAGAAACCCCCTGTGCTCCCTGTCTTTTACTTTGGTTTTTAGATTTAAATCTTTTATGAAAATTGGTGGTACCTACTAAATTTTATTCTTGTTATAGATGATTTACAAGTCAGAAGGCAAATAAGCATCCTGAGATTATGTAAAATGTCTTTCCAAAAATGCTTAGCTCTCTGAATAATCATACTATTGGATTTTAAGGCCTATAAAATATTCACACTGTGACTACCTAGACACCAGGCTTATAGCAGCCTAAGAAGAAAAACTGTATTCTCCAGACTGCTTTGTCAAGTTGTGAATCAATAGTAATCACCACTGTCATTGTAGACCTCACTGGACTGCTGTCTTCTGTTTCCAGGTGATCACAGTATTCATCTAAATTGGGGCTCTTTCTCTTCCATCTCGTTCTTCTTGCTTTCTTCACCGCAGGCAGTAGAATAGTAACTTTCTCCTCACGAAATGGAAATGAGAGAAATGCTGTGAAACTGTCTGGCAGCAGTACAGTGTATTGGTCATGAGCACAGGTTTGGAATCAGATGTGAACTTCAGTGGAATCCTGGCTTTCCTTCTTGCTAGCTGTGTGACCGTGGGCTAGTTACTCTGTAAACCTTTTTAGTAATACGAGATAATAATAGTAACTGCCTTAGAGTATTTGTGAGGATTCAAGGGAATCCTCTATGAAAAGAATTTTTCTGAGGATGGAGTAGAGTTGCCTGTCACCTGTAAGCACCCTATAGCTAAGAGCCACTAGTAATAGTAATAGTAGTAGTAGTAGTAGGGAAGATGTCGATTTTATTTTTGTTTAATTTGAGTCAGCTGTTTTGCTCTGGCTATGTAGACCTAATACCTTGCACGATATTTAAATTTAATTTCTGGATTTTTTTGCTAACTTATTTATTTATTGGCTGCAGCATGTGGCATGCAGGATCTTAGTTCCCCGATCAGGGATCAAACCCGTGCCCCCTGCAGTGGAACCTTGGGAGTCCTAACCACTGACCCGTCAGGGAATTCCCCCAGATTTTTTAATGATACAAATTGTAATTTAATTTTAAAAGGTGTTAATTGATTTCTCTGCCAGTTTGTAAATCTCCTGATGATGAGGGCCAAGTTTTATTCTTCTTTATTTTCCCCACAGTGCCTTGCTTGTAGGACATGTTCTGTAAATATTTCATTCATGATCTAGAAGAGTTTTGTGCTGATTAAATACCATTGTATATGTAAGTCTGCTGTAATGCCTGACAGACAGTAATGCAAGGAAGGAAGAGAGTGAGTCAGAGATGAACACTGAATCAGTCCTCAGCCCTCTTCCATATTTTCTCCTTGAGATACCCTAGCTGCCCCTGTGACTTCAGTTACCACTTAATTACTATCAGCCTGTAATCTGTATTTCTGCTTTAAACCACTCTTTCAGTGGTTTCTGTACATCTGTCTTACATACATTTCCACCTGGATGTCCTTCAGTCATATCAAACACATTATGCTCAAACTCTCCCTTGCTCCCCTCCCTATTTTGGTTAATGGTGTCTTTCCAGCCGTTGGGTACCCAAACAGTCATTCTTAGCTCTTCCTTGCTTGTTGATAATACCACATCAATATTTCTCAAATAAAAACCTTTTCTTTAGCCTGTATGAGTATGGCCTCAGTTTACATCCTTATTCTCTTCCTTTCTAGAGGGTGTCTTTAACATTTTCCTTCAGTCCTCCTCCATACTGCTGCCACCAGAATTGTCTTTCTAAATCGCAGAGCTGATTTTGTCACTTCCCTGCTTACAAGCCTCTGGTAGTTTCCTAGTGCTTAGAGCAGGGGCCTGCAGACTACGAGCTGTGGACCAAGTCTGGTGGTCTGCTGCCTGTTTTGTAAATTTAAGTTTTATTGGAATACAGCCATGCTCATTTGGTCACATATTGTTTATGGCTGCTTTTATGCTATAACAGCAGAGTTGAGTAGTCGTGACAGAGATTGTTTGGCCTGCAAAACTAAAGATGTACACTATCTGGTTCTTTCCAGAAGTTTGCTAATCCCTTGGCTTAGAGATTAGAGGTCAGATTTGCGTAGGCTGAAAAATCCTTGATGATCTTGTCCCAAACATGTTAATCGCATCACTCTTTGAAATACCTTAAACTCTACCCTGTTCTCTTGTGGCCCTACATAATTTCGCATATTTTATTCCTTCTTTTTCATCTGTCAAACTCCTCCTCTTGCTTTAAAACCCAGCCAAGTTTATTCTTCCTTTATCAAACTTTCCTCAACTCTTCCTGGGAAGTAGTGTCCTATAACACTTTTCATATTTCTATTATAGCCCTTTTGTGTATGTATAGTATAGCACATTTTATAATGCAGTTATTTATTCTTCTGACAATGTCCCTAACTAGACTGTTTTCTACATTGATTGTCTTAATCATTTTTGTATACACAGAGCCTAACATTTGTAGCATTTAACAACTAGTGAAGAGCTGGATGAACAAACAGATGGTAACATGAAAGTTTGGTCAAAAGAAAAAATTTTGAATTAGGTATGTTATTTGGACTTTGATGCATATGGAAATCACTCAGACCATGTTTATATGTTAAAGTGTGTAGTTGTTTTCTCCTCTTGCTTTTTGCAGCTATCCTTTGGTTTCCTAAACTGAGTGTTTGAAATTTTCACAGTTGAATCACTTAAAATGCTCTCTAAAAAGGACTCATTTCCTTTTATAAAGAGTTGCCTCTCTAGTAATAGGAATAATTGCTATCTAATGTATTATAAGACTTGTGGGTCCATTATTTCAGTTCAATAATCTTGTTTTTTTAAAAATTGGTACCTGGGTCAGTTTTGGGGGAGAACATACCAGTAATTTCCTTGATCTCAAAAAAGTTTAAGTTTATTTAAAATAGTTACAGACATAGTACATTATATAAGACGTTTCTCAACAGGCACGAATCAACAATTCATTGTGTTAATTACAATAACTTTTAAAATCACTTTGCATTAAAAAAAATGTAATTCATGCTCAGTACAGCAAACTTTGAAAATAGAAAGCAAAACAAACACACCATCCTGTGACCCATATATAAAATAATATTATGAAAGTACTGGTGTTCGTCCTTCCAGTATTTTTATGCATGTATGTGTTTATATATATATATATATATATATATATACACTATTAATTCTTTTTTCTAAAAAGGAAATAATGCTATAGATACATTAAAAATTTTATTTTATTTTATTTATTTATTTATTTTTGTCTGTGTTGGGTCTTCGTTGCTGCGTGCGGGTTTTCTCTGGTTGTGGAGATCAGGGGCTACTCTTTGTTGTGGTGCACAGGCTTCTTATCGTGGTGGCTTCTCTTGTTGCAGAGCACGGGCTCTAGGCGCGCGGGCTTCAGTAGTTGTGGCACACAGGCTCAGCAGTTGGGGCTCGCGGGCTCTAGAGCACAGGCTCAGTAGTTGTGGCGCATGGGCTTAGTTGTTCTGCAGCATGTGGGATCTTCCTGGACCAGGGCTCGAACCCGTGTCCCCTGCATTGGCAGGCAGATTCTTAACCACTACGCCACCAGGGAAGCCCTAGATACAGTTTTAATAACCTGTTTTTTTCACTTGGTATTAGTCATTACCATTTACTCATGCCATTAAATGTTTTTCAAAAATAGATTAAAAAAAAAATTTTTTTTGTGGCCACACCCCATGGCATGTGGGATCTTAGTTCCTCGACCAGGGATTGAACCCGCACCCCCTGCATTGGAAGCATGGAGTCTTAACCACTGGATCACCAGGGAAGTCCCTCAAAAATAGATTTTTAAATGTCTGCATTAAGTAAACTATTTTACTTAAACATTTATTCTATTATTGAACATTTAGATTTCCTCTAAGTAGTCTTTGCCTTCATTAAGTCTCCAAAGGCCTATTATCTTAAGTTAAATATTGTATACTTATCTCCACTTTAAGCCAGGGGATCAGTGTTAGTATTGTCGATTGCTGTTATTAAATCAAGACTGTCATGATAAAATGTGCTTATTTTTTGGTAAATATCAATAAGAAAACCCATATGAAAGTCAGTCTTCTCAGTTCAGAGTGTTAGTTCTTAATATACTAGCCCTCTCCTAAATGTTTACCATAGTGACCATCTTGGTGCCTTTGCTCCTTTTATCCTAACGTTCTTCACTTGGTTTCCCGTTGCACTTGGTGAAACCCCAAATCCATCATGAAGTCCACATTAATCTGCAAGGTGATCTGGTACTTACCTGTCTCTCTCCATATTTATTCCAAGCCACTTCCTCCCCTAACTTACTATATTCTTATTCTCTTTGGTACCAGCTAATTCTTCCTTGCTAGTATCAAAGGGACTTAGTGGCTTTTGTATGTAATCTTCCCTCTCTCTACTCTGCCTCTTTTGCTTTTCCTTAATCTAATTAACTTTACTCAGCTTTTAAATTTCAGGGTGTTTTAAAATTTTAGCACGTGTTGCCTCTTTAGAGAGGCATTCCCTGACCATTCTCAAATAGGTCTCCCTTATTTTGTATCAGGATCATGTGCATTTCCTTCGTAGTAACTGTTTGTATTATTTTGATGTTTCTCTGTCCCACCCAAACCCCTGACCCTCCAATTTAAGCTCCAGGAGGGAGAAGACCATGACATTTCAGAAATTAGTGTGTGGAAATAGCCCTCTGTATCCTTGGGTTACACATCCACGGCTTCAACCAACCGGGGATCAAAAATACTCAGGAAAAAAAAATTCCAGAATGTTCCAAAAAGCAAAACTTGAGTTTGCTGAGTGCTGGCAGCTATTTACAGGGCATTTACATTGTATTTATAACTATTTACATAGTATTTACATTGTATTAAGTATTATAAGTAATCTGGAGATGATATTAAAGTATATAAAGGAGGTTATATGCAAATAGTATGCTATTTTATATAAGGGACTTAAGCATCCACAGATTTTGGTATCCGAGGGGGGTCCTGGAACCAATCCCCTGTACATACTGAGGGACAACTGTATGTTTTATGCTTACAGAACTATTTATAAGTAGGTTAATATATGCAAAATGACTTTTATAATAGGAAACATGACTTTTGTTTTTATAATGTCACTTTTAAAAAAATAAATTTATTTATTTATCTTTGGCTGCGTTGGGTCTTCGTTGCTGTTCACGGGCTTTCTCTAGTTGTGGCAAGCCGGGGGCTACTCTTCGTTGCAGTACGTGGGCTTCTCACTGCGGTGGCTTCTCTTTGTTTCCGTGCATGGGCTCTAGGTGCGCAGGCTTCAGTAGTTGTGGCTCGTGGGCTCTAGAACGTAGGCTTAGTGGTTGTAGTGTGCGGGCTTAGTTGTTCCGCGGCATGTGGGATCTTCTCAGACCAGGGCTCAAACCCGTGTCCCCTGCATTGGCAGGTGGATTCTTAAGCACTGTGCCACCAGGGAAGTCCCATGACTTTCGTTTTAACCTTCAGACATTGTCTTAAATTCATGGCGACCTTCCCTAAACTTGTTTTTAACCAGTTAATATTTAATCTTTGATAACAGTTCATCTCTGTGTCTGCAGGCTATCTTGATAAAATGTGCCCATAATGCGTACATAGTAAGGCTTTAGTGCAGCTGAAGCATATCTAAGTGATAAAATTTTTAAATCTTTTTTGTGGGTAAAATTTACATACTGTAAAATACACAGATCTTAAGTGTACACTTCAGTAACTTTTGATAAATAAATGTACCTGCATAATCACTATCCCATCCAAGATATAGAACATTATTATCACCCCAAAAAAGTTCCCTTGTAGTCAGTCCTCAGCCCCTATTGGCAACCACTGTTCTGATCTCTGGGACTATTGATTAGTTTTGCCTCTTCCTAAGCTTCATTTTAAATGGCATCATACAGTATATACTACTTTGTGTTTGCCTTCTTTCACATAAATCAGGTTTTTGAGATATTTTTTTCTGTGTGGTTATATATATCGTTCATCATTTTTTGTTGCTGAATAGTATTCCATTGTATGAATCCATCATAATTTATCCATTCTTCTGTTGATGAATATTTTGGTTGTTTCAGTTTGCTATTAATATGAATAAACCTGCTATAAACTTTCTTGTAAAAGTCTTTTTGTGTGTGGACATATGTTTTTACTTCCCTTGGTAAATACTTAGGGATGGAGTTGCTGGGTTATAGGGAGGATTATTTTTAACTTTGTAAGAAACCGCAACCAGAAATGTATGAGATTTCCAGTTGTTCTGCTTCCAACAGTCAGTCTTTTTAATCTTAGCCATTCTAGTGGATGTGATGATATTTCTTTAATTTGTATTTCCCTGATGACTAATGATGTTGAATACCTATTTAGATGCTTTTTGGTCATTGTCTTTTTAAGTCCTTTGCCCATTTCAAGTCTGTTCAACTCTCGTGCACACTTTTTATTGCCTATATTTTGTTTTTTTTTTATTATTAATCTTTAAGAGTTCTTTCTATATTGTACGTTCAAATCCTTTGTCAGATACTTGTTTTGCAAATATTGTCTCCCAGTCTGTGTTTCCAGTGTTTGGACCTTCTGTAGTATATTTATAGTACTTCTTTTCAGATTAACAATTAGACCCATTACTTTAAATTTAGAGGTATTTCACTTAAATCCATATTTAAGCATATTATTTGAAAATGTAACTGACATGCTATTTAGAAAGTTTATCTTTGTGGATATCCTTTACAATGTTATAATTTTTGCTTTAAATAGTTAGTTGTCTTAAATAAAGAGAAGGAATAAAAAATAGTCTTTTATATTTACCCACATATTGATTATTTCTGGTATTCTTCATTCCTTCCTATAGATCTGAGATTAATCTGGTGTCATCTCCCTTTAACCTGAAGAATTTCCTTTAGCATTGTTTAGTGCAGATTTGATGATGAATTATCTTAGTTTTTGTTTACCTGAAAATATTTTTATTTTATCCTCATTTAAAAAAAGCTTTTTTGAGATACAATAAAGATATGATAACAGTCACCTGTTTTAAGTGTACAGTTCAGTGATTTTTAGTATATTTATGTGCAGTAATCGCCACAGTCTAATTTTATAACCTTATGCCTATGAGTACTCACTCCCTATTACACTCCTCTCTCCCCTGCCCATCACTAGGCAACAGCTGATTTACTTTCTGTGTATAGATTTGCCTCATCTGGACATTTTATATAAATGGAATATACCATACGTGGTTGTCTTTCACTTAGCATAATGTTTATGAGGTTCATCTGTGTTGTATCATGTATCGGTATTTCCTTTTTATTGCTGAATTTGTATTCCATTGTATGGTATCCCACATTTTATTTATTCATTCATTAATTGACATATGTTGGGTTGCTGCACTGCTTAGTTATTATGAGTAATGCTGCTATGAACATTTGTGTACAAGTTTTTGTGTAGACATATGTTTTCATTTCTCTTGGGTAGATAGATAGGGGTAGAACTTTCATCACCCTCACTTTTGAGGAATACTTTTGCTAGATATAGCATTTGAGATTGATTTTGGGCTGTGCTGAGTGGCTTGTGGGAGTTTAGTTCCTTGGCAAGGGATTGAACCCGGGCCCTCGGCAGTGAGAGCATGGAGTCCTAACCACTGGACCGCCAGGGAATTCTCATGATTGCTTTTCTTAAAAGCACGTCAAAAAATGTCCTTCCATTTTCTTCTGGCCTCCATTGTTTTTGATGAGAAGTCAGCCATCATACATATTGTTCTACTACCTGTGTATGTAATGTGTTGATTATTTTTTCCCCCTGATGTTGCTTTGTTTCTTTTTATCTCTGGTTTTCAGCAGTTTTATTATGATGTTTTCCTTGTGTTTGTCCTCCTTGGAGTTTGCTGAGCTTCCTGGATTTGCAAATTATTATTTTTCACCAAATTTGGGAAATTATCAGCCATTATTTCTTTAAATATTTTTTCTTCCTGATTCTTTTATTTTTCTGGGACCCAATTAAACATATGTTAGACCAGTTATTAGTGTTCCTAAGTTTCCTGAAGCTTTATTCATTTTTTCCCCCTAATTAAAACGAAAAAAAACCTGTTCTCTAGATAGGATAATTTCTTTTGATCTTTCTTCAAGCTTACTGTACTTTTCTTCTACTGTCTCTGATCTCCTACTGAGCCCATCTAGTTAATTTTAAATATTATAATTTTCAGTCATAAAATTTACATTTTAAAGTTCCTCTACTGAGATTCTCCATTAACTCAGTTATTTTGACCATGTTCCTTTGTCTTTGATGTGTTTATACTGGCTGCTTTAAAGTCATTGTCTGCTAATTTTCAATATCTGAATTATGGGGGGGTCTGTTTCTATTGACTGCTTTTTTGATAAACCACATTTTTTCTGCTTCTGTAAAAGTCAAGTAATTTTTTTTTTTTTAACTATACAGTTGACCCTTGAACAAAACAGGGGTTAGGGGTGCTGACCTTCTGTGCAGTCAGAAATTCATGTTTAACTATACATTGGTCCTCCGTATCTGCAGTTCTGCATCTGTGGGTTCAACCAACCATGGATTGTGTAGTACTGTAGTATGTATTTAGTGAAAAAAATCCACATATACGTGCATCTGCATAGTTCAAACCTGTGTTGTTCAGGGGTCAACTGTATATTGGACATTGTGGATGATACATTATAGACACTCTGGATCAGTTATCTTCATCTAAAGAGTGTTACTTTTTGTTCTAACAGGCAATTAAAATACTGACTGATCACCCTGAAATTGTGGAGATTTGGTTTTATACTTTGTTGGAGTGTGTGGAAATCCCAAGGTGTTTACTAATCTCTGACCTGGTGGAACTCAAATTCCAAAATGCCTTGCAGGGGATAGCAGCTGAAATCTGTTTAGTACTTTTAGCCTTCCAGATATTTTTTTCTGCTGAGGTCCTTGGAATCTCCTTCATGCATGTGCTGTTCAGGGATTAGTCAGGATTTAAGAGAGTTTATATTAGTGTTTGGGGCTCCCTCTTGTGACTTACCCCATTCCAAGATTTCCCCTTCAATTTCCAGCTGCTCTTGTCATCCTGAACTTCATCCACTGATACCTGAAGCCAGAAAGACTGATTTTTTGCTCAAGTTTTAGCTATTCTGCACCACAGGGACTCACTTGGCTGGGAGTGAGAGGTTAGGGGATTCTTCAGGGGGAAAAGCTGTATTAAAGTGGATCTTGCTCATTGTGTTTTCTTTCAAGGGGTAAATGACCTCCAGTTTCTGCCTGCTTTTCAGCACTCTTTAGTGCTTTAAAATAGTTTTTTTTTTCCCCTTTTCTTTCTGGAACTTAAGGTGTTCCTGAATCATCACATCTGAACATACTCTCTTTGTTTTGAAAATTTGCACAGCATGCTGTACCCTTATATAGTTTTTTATGCATGTGATTTTTCTCCTTCCAGTTATCTATTGCTGCATGCAGATAACTCTAGAACTTAGTAGTTTAAAACAGCCATTTTATTATGCTTACAGTTCCTGTGGGTCAGGAATTTGAAAGGGCATAGCCAGGATGACATGTGTCTGCTCCGTATATCTGGGGCCTCATCAGGGAAGTCTTAAAATGTGGGAGTAATGCTAATAACCGGAGCAGCAGTCACATCTGGCAGGTGGCGGCTGGGCCGCCACCTGGAACCGTGGGCCAGAACACCTCTACGTGGTCTCCTCACAGCACTGTGGCCTTGGATTTTTTACAAAGCAACTCAGGGCTCTAGTGTTAGTGTTCCAGAGAACCACCTGCAAGCTGCATTGTCTTTTATGATCTAGTCTGAGAAGTTGTATGGCAGAGTTACATAGCATCACTTTCTCTACTTTATCCGTGAACCAGCCTTTTTTGTTGACCTAAATTCAAAGGTAGGGACATAGATCCACCTCTCAATTGGAGAAGTGTCAAAGGCTTTGCAGACACTTTACTTTTTTAATACGTCTTTATTGGAGTATAATTGCTTTACAATGCTGTGTTAGTTTCTGTTGTACAACAAAGAGAATCAACCATATGCATACATATATTCCTATATCCCCTCCCTCTTGAGCCTCCCTCCCCCCCATCCCACCACTCTAGCTTGTCGCAAAGCACCAAGCTGATTTCCCTGTGCTGTGCTGCTGCTTCCCACTAGCTATCTATTTTACATTTGGTAGTATATATATGTTGATGCTACTCTCACTTCATCCCAGGTTCCCCCCACCCCGCCCCATGTCCTCAAGTCCATTCTCTATGACAGACATGTTTTAAAATCTCCATGCTCATTTAACAAATAGTAAGCTCCTTCTGTGTCCTAGGACAGTCTTATGTATATCTCAATAGATATTCATTGTAGTATTGAATTTTTCTTCTTAACTATAGTAGATTTAGACCTAAAGTTAAATTTGTGTTTAAAGCTTTAAGAAAGGAGTAAGATATTTCACTTCTTAAAAACATTTCCTTAGATCGATTTTTTTTGTCTTTTTATTTGTAGAATATAGTATTTAATGAAAAGTCCATGCTTAAGTGGTGAAAATGGCAGGCTTCCTAGATAATTTCCGTTGGCCAGAATGTGAATGTATCGACTGGAGTGAGAGAAGAAATGCAGTGGCTTCTGTAGTAGCAGGTATATTGGTAAGTGAAAAAGCCTGGTTGGTGACATTTATACCTCACTTTTTGCCCCGAAAATTAATCTTGATTCCTTTGAACTGTGAATACCCATGATAATACAGTTTTTGAAGGCAGTAGTTTTTTAAGTAAATTATGTAATATGTGTCATTCCTTTAGGATCCTCAAAGGCTCAGAATTTGATGTAACTAATAATATTGTTGTGACTCATCGAAATTCAGGATGTGCAGACAGTAGTAACAACCTTAGGCTGCATTAGAACTGAAGCCCTGCAGCCCTTTAGGGAAGGGTTGCCATCTTCATACCCCAGCTGCAGCACAGGCAGGAAGCGAGAGGAAGAAATTTGTGGAGGAAACTACTGCTTAATTTTCTTTCCAATATTTTTTAAAAAACTTTTTATTATTGAAAATATCAATAGTATACACAAAAATAGAGAGAATGGTATAGAGTCCTCTCTCACCCCCTGTACTTATCATTGAGCTTCAAAAAAAAGTCAGATCATGACCAATCTTGCTTTAGCATTCCATCAAGCACTCCCTGCCCCCACTGCACTTTTTGAAGCAAATTTCAGTATATGTTTCACTTAATTTAAATTAATCTTTTCCAGTATATAGTTCTATACCTGAAGTTCAATAGAAAAGATAAATAAAGAAATAAAGTGGAGCAGGAGCTAAAGATATTGGGGTGGCCAAAAAGTTTGTTCAAGTTTTTCCATAACATCTTAGAATTGTGAAGCAATATGCATGCAGAATTCTTTTAGGTGTTTCCAAGTTTTTCTTGCTCTCTGTGGTCACCTCGCCTGCACTTAATTTGTCTATGAAATTCCTTAGTAACTTGTCTACTTTAGTTCTATTCAGCTTAGTTTACATAGAAACATTACATTTTGCAAACTCATGTTTAGTCAGTTTTGCAGTATTTAATCAAATTACATAATTAAAATTATAGCAAGCGTAGATATTTTTTGGAGACATGGGAGCTCATTTGTGGAAGCAAAAGTGCTTGGGCATATTAAAAAAGAATGTTCCACATTCTTTTTAATATGAACGAGAGAGTGAAACACATCAGGTAATCAGGGAGCTGGTTAGTTGGAGGTTAGTTAAGAGAGCTTTGGTTGTATATAATTTTATAGTGGATAAAAGAAGCAGAAAATTCATTCCTAGGTAATAAATTTTTCATCTTGCATTAAGAGCAGAACTTGAATCTTACACGGATTTGATTAGATTCACCTCATATGCTATAAAGAATAAGTAAACAAGGAATTCTTGTTTTTTATAGTTCAACATCTAAACCTCAAAGTAGACATATTTTATGTTTCAATTATATGGTCCATAGAAAACATGGAATGTTAAGGAACAGTATCATGCTAAGCCAAAGTATTAGTGTTATTTTAATGACATGGGTTCTTTCTCAAGTTTTTTACAGGTTGGTGGATAATGATTGATGCAGCCGTGGTATATCCTAAGCCAGAACAGCTGAACCATGCCTTTCACACATGTGGTGTATTTTCCACATTGGCTTTCTTCATGTAAGTATGAAGGTAATTCTCAATTCAAGATTATTTTTCTAAAAACATTTTTTCCTCAAAGTTTAATGCTATCTGGAATAACTTTTTAATTTCATTGATTGATTCTTCTTTAACATGATAAATATATGTGTGTATATCTATATTGCCATTTTATTAAGATTTTTAAAATCAAGAATGAGTGTTGAATTTGGGGGGGAGAGATTAATTGGGAGATTGAGACTGACATATACACACTACTATATATAATATAGATAACTAATAAGAACTTGCTGTATAGCGTAGGGAACTCTACTCAGTACTCTGTAATGGCCTATATGGGAAAAGAATCTAAAAAAAAAAAGAGTGGATATATGTATATGTATAACAGATTCATTTTGCTGTACACCTGAAACTAACGCAACATTGTAAATCAACTATACTCCAATAAAAATTTTTTTTTAAAAAGTGTTAAATTTAGTCAGATAATTTTATTATACTTTATAAAGATTATCATGTGATTTTTGTTCTTATATTTGTTAAACTGACAAATTACTATGTTTTATAGATCTTAAGATTTTTTTGTATTTTAATATCTTTGAATATCAGTGTGCTTCTTGTAGTCATTGGTATCTTATAATTCATAATATTTTTTCCTTCTTGGCAGTATAAAAAAATAATGGTGCATCTTAAAAATCATTGACATCTTAGGTTTAATGAAGTATGTTATATTTCTAGATTTTTTAGTAGGAAGTCATCCTTGAATACTCTAATACATTCAACTTTTTTTTAATCCTTTTTAAAATTTATTATTTTTATTGGAGTATAGTTGCTTTACAATATTGGGTTAGTTTATATTGTACAGCAAAGTGAATCAGCTATACATATACATATATCCTCTCTTTTCCAGATTTCCTTCTCATTTAGGTCACCACGGAGCACTGAGTATCTAATACATTCAACTTTTACCATGGAGTATTATTTTTTTTAAGTGTGTCACTTAACTGTATTTGCCAGTATTGGAGGGAGGGCAGGACTGGCCTTAAATGAGATTGATCTATGGCTTTCCTTTTTTATTAAATCATATTTAGGTTTAGCCATTATCTCACTTCATAAAAGAGTTTGGAAGCTTTTCATGGATGTCTTTTAATAATTTTAAAAAATACGTTAAACATTAAGGTTACGTAATTTTCTTATACTGTCAGGAGCTTCAAAAAGGTAAATTGTAGAAGATGGAACTACTTATATTCATTCAGGATGCTTAGAAAAGACAATTCCTGCTACAAATATACCCGCTCTAACAAGAATGGAAAGAGAAGCTGAATAAAGTAGGCCTATTTATTATACCAAATGTTCTCTGAATTTGAGAAATGGATGAGAGAAAATCACTTGACTTTTAACACAAAGAGAAACTTTTGAACTCTTGGTTATAATGAGAACCTTAAAATGGGGTAACTCATGGTGGGTCATTCATGTATAAATATAAAATAAAATAGACAAAGAACTCAGAAAATTGGTCTCTTTCATAATCTTTGGAGACAAGTGATAGTAATCCCTTAAAATTAAGTATGTTTTTGTTTGATGTTATTATAAATGGAAATGTTTTCTTAATTTTGTTTTCAACATATTTATTACCAATATATAGAAAACATTGATATTTTAAAAAAATTAAGTATGTTTTCTGGGTGTACTTCAGGAAAATAAGACTAGCATAGTATTTCAATCCACTAGGATATTTAAATTAAAAGATAATGTTCAGTTATGCAGATACTGGCTTTAGATAGGAAATGCTTCCCTTCTAAATGATATATAAATATCTCTGAATATTTTAGCAGCATGAAAGCTTATTAGATGATTTTGTATTGTTCTAGGATAAATGCCGTGTCCAACGCTCAGGTGAGAGGTGACAGCTATGAAAGCGGCTGTTTAGGAAGAACAGGTAAGGGCACTTTGAGTTGTTAATGTATGCTGGCAAAAGAGGGATTTATCAGCAGAAAAAACAAAGCCTCTAGTGAGTCTTTATTTAGGGATGATTAATGATTATGTAGGATTTTAAAAAATTTACTTTTAAAAAAAGTTCCTGTGTTATTTAAAACTTTAAGAAAGTTAAAGTTACTGCCAGAGGTTACTGGTTTTTGTCATGTTATATTGCCCATAGTATATAGATAAAATGTAACCATGCAAAATCAATGGATCTTGACTGTTCCTGTGTTAATGATGGATTTATTCTTATCCCAAATGTTGACCAATAATATTACTTACAAGATGGCTGACTGTGATTACTGAACAGCAAAGTATGGACACATTAAGAGATCAAACCTAGGACTACAGTGTTTTTCACATTCAGTTCTGATCACCTGAGTAACCACCCATAGGCTACAACAGAAGTATTTCGAAGAAACATGCTGTTTGTTTACATATACATATTTTTTTGAGTTTGAATTTTTTTTGGTTTGTCATCCAACAGTATTTTTCTTTTGTTCAGATTATAACACATTCTATTAGAATCCAGGGGTTTGTTTTTAGTGGAATTTCCATGCTGTATATAAAAAGCTCAGGACTAGACATTCTATTTCCAGCCTTTAAGGACTAGGAGGGGTGACTTGTGGTTATAGCAGGAATTTGGAGTAGGTGGGGGAGGAAGTTTGAAGGATGGTTAATAATAATAGCAAGTACTTGTAGAATACTTAGTGTGTACCAAAGACTGTCCTGAATGCTCTACACATATTAACTCAATTAATTGTCACAATAGTCCTATAAGGTAACCACTCTTGTCCTCAGTTTTAGATGAAGGAACTAAGGCACAGAGAGCTTAAGTAACTTGTCCAAAGTCATAAAGCAAGTAAGTGGTGGGACCAGGATTTGAACACTGACAATCTGGTTCCAGAGCCCATGCTCTTGGCCACCATGCTATGTTTGTATCCAGTCGAGAATCATTTAGTCTCTTTGTCTACAGTATCATATATATATATATATATATATATATATATATATATGTCAGTGTATTTGAGGATAACTTATATAAAATAAAATTCAATTTAAAGCGTACAGGTCGATGAGTTTTGACAAATGTATACAGTTGTGTAACTGCCCCTACAATCATGATATAGAATATTTCCATTACTCCGGAAAGTTCCCTCATATCTCTTTGTAGTTAATCCCCTTTCCCCCACCTCCTGGCCACCACTGATCTGCTTTCTATCACTGTAGTTTTGCCTTTTCTAGAATCTCATATAAATGGAATCATAAAGTATCATAAGACATTAAACCAAATCAAGGAACTGACGAGCTTAGCTTTAAAAAAAAATTATTTTTTTTGTAAGAACACTAAACATGAGATCTCCTCTCAACACAATTTTAAATGCACAATACCATATTGCTAACTATAGGCACAGTGTCGTACAGCAGCTCTCTAGAGCTTATTCATCTTGTGTAGCTGAAACTTTATACTCGTTGAACAGCAACTCCCACTTCCCCCTCTCCTAGCTCCTGGCAACCACTACTGTACCCTCTGTTTCTATGAATTTGACTCTCTTAGATACCTCGCATAAGGGGAATGGGCCTTAAAAAAGAAGGAAATCCTGCCATATGTGACAACAGAGGTGAACCTGGAGGACATTATGCTAAGTGAAGTAAGCCAGTTACAGGGGGACAAATTAGCTTTCTTTTGTACCTGATGCTTTAAATGCTGATGCACATTTTAAAATTTCACTTCCATTGTGATCCTTGAAGAATTGGAGAGGATGGAAATAGTGATAAATGACAGATGAACCTAAGTTAAAAGTGCATTGTGTGTGTCTGTGCATGCATGTTTACACACACATGCATGCCTTGTGTCCCAGCTTCAGCAGGTAATGTCAGGAATGAGTGAGAATAAAGAATAAAAAAGCATGTATTAGCAAGTGATGTTGTGCATAGAGCACACATTAACGTATTTGATCATTTTTCTTTAAAAATATTCCACAGGCTTTGCTGTGGATTATGTTACTATTATCTATTTTCTGTAGAAAATTTCATTGTAACTTACCCAAAACTTTTTAGCTTAAAGGTAGAACTTGTATGTGCCTTGGATCTGTCTGGTTCCAAAGCCCATACTTTTTACTCTCAGTAGTGACTATAACATTTTATTCCACGATTATTTCTTACCCAGTTAAAATTCACAGTCAGTTTACGTCAGTTTACATTTATACGTGGTACCTTTAGTGCAAGTTCTGTCTAGTGCTTCAAAAATTCAGGGCAAACTATCTTGTAGGCATGCTCAGCTCTTGCCACACTAAGCTTTCATACTACTTAAATGGTTTGTGTGTAATTTATTCCCATTTAATTCCCAGAGGAATGTGTAGGAAAGTGTTATTAATGTAATAGATATACTACAAATGGAACTGTTAAATAAGAAGGAACAGGAACTAGGTAGAAAGAAGACCATGTATTGATACTTAGACTCTAGGACAAAATGGATACTCTTAATTATTAACCTTGACTCTGAGCTTCCTGGTAGTCAAAGCAAAAAAGGGAAAATGTTACAGTTTTTTATTTTTTGCTAAACAAAAGTGTACTCATTTTTCAAGGGAAGTTTTTTTCTTGTTCAGTTTTGTTAAAAAATTTTTGTGTGGTCATATATAAAGGACATGAAGGAAAATAATTACAAGGATTTTTGATACTTCCTTTCATTCACTTTAGGTAAAAGCTATGATTGAATTTGGAGGATGTTTTTTTCCAAGGAAGTAAACATTGTTGTATATTTCTGGAGATCTGCTTAGTATTATAATAAAACTTAGATAACCTAGGGACCCATTTCTCTCAAATATCAGCTGTTCTACTCATTCTGAGCTTTGAGCTTCCTGTATATCTGGTGTCTAAAATATATGAATTTCTGTTCAGTTAGTAACAGAATATCTGAAATTGAGGCAAATTTAGCTTTCTATTATGGAAATTGGCTTGGATTTTATTTTCACTTCAGGGGAGCTATATTCCCCTTCCATAGGGTGACAGGCCGTCAATATACCTGTGATCAGGGTCTGGCACAAATGCTAACTTGCTTTCCTGAAAATGTATTGAATCTACTCAGGTGTCCAGATGATCACTTTATTGAGATTCTGTTGTATAACTTCTAAAATTCTATACAGTAGGGGGTTGAAGAGATACTTTTGTCCTTGAACTTTTCAAGGGTATGTGGTACAGTTTGGCTGAATAAGAGAGATTGAATAGATGGTTGCTGTTAGTACCATGTTGAGTAGTACCATGATATTAACGTTGATGAAAAGAGGTCATATGGTCCTTATTCATTTGCATTCTCTCATTCCTGTGTGGTAATGGCTATCTGAAATACATTTGCTACTTCTAATAGAGCAATTACTTTGATAATATATACAACACGGTAATTTTTCAGTTAGGGTTTTTTTTTTTTTTTTTGCGGTACGCGGGCGTCTCACTGTTGTGGCCTCTCCCGTTGCGGAGCACAGGCTCTGGACGCGCAGGCTCAGCGGCCATGGCTCACGGGCCCAGCCACTCCGTGGCATAGTGGGATCCTCCCGGACCGGGGCACGAACCCATGTCCCCTGCATTGGCAGGAGGACTCTCAACCACTGCGCCACCAGGGAAGCCCTCAGTTAGGGTTTAATTAATCAGTTTAGTCAAATAATTACTTCTGAAGCTTTCCTACTTTAGTTAACTCAGCTGTTAGTTTCTCTAGCCAGTAGAATGGTAACTTACTCTTTTTCCCTTTCCAAGTATCGCTTAACACCTTTTAGTTTTAGTTTCTTTTTTTCAATCTTCATTCAGTTAAATGCTTTAGCAGGTGTATATAAATACGTGACTGTCTTTGATAGGCATAGCATATATTAGATGAGCAGTGTTCTAGTGTTATGTATTCCTAAGGCATAGAGCTGTAGAAATGAGCAAAATCATAAAGCCTATTTTTCACACAGGTGCTCGAGTTTGGCTCTTCATTGGTTTCATGTTGATGTTTGGGTCACTTATTGCTTCTATGTGGATTCTTTTTGGTGCATATGTTACCCAAAGTAAGTATTTATTCCTCTTTTATTTCATAGGAAAGATTCAGATATGTCCTTTATATTTGGCTTAGTCTGTCAGCTCCCCGTGGAGTAAAATTTAGTTTAATAATTCAGTTAGCTTGAAGGTAAGACTCTGTTTGAAGATATAAATTATTTAATAAAACTTCTCAGTGGGGTCATTTAGTGCAGTGGGATAGCCTCGTTAGGAAAACCAAGCCACTGACAAGACCAGGTAACTCGCAGCTGTCTCTAGAGGTTCTGATTTCCTTCCTTACCCCAGATAGCCAGGCTCTATACCAGAGGCCTTTTACTGAATGTTGTAGTGGTAAAAGTGAGAAATCTGTACAGGGCTACAGCCCCTTATACACAATTCTAAAATCCACAAAAGTGCTGAAGGTCAGGTTTTTCATAACCAGTTTGGCAGCAAAACCTGACCTAATGATCCAGGGCTCATTATAGTCTTTATTTCATTTAATAAGTATTCAAATGTTTTATTAGAGGAATGTGGTTGTATTTGATTGTGGGATGCTGGTCCAAACATAGTTGGGGGTGCTATGTAATACTATGCCCTGTGTTACCGTTTTTCTTTTTTTTAATAAATTTATTTATTTATTTATTTTTGGCTGCGTTGGGTCTTTGTTGCTGCGCATGGGCTTCCTCTAGTTGCAGGGTGCGGGGGCTACTCTTCGTTGCGGTGCACAGGCTTCTCATTGCTGTGGCTTCTCTTGTTGCAGAGCATGGGCTCTAGGTGCGTGGGCTTCTGTAATTGTGGCACGTGGGCTCAGTAGTTGTGGCTCGCGGGCTCTAGAGCTCAGGCTCAGTAGTTGTGGTGCACGGGCTTAGTTGCTCCGTGGCATGTGGGATCTTCCTGGACCAGGGCTCAAACCTGTGTCCCCTGCATTGGCAGGTGGATTCTTAACCACTGAGCCACCAGGGAAGTCCCCCTGTGTTACCATTTTTAAATCTGAAAAATCCTGAGTTCCAAAACATACCTTGCCCCAAGGTTTTCAAGGTAAGGCGTTGTGGACCCCAGTATCTTTCTGTCCACTGATATGTCTTCTCTCCAACCCCAACCTCTAATTTTTCATTCATAGGTACAAGGGGAGGGTTTTTTTTGTTTTTTGTTTTTTAGGGGGCAGAGGTGCTGAGAAGCACTGTCAGTTCACAAGGGGAGTTTTTTAAGTGCAAGACTGAAGACGTGTGTAGCCTTCATGTTGAAACTGGTGATGCAATGGAGTGAGCTCTTAGTATACCATTCTGAGTTTTGTGACTGTTCCACTCACCATAGCTTTTCATCACGGGGATGGCGAGAGGTTTTGAAAAGCAGGACCCAGTCTCAGCATGTGCTTCTGGAAGCATCAGAAGAACCTCTTTCACTGGCTCTCTCCCTTCACTCCAAAGACAGGAATAAGTTTCAGATAACAGTTTATTCATCTTCTGATGCCTCTGTCTTTGGAATCTCTTTGTCACTCTGCTTAACTGTCACATCTTGTCCTGACCCACAACTGACCTTTTAATATCTTGATAGGATCCCTTAAGTATCATAGATTGATCAGTATAAGATTTGGGAATACCTTTGTCTTTCATTTTGCACAAAATAAGTCAGTACAAGAGGACAGTGGTTGTCTAATGTTTAATTAATACTACTCTAAAATGTGTTATTTTAGTTAATTAAAAATACCCTGGAGCACACAGTTCTAGCATGAAACTTATTTGAGGGAAAGTACTTTTTTTACTTTCTTTCTTTTTTCTGGGGGCTGTGCCACGCAGCTTGGGGGATCTTGGTTCCCCAACAAGGGATGGAACCCGTGCCCTTGGTAGTGAGAGTGCAGAGTCCTAACCACTGGACCCACGGAATTCCCTCAGTGGTCATATCTTAATCTTTAAAGAACTAGTACATACTGAGAAATTTCTCATTTATGGATCTCACCTTCATATTTCTACAGCGTTGCTCATTATATATACTTTTTAGTTTGTAAACTGACTTCAGAGAGCATTTCTAACACATATTTCAAATCTTTTACTGTACAGATTTTTCTGGAACTAATAATCATAGCAGCAGCTAACATTTATATAGCACTTTATGAGCCAGGAACTGTTCTGAGCACTATGCATAGTCCACATCTCACACTCTGTGGGGCAGGTGCTGTTACAATGCCCATTTTACAGATGAGGAAAGTAAGGCATAATGAGGTTAAATAATTTGCCCATGGTCAGTGGTAGAGTTAGGATTCAAATCCAGGGGTATTGCTCAAACTTGGGGCTTTTAACCATGCATCTATATTGTTTGCTATGATATCAAAGGCTACAAATTGAATATTTCTTCATCCCAACTAGTATTTTTAATCAACATTGATAGTTTTATAAAAGTCAAATATCCACAAAAATTTGAGTAATTTCCAAATTTTTCTTTTTCCTTCCTATGAAGATAGGGACTGTTTTCTCCAGGAGAATATGATGATGAATTATAATGATTCTTTTCATATATGTCAGATTTGTGCAATAAAGCTCCTGAATTCATGAAAGAAAATAAAATGAACAGACTGTTACATCATCAAAAATTTAATTTGTATCTTTCCAACATTGTGTGTTTCTGTATTGGCCATAGGAAGTGAAGGGGTGAGCTGCTGCTTCCTCGGCAGTTCCGATGCAGCTAGAACCATAGCAACTACTTTAGACAAAAAGAAAACCTAATAATTTCATTGTCTTTTATCCAGAGTGAGAGTAATCCTTTGTATTGGGAGAATGAGATTGTCATTTTCTTACTTCAATTTCATTGTGGATTTCTTAGAGTTAATGAATAATAGTAGTGTTTTATAATATACAGAGCATGTCATTATGAATGGCATGAATACTTAGTTACTGCCGTTTGCCTTTTGTAATTATCTGATCTGTTTTACTTTGTGTGTGCAGATACTGATGTTTATCCAGGACTAGCTGTGTTTTTTCAAAATGCACTTATATTTTTTAGGTAAGTTGCCTAATTTTTTAACTATACACCTGTAACATTTATAGAAACATCATCTTTATTATAAGAGCAGCATAGGGACTGGAACATGTATATATCTCTTGGATTAGTTGCAATGTATAGAACTTCTTTTAAAAGGTGAAAATTCTACTATTGCATAAAAGCATACACAAGCCATTTAATTAGGGGCCCTGCTATGTGCCAAGACCTCAGCTAGATGCTTTATATATGTTACCTTTTAAATTCCCACTTAATTATCTTAAGTATGTAAAACAGGTGGTGCTCCCATTTTATACATGAGGAAATAAGACTCAGAGGTTACTTAAGGCCGCTTAGCTAGCAAACGCAGAACGGGGATTTGAACCCAGACTGCTGCTTCCATAGCCTGTGTTTTGTTAAGAAACCATATCATGTACCTTTAATAAAATAAGAAAAAAAGAAATTAGAATTAATACACACTATGCATGTCGTATACAAAACCTGGTTGGTGAATTGGGTTTTGTATTAAGTTTTTAAGGTAATTTAAAGTAAGTATAAAAATAAAAGAATATCAAAAGTATTTTTTAGGGGCAATCTTCTAAAAAGCTTCCAAAATGAGGCCCTGTAGCCTTTGCTTTCCAGAATGAAATGTCTTTTAGTGTAAAGATAGGTATTTTAGGCGTCATTTATAAAATTATATCCCTTACCCCATATCCCTCTCACAAAAGCATTAAGATCTAAGCCTTGAAGAAATTTGTTTTTGTCATTGATTTTTAGCAATTTGATTATGGTGTGCTGTGGTGTCGTTTTCTTCATATTTCTTCTGTTTGGGGTTCATTGAGTTGCTTGGATCTGTGGATTTATAGTTTTCATCAAATTGGGAATCTTTTCAGACATTATTTCTTCAGATTTTTTTTTCTGTCCACCCTGCCCTTCTGGCTTCCAATTACATGTATATTAGGCTGTGGGAAGTCATCCCACAGCTCACTGGTGCTTAGTTCTTTTCATGGTTTTTTTTGCCCTACCTCTCCACCCCTACTCTTACCCCATCACTCCATCAAGTATTCTCTTTTCTTGTTTTCTCTCTGTATTTCATTTGGGATAGTTAAAGATTGTTATATCTTTAAGTTCACTAATCTCTACCTCTGTCATGTCTAATCTGCTATGACTCCCATCTGGTATGTTTTTCATCTTAGACATTGTATTTTTCATCTCTATTAGCTTGATTTTTTTAAAACAATTTCCATGTATCTCCCTAACATACTTATGCTTTCCTCTGCCTTCTTGAACATATGAAGTATGTTTATAACTATTTCAGTGTCCTTGTCTAATTGTGTCAATTCTTAGTCTGTTCCTATTGATTATTTCTATTTATTTTTTTCATTCTGGATCTCTTTTCCCCTGTTTGCTTCTTTGCATGAAGCTGATTGGGGGCTGGACTTTGTGGTATTCCTTTAAATGCTTTTGAGCTTTGTTCTGGATGCAGCTCAGTCACTTGGAAACAGTTCAGTCCTTTCAAGTTTTGCTTTTAAGCTTCGTTAGGCAGGACCAAAGCAGCTTTAGTCTGGGATTAATATGTCCCCCTTACTAAGGCAGTACACTTTTGAGTATTCTTCCTGATTCTCCATGTAGTCTGAGGTTTTCCACTCTGCTATGAGATTCTGAAGTCTTCCCAGCCCTGTGGGAGCTTTGGGAATTGTTCTTTCCAGTGATTCCTGCCCTTTTCTTGGGTAGTTTCCTCACATGCATCTGCTGTCAGTACTTGGCAGAAGCCTCAAAGGGAACCCCCTACCCATCTCCTGGGCTCCCCCTCTCTAGTTCTCTATATCCCGCCTTGCACACTCCAGCCGCTTGGCCTCCCTGAACTCTCAACTCTGTTTCCTCAACTCCGGGAGACCACTGTGCCCTGCCTGGGTTCCCTCTTATTGCACTGTGGCCTTGGACACTCTTGGTTTTTAAAGATGTTCGACAGTTTCTGCTGCCTTGTGATTGTATTTCTTGGCATGTGACTGACAGCCTTCTGGGAATACAGTGAATTTTCATGAAGGCACCTTAGGCACTGTTGAGAGATCAAATTTAAATTCAGATTCAGCCATTTGTAGTGGTAGAGGAGTCTATATAAATGACAGTTGGATGAACAGAAACCTTGTATGTGTAAAGGCCTGTGCTTATGTGGGCAGTGACCACTGCATCAGCGATGCGCTATACCCAGAGGCTGGCAAGTTATCCAGCCAGCTGTGTGCTTCCTGTGTGCCAGGCCTTTTCTAAGCACCAGAGTGCACTCCTACTTCTCTGGCCACTCTTCCTCTGTTTCCTTTGCAGGCTGATCCTCCACCCTCTGGCCGCTAACTTTTGAAGCTTCTTAAGGTTCTGTTCTAAGCCTCTTCTCAACTCGTTCTTTCTCTAGGTGAGGTCCTTTTTGCTTGGGACTTCAGTTATTGCCTATATGCCAGTGAGTCACAGCTGTCTATCTCCATGTCTAAACCACATATCCAGATTCTTACTTATCCCCTCTTGGGTGGCTGACATTTCAAATCTACCACCTCCAGCATACCCACAGCTCAAACTCACGTTGCCAGAGTGTCCCATCTCTCTGCCCCGCTCCTTCCCTTTTACCTTGCTGAGATAATTCCCACTCTTCTTTTAGATCTCAGTTCAGTCACTACTTCCTCAGGAAAACCTTCTTGACCTCTAACTAGATCAGATCCTTGTATTTCCCTCTCTTGGTACCATGTGTGTCATTGAGTTGGAATTTGATTGTCTCCCATTAGTGAGCACATTTGTCTTGTTTTGACTCACAGTCACATTCCCAGTGCTTAGCTAGGTGCCTGGTGCCCAGCCAGTACTCTGTACAGTAATTATTTGTTAAATGAATGAAGAATTTCAACATGGTCTGTTAGGATGCTTCAGTGTTTGTAGCTCAGACATTGTAGGATCGTAGAGATGTGAGTGGCCCTCATGCCGGCTACTATGAGAAATGCCCCCTTTCCTTACAAGTGACCTATCTAGTAACTTCAGGCTTTAAGAAAAGATATTCAATTAAGCTCAACCATCAAGGTCAACAAACTGCTTTATAAAACAAGCGAATTCAGACCAACACCACCACAATCTTTAATTTTAGAAATTGATACAAAGGGATCAGTGAGGTACCATCAAAGCATATTTAGAAAATAAATTCTCTTTTGCGTTTCTATGTGATTTTACCTCATGATTTATTTTAATATCTTTCTAGCACTCTGATCTATAAATTTGGAAGAACTGAAGAGCTATGGACCTGAGATCACTTCTCAAATCACATTCTCCTTTTGTTATATTCTATTTGTAGATAAGTTTTTATCTCTCAATATAATTTACACATTGCCAAATGGAATAGATTGTACATTAAATGTTTTGTTTCTTTACACTTTTATGCTCTGAGTTTTGAAATAGTTTTATGAAATTTCTGTCCTTTTTTTTTCATTGAATAGATTGTTAATATGTACATAGTATAAGACTATATAGATGAGATGATCTGTGTTGGTTTTTTTATTCTTGAAGACTTAAAGCTTAATCTGTTCCCTGAGCCAGGGTTGTATCATCATCTAATTATAGAGTTAACTACTTTGTCTCAGTATCTCTAATTTTCAAAATGTGCAAAAAATACAGCTCCATATACCTGAAATAAGCGCTGAGCCATTAAAAAAGGTATTTCAGCAAGTTGTAATTTATTTTGGCTTAAAAATGAGATTTTTTTTTAAAGGAAAAATGTTTGTTCTTATGTATAAAGTGGACTTTTATATGAAGATTTTTAAAAATGCCTGAAGGACTAGTTTGAAAGCCTCTTTTAAAAACAATTCCTCTCACATGACTTTATTTGAGAAGGGTTAATACGTGATCAGATAAGCTCAGTTTTATATGGTTGATGTAAAACGACTGTAAGGCAGCTCAGCAACGTGCTTCTTACAAAAGCAGCTTAAATGGTTCTCTTTTGACAGCCTACTATTATCTGACATTACAAAATTCTATATCAAGCAAGTTTGAGACAACTGCAGCTTAAAAGCATGAACCATGTAACAAAAAGTGGAACAATTAGTTTCAAGATAAAGCACTTCTTCCCAAAGGGGATTATTATGACCTAGTGAAAAATTAGGCATTTCATCCACTCAGTTACTGACTGCAAGTGTCTTTTTGCTCTAGCTCTCAAGCTTTAGGTGAACTCTTCCTGCAGAATACATCTTTAACCTGCAAGTTCTTACTCCAGTCAAAAACTTCTTTTGCTGAGTTTGAAATACTGTATTTGCACTGAGTGTATTCCTGTGAGAGATTTCAGAGGGATAGTTGGGTCTTCATTTCTACTTTTGCTTTCCTTTGTTATACAGGTTTTGTGTTGTACTTTTTTCCTCCAGAGGGATTTTTCTAGAGCCTTTTGTTGTAAGACAGAATAATATCAGTGGTATTATATGCAGCTTCTAATATAAGCCTTATTTTGCTTAATGTCTCTCCTCTCTGAGGATTTACTGTGCACAGAGCATGAAGCAGTTGTGGAATGCTGTGCCTTTGTCTAGATACCATCTTGTTTAATTACTTCTTTCTTTGTTGTTTTTCCTCAAAAAAAACCTGTGTCTTGCTTCCAACAAATTTTAAGACTGATTACTTGTTTCCACTCCCTTCTAACCTCTTGCAATAAATATTACTTCTCACACATTCTAGTATTGTTAAATCTGTTGGAGAAAATGAACTATAAAAGTGGGTTGGCTGTTCATTTTGCAGTTACTCAAGTGGACCTGGTCAAAGAAGCAGTTTCCTTTTATAAAATAAAGAGAAATATATATATATATATTTTTTTTGGGGGGGGGCGGTGGAGCATGCCATGCGGCTTGTGGGATCCTAGCTCCCTGACCAAGGATCGAACCTGGGCCCTTGGCAGTGAAAGCACAGAGTCCTAACCACTGGACCAGCAGGAAATTTCCAGGAGAACTATATTATACTCAGATTTGTGAAATGCTAATGTGAAGGCTAATGAAGGCCATCCAGAAGGCCTAGTGGCAGTTTTTTCTGTTTTTGACTCTGTCATGAATTTGTTTTAATTGTGAGCAAATCACTTAATTTCCCTGTTTGTTTCCTCATTAAAAAAAAAAAAGATAATGTTAGTATCCACTCCTATCAGACATTGTGAGTTAGAATAGGGTCCTTTGTAACCATTTAAAGATACATGTGATTCCCTTAATATAAAGGTCTCCTGGGGCAGAGTCAAGATGGCAGTGTGGGAAGATGCCGAATTAGCGTCTCCCCACAACTAGGGTGCCTGCTGGCCGCTGATGGGGGACCCTGATGCCCAAGGAGATGGGAGGAACCCCCAAGTGAACCGATAGGGACGTGGTGGGGGCAGAACGGGGAGGAGAAGTGGAGGCCAGACAGCATCCACGCCCCTGAGGCCGGGGAGTTCAGGAGAGGTAGGCAGGAGGGACCCTCTGGGAGGAGTGGAGGGCATTTGCCCCACCCACTCAGGCCCTGGGAGCCCGCTGAGCTCCCAGGCCAGTCCCCTGCCCTCCAAGGCCCCCTCCACTCCCCTGCCACATTGGTCCTGGGAGCATAGGAAGGAGGCTGGGGAGATCAGGAGAGGCAGGTGGGAGGGTCCCTCCAGGAGGACCAGGAGAGGAGCGGAGGGTGTTTTCCCCACCCACTCAGGTCCGGGGAGCCTGATGAGCTCCCAGGCTGGTCCCCTGCCCTCCAAGCCCCCCCCCACCGCCGCTCCCCCTGGCCACATTGGTCCTGGGGGCATAGGAAGGAGGCTGAGGGGAGTTAAGGAGAGGCGGGAGGAGGGGCGCTCCAGGAGGAGCAGGAGAGGAGCAGAGGGCGATTGCCCTGCCCACTCGGGCTCAGAAAGCTTGCTGGGCTCCCAGGTAAGGTCTCCCGTCATCTGAGACCAGGGGTGGGGGGCACGCCTGGGCCCCTTCTGTTCCTTGAGCCTAAGCCCCACCCCACCCCCAGCCCCCAGGGCCTTTTCCAGCCCTGTGGGTCCTGAGCATTGGCCCTGCCACCGCCGAAACCTCACCCTTGCTTACACCCTGCCCTCCACAGCCAAGGCCTTTACCCCGTTTTGTTTGTTTTTTTTTTTCTTTTCCCTCCTCCTCTTTTTTACTATTGTAGTACTGATATACCTTCCGGTTGTTGATTCGTCTATATTTTTATTTTTATATTCTTCCTAAAATATCTGTTAGTTTCCTAGTCTATTTTATTTTTTACTTCATTTTTTTTTTTGCTGCCCCAGGTGGCTTGCAGGATATTGGTTCACGAGCCCAGGGTCAGGCCTAAGCTCCTGCAGTGGGAGCTCCGAGTCCAAACCACTGGACTAACAGAGAACCTCAGTCCCGAGGGAATATTCATTGGAGTGAGGTCTCATGGAGTTCCTCATCTCAGCACCAAGACCCAGCTCTACCCAATAGCCTACAATCCCCAGTGTTGGAAGCCTCAGGCCAAACAACCAGTAAGACAGGAACACAATCCCACACATTAAAAAAAAAAATTGAGGGCTTCCCTGGTGGTGCAGTGGTTGAGAATCTGCCTGCTAATGCACGGGGACACGGTTCGAGCCCTGGTCTGGGAAGATCCCACGTGCCGTGGAGCAACTAGGCCCGTGAGCCACAACTACTGAGCCTGCGCGTCTGGAGCCCGTGCTTCTCAACAAGAGAGGCTGCGATAGTGAGAGGCCCGTGCACCGCGATGAAGAGTGGCGCCCGCTTGCCACAACTAGAGAAAGCCCTCACACAGAAACGGGGACCCAACGCAGCAAAAAAATTAATAAACTCCTACCCCCAACATCTTTAAAAAAATAAATAAATAAATTGAGATGGCAAAAGTGTCACAGATGAAGGAGCAAGGTAAAAACCTACAAGACCAAATAAATGAAGAGGAAATAGTCAATCTACCTGAAAAAGAATTCAGAGTAATGATAGTAAAGATGATCCAGAATCTTGGAAATAGAATGGAAGTGTGGATTGAGAAAATAAAAGAAATGTTTAACAAAGATCTAGAAGAACTAAAGAACAAACAAACAGAGGTGAACAACACAATAACTGAAATGAAAAATACACTAGAAGGAATCAATAACAGAATAACGGAGGCAGAACGAATAAGTGAGCTGGAAGACAAAGTGGTGGAAATAACTGCTGAGGAGAAAAATCAAAAAGAATGAAAAGAATTGAAGACAATCTCAGAGACCTCTGGGACAACACTAAATGCACCAACATTCGAATTATAGGGGTCCCAGAAGAAGAAGAGAAAAAGAAAGGGTCTGAGAAAATATTTGAAGAGATTATAGTGGAAAACTTCCCTAATATGGGTAAGGAAATACCCAAGTCCAGGAAGCACAAAGAGTCCCATACAGGATAAACCCCAGGAAAAACACACCAAGACACATGTTAATCAAACTAACAAAAATTAAATTCAAAGAAACTATATTAAAAGCAGCAAGGGAAAAACAAAAAATAACACACAAAGGAATCCCCATAAGGTTATCAGCTGATTTTTCAGTGGAAACTCTGCAGGCCAGAAGGGAGTGGCAGGATATACTTAAAGTGATGAAAGAGAAAAACCTACAACCAAGATTACTCTACCCAGCAAGGATCTCATTCAGATTCAACAGAGAAGTCAAAAGCTTTTCAAAGAAAAGCTAAGAGAATTCAGCACCACCAAACAACTTTACAACAAATGCTAAAGAAATTTCTCTAAGCGGGAAACACAAGAGAAGAAAAAGACCCACAAAAACAAACCCAAAACAATTAAGAAAATAGTAATAGGAACATACATATTGATAATAACTTTGAATGTAAGTGGATAAATGCCCCAACCAAAAGACAGACTGGCTGAATGGATACAAAAACAAGACCCATATATATGCTGTCTACAAGAGACCCACTTCAGACCTAGGGACACATATAGACTGAAAGTGAAGGGACGGAAAAAGATATTCCATGCAAATGGAAATAAAAAGAAAGTTGGAGTAGCAATACTTGTATCAGATAAAATAGACTTTAAAATAAAGACTGTTACAAGAGATAAGGAGGGACACTACATAATGATCAAAGGATCAATCCAAGAAGAAGATATAACAATTATAAATGTTTATGCACCCAACATAGGAGCACCTCAATACGTAAGGCAAGTGCTAACAGCCATGAAACCACTTACACCAAATAGATCATCCAAACAGAAAATAAATAAGGAAACACAAGCTTTAAATGACACAATAGACCAGATCTAATTGGTATTTGTAGAATATTCCACCGAAAAGTGGCAGAATACACTTTCTTCTCAAGTGCACACGGAACATTCTCCAGGATAGATCATATCTTGGGTCACAAATCAAGCCTCAGAAAATTTAAGAAAATTGTAATTGTATTAAGCATCTTTTCTGACCACAACGCTATGTGACTGGAAATCAATTACAGGAAAAAAACTGTAAAAAACAATACATGGAGGCTAAACAGTGCACTACTGAATAACCAAGAGATCACTGAAGAAATCAAAGAAGAAATTAAAAAATACATAGAAACAAATGACAATGAAAACACGATGACCCAAAACCTATGGGAAGCAGCAAAAGCAGTTCTAAGAGGGAAGTTTATAGCAATTCAATCTCACCGCAAGAAACAAGAAAAATCTCAAATAAACAATCCAACTCTACACTTAAAACAACTAGAGAAAGAAGAACAAAGAAAACCCAAAGTCATTAGAGGGAAAGAAATCATAAAGATCAGAGCAGAAATAAATGAAATAGAAATGAAGAAAACAGCAAAGATTAATAAAACTAAAAGCTGGTTCTTTGAGAAGATAAGCAAAATTGATAAACCCTTAGCCAGACTCATCAAGAAAAAAAGGGAGAGGATGCAAATCAAGAAAATTAGAAATGAAAAAGGAGAAATCACAACTGACATTGCAGAAATACAATGGATGATAAGAGACTACTACAAACAACTATATGCCAATAAAATGGACAGCCACAAAGAAATGGACAAATTCTTGGAAAGGTACAATGTTCCAAGACTGAACCAGGAAGAATTAGAAAATATAAACAGGCCTATCACAAGTAATGAAATTGAAACCATAATTAAAAATCTTCCAACAAACAAAAGTCCAGGACCACATGGTTTCACAGGCGAATTCTATCAAACATTTAGAGAAGAGCTAACACCAGTCCTTCTCAAACTCTTCCAAAAAATTGCAGAGGGAGAAACACTCCCAAATTCATTCTACGAAGCCACCATCACCCTGATACCAAAACCAGAAAAAGATACCACAAAAAAAGAAAATTATAGACCAATACCACTGCTGAACATAGATGCAAAAATCCTGAACAAAATCCTGAACTAGCAAACAGAATCCAACAGCACATTAAAAGGATCATACACCATGATCTCTAGTGGGATTTATCCCCGGGATGCAAGGATTCTTAAGTATACTCAAATCAATCAATGTGATACACCACAGTAACAAATTAAGGAATAAAAACCATATGATCATCTCAGTAGATGCAGAAAAAGCTTTTGACAAAACTCAACACCCATTTATGATAAAAACTCTCCAGAAAATGGGCATAGAGGGAACCTCCCTCAACATAATAAAGGCCATATATGACAAACCCACAGCAAGCATCATACTCAATGGCAAAAAACTGAAAGCATTTCCTCTAAGATCAGGAGCAAGACAAGGATGTCCACTCTCGCTACTCTTATTCAACATACTTTTGGAAGTCCTAGCCATGGCAATCAGAGAAGAAACAGAAGTAAAAGGAATACAAATTGGAAGAGAAGTAGTAAAACTCATTATTTGCCAATGACATGATAATATACATAGAAAATCCTAAAGGTGCCACCAGAAAACTACTAGAACTAATCAATGAATTTGGTAAGGTTGCAGGATACAAGATCAATGCACAGAAATCTCTGGCATTCCTATACACCAACAACAAAAAATCAGAAATAGAAATTAAGGAAACACTCCCATTTACCATTGGAACAAAAAGAATAAAATACCTAGGAATAAACCTGCCTAAGGAGGCAAAAGACTTGTACTCAGAAAACTATAAAACATTGATGAGAGAAATTTCATAAAATAGAATTATAAAAATAGAATTACCATATGGCCCAGCAATCCCACTACCTGGCATATACCGTTAGAAAACCATAATTCAAAAAGAGACATGCACCACAATGTTCATTGCAGCACTATTTACAATAGCCAGGTCATGGAACCAACCTAAATGTCCATCAACAGATGAATGGTTAAAGAAGATGTGGCACATTTATACAATGGAATATTACTCAGCCATAAAAAGCAACAAAATTTGTAGTGAGGTAGATGGACCTAGAGACTCATACAGAGTGAAGTAAGTCAGAAAGAGAAAAACAAATACCGTATGCTAACGCATATATATGGAATCTTAAAAAAAAATGGTACTGCTGAACCTAGTTGCAGGGCAGGAATAAAGAGGTAGACATAGAGAATGGACTTGATGATATGGGGTGGGAGGGCGAGGCTGAGGTGAAGTGAGGGTAGCATTGACATACACACTACTGAATGTAAAATAGTTGGCTTGTGGGAAGCAGCAGCATAGCACAGGGAGATCTGGTCTGTGCTTTGCGATGACCTAGAGGGGTGGGATAGGGAGGGTGGGAGGGAGGCTCGAGAGGCAGGGGATATGGGGACATGTGTGTGCATATGGCTGATTCGCTTTGTTGTGCAACAGAAACTAACTCGGTATTGTGAAGCAATTATACTCCAATAAAGATGTATTAAAAAAAAAAAAACCAAAACAAGAAACCCCCCCAAACTGCAAAGGATATTATTGGAACAATTGGAGACACTTGAATATAACTGTGTATTGGATAACTAGTAAAAAGAAAAAAACAATCCTTGTTTAATATAGTTGATTCATAAGCTTGAGCTCAAAGCAGCACTATAACATATGCCCCAAGGAAGCTTCTAACTCATGCATTTTTTCCGTAAGGCCCATTCCAGTCTTGGGGGTCATTTTACACAGTGAAATCAGTAACAAGACATAAAAATGTGAAAAAGGTGGCACAAAATAGGCTGTGGAAAGGACACATTACAGCATGAGAGCTGAAACAAGAAGGCAGAGCTTCATCTCGTTCCACCTCAGCTGGGGATCTGTGGGACAGGCGACCTCAATTACCACTCAAAGCATATCCGAAAATGACCAGGGCGTGCCACGAGTATTGACTTGGGAGTTACAGATAAATGTTTTATCGAGTAAGTGAACTTGCAAATAATGAAGTTCGACCGCAGTTTATAAAGAACTCTGATTGACCTGATCTTCCTTTAGCATAGCATTTTTTCATCATCATTCCTATCATGGTCCATCATTTCTTTCCTCATTTAATACTCTGCCGTCAGCTAAATCTTCCCACTGGAGGGCCCTATTTCATCATGTCATTTTTCTGCTCAATGCTGATTGCTAACTTGTATCGAGAACTTTCTATGTGCTGTGTATTGTCTCATTCCATCCTCACAATTGGATGTAGGAGCTTTTATCTGGAGAGGTGAAGTGACTTGCCCATGGATCGGAATCACAGCTCAGGCCCTTTCTTCCTGAGGGCGAAGTCCTGCTCTTCTCACAGTCAGCATTTCCCGAGCAGCCCTAGAACCTTGGTGTTGCTTTAGGAAAAAGTGTGCGCTGGTCAGAGAACCTTGGGAGACCCTTGGCTGGACTAGATTAAAACATTTTTTTTCCTGTAAAGTTTTTTTCTTAGAGCTTTTTATACACTATGTCTTGTATGTTTTCAGGAAGGGAGTGTCAATTCTATGGTGTTTTCCATCCTTGAGTCCTGGAAATTTATCTCCTGGAACATGTTGAGAAATAAAATTTGGGGAAACTGCTGCTCTGGTGACTTTAGAAGAATAGATAGAATGCAGGGAATTAAAAGGAGAGGGAAACTTAGGTGTGGATGTTGTGATCTTGGGAAAAGCCAGTGGCCAGCCTGACATGCAGAATAGAAAAGATGAGGATGGAGAGAGGAGGAAGAGTATTTCCAGTTGCATTGTTACTGGAGATTTCTGGTGTTGGAGCTGGGATTCTTGGGGGACTATAAATTCAGGTTGATTTGCTTTTCCCTAATTCTGCCACTGCTATTTATTAGCTATGTGACCCCCGAGGCTGTTTGTCTCTCTGTAAGTGTGGTTTGAGAATTAACATGAGGGAATGCCTCGTGGTGCCTGGAAACAGTAAGTGATCAATAAAGCTGGGTCCTTCTTTCCCTGGTGGCTTTGCCTGCAGTGGTTTTTCCTTCCTCATTTGATGGCTTTTTGGCCTTTTGTCACAAGGTGGCATGCCACCTTAAAAAGAATCTGGAGTCGGTTGGTTTTTGTTTTGAACCTGCCAGTACTTTTGTTTTTTTTGGTAGCAGATTTAACACAGCTTAAGTCATTTTACATAGGGTCTTAATTTTTTAATTTTTAAACATTTATTTTGTTTTATTTTATTTTGGGGGTGGATATGACCTTTATTGAGCTTATCCACCAGAGTGGAAATAATGTCAGTACAAAACCCAATGTTTGTTACTGTAACTTCTACATCACAATTAAAATCCAAACAGTTTTTTAAAAACAGTCATCTCAATCAAAACCCACTACTTCAGAATCAATAGCTTCTTTGAAGCCACAGTAACACTTAAATATGGTTAAGACTAGAATGCAGAAATTTGGTTGATTGGAAAACTAATTAAACTTCCAACTTGCTCAAACAGAATTACAAAAAGGCAAAATTGTGTTTTTCACAGAGATACAGTCCACTGGAATCACCAGCACTGGACAGCTGTTAGAGTATGTGGAGTCCTGAGATAATAAGGAATCCAGGCATCCTTTAGACAGTCTTCCGTTGTCCTTTCTTCCCAGAGATTTGTGGATGTGTGGAATGACACCACCACCAGCAATCGTAGTCTTGATGAGAGAGTCCAAGTCTTCATCTCCACGAATAGCAAGTTGCAAGCGACGAGGGGTAACACGCTTTACCTTCTGGTCTTTTGATGCATTTCCTGCCAATTCAAGTACCTCCACAGTAAGGTACTCCAGAATGGCTGCGCTGTACACAGCGGCAGTCGCGCTCACACGTCCATGGCTGGTCGCCCTAGATTTCAGGTGTCCATGAATACGGCCCACCGTATTTCCTCTCTGCGAGCGGGAAACCGCCTTTGTCTTGGCCTTTCCGGAGTCCTTCCCAGCCTTGCCGCCAGCCATTTCGAATTCTGCTGAAGCTCAAACAAGCAAGGCAGAGAAAGTACTAGTCAGACACCCAGCGAGAACCTGCCGCCTACGGCTTCGTCGCGCCACGATTCAAACTGCTACGTAGGGTTTTTAGATGATAGTATATGCCTCTTCAATTCTTTAAGCTGCAGCAAATAGGATATTTTAAATTTCTACATGTCAGTGTGGCAGGGCAAGCCTTCTAGAGCCCCGTGGATAATGTCAGGGCAGAGATCACCAGATCTTTGATTTAGGAGCACCTTGTCCAGGTGACAAAAAGGGATTCAGTATGAGGCTAAGTGTATTTACTTCCTGTTATGAAAGTTATCAACGTAGAGATTGAATAACTTTATTTTGAAATAACTTCAGACTTACAGGAAAGTTACAAAAATAACTCAGAGAATTCCTGTATAAACTTTAGATTCCCCAAAGGTTGACATTTTACCGCACTTGCTTTAGTCTATTTTTTTCCTGAGACCTTCGACAATACGCTGCAGACAGGATGGCTCTTTACCCTTGAATAGTTCCGTGTATATTTCCCCAAATCACAACTGCTGTACAATACCAAAATCAGGAAGTTAACGTTGATACAGCACTAAGCACTTCATTCAAATTTTGCCAAGTGCCCCACTAGTATGATTTATAGTAAAGAAAAATAAGTTATTTTCAGTTCTAGAATCCAGTCCATGATCACACATTGCATTTAGTTGTCATGGCCCTTTAGTGGCTCTTAACTTTGGACAACTTTAACCTTTGTCATTCATGACTAGGTTTTCTTTTTCTTTTTTTTTAAATACATTTATTTATTTGTTTTTATTTTTGGCTGTGTTGGGTCTTCATTGCTGTGGACTTTCTCTAGTTGCGGCGAGCAGGGGCTACTCTTCGTTGCAGTGTGTGGGCTTCTCATTGTTGTGGCTTCTCTTGTTGCGGAGCACGGGCTCTAGGCGCACGGGCTTCAGTAGTTGTGGCACGTGGACTCAGTAGTTGTGGCTTGCGAGCTCTAGAGCACAGGCTCAGTAGTTGTGGCATACGGGCTTAGTTGCTCTGTGGCATGTGGGATCTTCCTGGACCAGGGCTCGAACCTGTGTCCCCTGCATTGGCAGGTGGATTCTTAGCCACTGTGCCACCAGGGAAGCCCATGACTAGGTATTTTTGAAGAATGCAGACCAGCTGTTGTGTAGAACGCCCCTCAATTTTGGTTTGTCTGATGTCCCATCAGGAGTAGATTCTGGTTATACAGTTTGGGCAGGAATAACACAGAGCTTATGTTTTCAGGACATCAAAGCAAGCACACATCTGTCCCAGTACTGGTGATTTTAACTTTGCCTGCCTTGATGCCCAAGGTGGTGTCCACCAGGTATCTCCACTGTAAAGTAGCTATTTTTCTCCTTTATAATTATTAAAGTACCTTGTGTGGAGAGAGACTGATTAATAAGTCAAACAGAACATGTTCGTTGTAATTTTTACTAACAGCAGTATGTAGACTTGAACTAAAGTGGCCCTGTGATATGACAGAGGAGATATACAATTTGTGTGTAACAAATTATAATCTTTACATATATAAATGCTTCTTGTCTGGTTGAAGAAAAACCCAGATGTGGGGGGAGGGGGAGTATATAACCTTATCCTGAAATCTGCCTGTTTTCAGTCTCTTCCATCCCAGTGTCTCTTGGACCAGAGCACTGAGCTTTCATTTTATACAAAATTTGTGACATTATTTCATCAAATTTTATTTTATTTATTTATTTTGGCTGCCCTGCATGGCTTGCGAGATCTTAGTTCCCCGACCAGCAATCGAACCCGTGCCCCCTGCAGGGGATGCTCGGAGTCCTAACCACTGGACTGCCAGGGAATTCCCATTATTTCATTATGAAAAGGAATATTCTCTAGAAAATCGCTGGAAAACAGAGTAAAAAGAAATTCATGTTACCATCTAAAGTCTACTAGTGGCTTTTTGGTGTGTAATAAGTTTTAAAACTGATTTTGCAAGTTAGCATGGAAACCTTAACATTAATTTTTTTTTTTTTTTTTTTTTTTGCGGTACGTGGGCCTCTCACTGCCGTGGCCTCTCCCGTTGCGGAGCACAGGCTCCGGACGCGCAGGCTCAGCGGCCATGGCTCACGGGCCCAGCCACTCCGCGGCATGTGGCATCTTCCCGGACCGGGGCAGAACCCGTGTCCCCTGCATCGGCAGGCGGACTCTCAACCACCGCGCCACCAGGGAAGCCCCCTTACCATTAATTTTGACAGTTTTTCATGAGGAAATTCTAAATCTCAAAGGAACCAAATACATTTGTATTCTGTGTATGTAAATGGCACCCCTGGGGTTGTGCAGTGCACAACCTATACAAACGTACACATGGCCCTAACTATTGGTGCTGTGTTCATCTTTTAGTTGTAGCATGGGGCTGGCCACTTGAGAAGTGTTTGGGGTAGCTGGAGTTACACACAGTCATACTAAGGTTCACAGCAACACTTCAGAAAGGAGCTAGTAAAGAAGCATATCGGTTTAATTGGTTAATTGAATTTTATGCCAGGCCCTTTACTTGCCCATTGGCAAGGGCCTCAGAGTCCTGTGTGGACTCATCAGCTCTTGGAGGACTTAGGCCTTCTCTCATTCTCTCAACTACAAAAAGTACACTTATTATCTACAGGGACGATATCAAATAGTTCTATTCATTTGAATGCAAAAGTGAAACAAGTCCAATTCATATTTATTATAAATTGTTATTCACAGCACTATTTAATTACAAGGGAAAAGTAGTTAATGTCTTTTGCAAGTGATTATGTTTTAACCAGGGGTATGTACGTAAAGAAACCCTGGGGGGGGTCTGCCTCTCCCCTTTTTTTAATAAATGGGGGGCCTGGAGAAGCCACTCCTGCCTGTATTTCATTATCGGTTTGAAATTTTAGGTGGCATCTCAGTCTTCCTAGAGTGTCGGCAAATGGCACTGACCAGATCCCTCCCCGGAGCCAAGTGCTGCTCCAAGTATCCACTCTGACCAGCTTCTGTGCCCTCCCGAGGCAGCTGGCCATCTTCCCTCACCACAAGCTGGAAGCAAGGAGGAAGAGGTCACTTTTACTGTATCCCCATCAGAGAGCTGTTGCTTCTTAGGAGAGCCTGTGAGCACTGAGGAGTGGGAGGTCTGACTGCTCCACGGGGAGATGCCTGTGTGGATTCGAACTCTCACCAAACAGTTGGGACGGTTTAGGATGTTCTCGCCTAAAATACAGGCTTTCTGGCATAAAGCAAAGTTATTTTGGAGGGCCCTGGGGCACCTTAGGGATACACAGTTGTTTCCCAGTAGTTGAAAGCAGCATAACTTGTGACTATGCAGACTTCTAAAAAACACTATGGACAGAGATAAGTGATGGTAAATGAAATAAAAGTCACAAAGGCAGATGCCCCAATCACGGGCTAGGACCTGTGCCGTTCTCCACGCTGGTAGTTTCTGGTGAGAGGGCAGCAGCAGTTTCTCCAGTTACAGTACACCAGCCAGTGACCTACAGATATGGAGACAGTCTTCCTTCTCTGACCCTATCCCTCCTCCAACTCCCCCCTGGGGGCCTCCCCTCTCCACCGCCATGTCCCTCAGCTCCTCGCCCTGCTGGCCTTGGCACCATCCAGAACAAGAGGGCTTCACCCAGCAGCTTCCTGTCCCAGGGCACTGAAGTTGTCTGCAATCTGCAAGCTGAGCACTGCAGAACCCCCAGGGGGCGCTATTCACACTGAGGCGCAGGAGATGGCATGTTCACTTAAAAAGAAAATTCGTGGCACAAATCAAAGTGTCTTGAAAGATGGGTGTCTTATCTAATTCACATAACGGTACATTATGGAATGGCAGCGTCCTTGATCCAACTCACCCATCATCTCTGGGTGACCTATTATTGATGTAGGGCCTACTTTCCTCCATTGATCTTCATACTCCTAAATTGTATCCAGGGTACATAGTCCATAATGTGCTTTATAGAATACATGCAAGAATCAAATACCCCTCCTCCCGTATAATATATGAACCTTGAATTAAACAGTCTCGGTATCAAATGGGGTCTTGTAGGGACCTTCTGTAACTGTATAAACCTAAATAATGGAAGTGAGTCTGTTTTCTCCTATACAATGAACACTGCATTGTACAGATCAGGGGTCATCAAACTCTTTCTGTAAGCGTTCAGGTAGTAAATATTTTAGGCTTTGTAGGCAAACAGTCTCTTGCAACTACTCAATTCTGCCTTGCAGTGCAAAAGCAGCCATAGGGTCCCAATAAAAGTTTACTTATGGACACTCAAA
Organism: Aethalodelphis obliquidens; assembly: GCF_003676395.1. Lineage (NCBI taxonomy): Eukaryota > Metazoa > Chordata > Mammalia > Artiodactyla > Delphinidae > Aethalodelphis > Aethalodelphis obliquidens. Next base: position 11,613,446 of record NW_020837945.1, read on the forward strand.
TGTAAATTTCATATACTTTTCATGTGTGATGAAATATTATTCTTCTTTTGATTTTTTCAACCATTTAAAGATGTAAAAACTATTTTTAGCTTACAGCCTGTACAAAAACAGGGAGCAGGCTGGATTTGGCATGTGGGCGGCAGTTTGCCCTGTTACAGGTAATTTATAGACTTTTTCCAGCTCAAACATGATTATGTACTTAGCTTGACTAGAAATTAATGTCCCAAGTTAGAATAAGTATTAATCCCATTGCTTAGTCATTTATTTGATAAAGTAGAACCAGGTGTTTCTTTTTGGAAAATACTATTAAGAAGGAGTATCTTACTTACTCAAATAATTCCTGTCCTTTCTCCCTGGGGCTGGATAACAGGCCAGCCCCATGCCCCCTGGGGATGCTTACTGAGGAAGGATGGCGCGGGCCCGAGAGGAGAAGCACGGTTGGACGCTTGGTGAACCCAGTTGGGTGTCAGTGTAGCCCCTCCCCTATAAAGCAGTAACCTTGTAGAGTTTGGCCCCTGTAGCCCCTCCCCTATAAAGCAATGACCTTGTAGAGTTTGGCCCCTGTAGCCCCTCCCCTATAAAGCAATAACCTTGTAGAGTTTGGCCCTTGAGTGGCACCTGGAAATAGTGCTGGCCCTGGGCTTGGGCTCTGAGTCTGTCACTCACTGAAGCTGCTGCCTGCAATTAAGAAGGGCCTTTCTGAGCCTGAACCCCAGTCTGCCCCAGGACACTGGACTGATTCCACCCCGAACCCAGTTCAGCCTTATCAGAATCTGGTCCCCACGGCCAGCCTGCTTGCCCCCGACTAGCTGGCACCTCCTTTTATGGAGGGTGGCACAGAAGAGCTTATTCCTAACAGAGCTGATCTGTCCCCCTTTCTGCCAGGTTCAAACTCTTAACCGGTTCTCTTCCTGCTGTATACATGTCCTCCTCTCCTCGCTGGGCTGCTTCGTGTGGCCCAACAGAGGAAGCTCTTCTATCTTCCATTTCCTAAATGATTTGAGGGAGGTCTTTACCATTTCCCTCTACTAACTCTTTCTCCAAACCTGTCCCAACTCAAGGTGCACCTAATCAATAGACATCTCACAAGGGGACTCGCCTGGGGTGGGTGGGTGTCCTTTTCTCTCATGTCACCCTGGATGGAAGGGTGCACAATGATCGGTTAGAAAGTCAGCCCAAGAGCCAATTCCTCACCAGAGGCACAGGGCCCCAACAGAGACACAGAAGGTGGTTCCATCGACCGGTGCTGGAAGCTTCATGTACCTCCTGTCAGCATCGCCTCTTCCCACTGTCAAGGTTAGGCTGCCAGTAGGGGCTTCTTTCTCAGGCAACCTTGCGGCAACATGTCACTTTGTGTGCGTGTTGGAGGGGAGGAGTGAAGCTACGCGTCCATCTCCTAAACGTTAAGAGTCATATATATGGATTTTATTTTTTAGAATATATTTCCTTTTATTTATTTATCTGGCTGTGCCGGGTCTTAGTTGTGGCACGCAGGATCTTTTAGTTGCGGCACGTGGGATGAAGTTCCCTGACCAGGGATCGAACCCAGGCCCCCCTGCATTGGGAGCGTGGAGTCTTAACCACTGGACCACCAGGGAAGCCCCCATATAAATGGACTTTTAATTAATATCCTCTGAACAAAATAACCCATCAGTACTTGCATCATCAGAAGACTTGCAGGCCCAGTGGCCATCACTATTGCCCATTGCCTAATTCTCTTTACATGCCTTGCTCAACACATGTGACATATCACGTACAAATGCAGCGCTGATGCAGCTTCTGAGAATCCCCTTCCTAACTTTTCAAGGAATCAAGTGACACAGGTCAAAATTTCTTGCTGCGTGACCATGAGGCCTCTGGGTAGCTCTGCTGGGTGTTATTTAAGAAAACAAAAATTTAGATATAGTCATTTTTAAAAGTTGAAACTTTGCAGAAAATAGACCAAAATAAAGAAGGTGAAGAGGAAAAACTTCACAGACTTTTAAAAAGTTAACTATACAGTCTTTTATTTCTAGCTTGAAAAGAAAAAAATGACCCTTAAATTAATAGGAAACTATTTACAGGATTAATCACATTTTAAGCCAGGACACTCAGTGTCCCTTGTTACAGGGAGAGGCTGGGACAGCTTAGGTGACCTGCCCAAGGGGCCCAAGCTCCTTGCCATAGCCAGGAGAGGACCCCGTCTCCTGACCGCCTGGCCCCACCCACAATGTACAAAATATCAGAGGGGTGCCACAGCCATTTTGATAACAAATAATTATGGGCCTTTTTAGTGTTTAAGAGAAACCTTAATTTTTTTGGTATGTAGAATCGGTCTAGAAACTTGTAGGATTTAGGAAGTTCTTAGTTTAAAAAAAGTAAGTTTTTCTCTCCCACGGGACCCAGGACCTCTCCCCAGGCACCCCCGGGTCTTTTCATGACAGGAATAAGGAGTCGTGGGCTCCATCAAGTCCTGACAGGCACATCCGCAGCTTCACTGTCTCAGGGTCCTCCTTCCATGGGCTGGTGGCTTGGATCTGTGCTTTGGTTCAAAGTGTTTTGGAGAATGTCTTCTTGCTTATTCTCTGGAAACGACACGATGGACACAGAGTCCCAGGCATCATCCTTTGGCGAGCTGTCCTTGTCCAAGGCGTCTAAGATGGGCTGAGCTGGATCCTTTAAATACTTGAAAAGGTTGAACACCATTATCATAATTTGTTTAGCAGTTCCAAATACCAGAACTTCATACTTTAGTTGGCATAATCCTATTTCATTCAGGTGTAACTTCCAATTCTGTCCACCAACGAAGTAACTTCTAAAACCGGACCCCTGTTCACCCCCCATCTCAATAACTCACACGAATCCAAGGGCCAACCCAGGGAATACTCTGAAAGCACGAAAGGGCAGCGTAACTCAGGAAAAGCAAGTTCTGACTTGCTGCACTGGATGAGGGCTTGTGGATTATCAATCCTAAAATGTCTCTGGAATTCTAACTTTTCAGGGAAGGAGGAAATGGAGCCTCTTGTTCAACTACCATGGGGGCAAAGAGGGAAAGTTCACAAGCATTTTTCTCAGCCACTCCACCCACTGGTTGGTTCTACTTCACACAACACACGGGGTGCAGAGGATCTGTGCTATGCAGCCCTGGGCGAACCAGAAAGCGCAGGTCCTCAAGGCAAAGTGCCGGTCCACAGGCCTTAACTTGCCCTGGCCCTCCTGCCTTGGCTCTGCGCTTAGCCATCAATTACCAAGTTACCAAGAACCAACTGCCTGGCTCTTGGAAATGCTGAACGATACTGAAATACGGTCAGCTTAGAGCTGGCTGATGAGAAGACGAATAACCACGAATCACGCGCACTTGTGAAACCTCAAAAATATAAGTGAAACCTGATTCATTATTCTCATGTAACTTCAGTGACCTTTGATATAGACTTTTCACACTTTCTCAGAAAAGTGAACCGAAACACTTTATGTTTTAGATTCAAGCACCAAAGGAACAACTAGTACTAAATTCACTTACTAGGGTCCTGCTGCTAGTTCTGTGAGACAGAGTTATTTGTTTGTTTTTTAAATTTTTTGCCTGTGCCACGTGGAATGCGGGATCTTAGTTCCCTGTCCAGGGATTGAACCTGTGCCCTCTGCAGTGGAAGCTCAGAGCCTTAACCACTGGACCACCAGGAAAGTCCCGAGACAGAAATTATTGATGCAAGTAAAATTCTGAGTTGAGACCTGTTACGTTGTGACAGTATTAACCAGGGAAGGTTTTTTTTTTGTGTGTGTGTGTGTGGTAAGAACATCTAACATGAGTTCTACCTTCTTCACACAGTTTTAAGTGCACAACACAGTACTACCTACAGGCATAATGTTGTACAGCAGAAACCAGAACTTATTCATCTTGCATAACTGAAACTTTATACCATTTGAAAGCAACTCCCCGCTCCCCCTGCCGCCTGGCCCCTGGTAACCACTGTGCTACTCTCTGCTTCTATGAGTTTGACTATTATTCTATTTAGATTCTTGATAGAAGTGGAATCCTGCAGCATTTGTATGGAGGTTCCAGTAGGGAATTTAACATGTGCTTCGCATAACGTCTGTGTACTTTAAACACCTCATGACAGATGAAGGAAAACAAGTGACTATAGCTCTTTCTAGAAGCACCACTCTGTCTTTACAGACTAGATACAACAACATAAGGTTCTGTTTCCAGTACTTTGACCCTGATCTTACTGCAGAATGATAAACCCCCAGAAGCAAATGGTTCCAAATATGCTTGTATCAGCTAGCTTCTGATCCCAAGAACGTCCCGGCTGTCTCCTCAGAGGGCCTGGTTCCCTCGCAGAGCCTCAGGGGGTTGCTGGAGCTGGGCAGGAAAACAGGACTTTCCATAAGACCTACCCACTCCACTTTTCTTTCTTAAATCCTTTAAAATACTAGTAACATCCCCTGTGTACTCGGCGTGCAAGGCTTTGAACTCACGGCTCTGGGTGTTTACTCTAGAATCCTCCTGCCTGCACACTGTCTGACCCAAAGCTCATGCTCTTGACTGCTGTCCCCACTGGTCCATGTCCCCTCCAGCCAGGCTCCAAAAGCCCGGGACTCTCGTGTTGTCTCCAGAGGGACCTACTGCGGCCGATCTCCTGTCCGGGCCAGACCAGGCCACCTTTTGGCCAACCTCGTGCCAATTAAAAAAATTAAAAAAAAAATTTTTACTTTATTTAACTAATTAATTAATTAATTAATTAATGCTGTGCCGGGTCTTAGTTGCCGCATGTGGGATCTTCGTGGCGGCATGTGGGATCTAGGTCCCTGAACCCGGGGGATTTAACCCTGACCCCCTGCATTGGGAGTGCCGAGTCTTAGCCACTGGACCACCAGGGAAGTTGCCCCCCAATTTTTTTTTAATTGTGGTAAAATACACATAACATAAAATTTACCATCTTAACCATTTTTAAGTGTACAGCTCAGTAGTGTAAAGTCTATTCACATTGTTGGGCAATGATCACCACCATCTGTCTCTAGAACTTTTTAATTAATTTATTTATTTATTTGGCTGTGCCGGGTCTTAGTTGCAGCATGTGGGATCTAGTTCCCTGACCAGGGATTGAACCCGGGCCCCCTGCATTGGGAGTGTGGAGTCTTAACCACTGGACCACCAGGGAAGTCCCTAGAACATTTTTCATTTTGCAAAACTGAAACTGTCCCCGTTAAACACTCACTGCCCATTTCCTCCCTCCCTCCGGACCCTGGCAACCACTATTCTACATTCTGGTTCTGTGAATGTGAGTACTCTAAGCACCTCATATAAGTGGAATCATGTAGTATTTGTCTTTTTGTGACTAATTTATTTCCCTTATCATAATGTCCTCAAGGTTCATCCATGTTGTAGCATGTCTCAGAATTCCCTTCCTTTTTAAGGCTGAGTAATATTCCATTCATATGTATACACCACATCTCTCTCTTGTTTTTCTGGCTGCACCTGTGGCTTGCAGGATCGTAGTTCCCTGACCAGGGATTGAACCCGAGGCCAGAGCAGTGAAAGCGCCAAGTCGTAACCACTGGACTGCCAGGGAACTCCCACCACATTTTATTTATACATTCATCTGTCGATGGACACTTGGGTTGTTTCTACCTTTTGGCCGTTGTGAATAATGCTGCTATGAACATGGGTGTACAAAGAACCAAGTGCTGCTTTTAACACAAATCTCAGTGTCATGGCTTTGTCCACTGCTCTACTCTTAGGCGTTACCAGGGGGGCATGAAAGGCTGACATGTCACCCTTTTAAATGTGTACACACATACCTCTTCTATTTGTGACGGGATGCTTGGTGCAGAGTGAAACCAGTATTTAACCAGGCCTCTGTATTTCAGTACCAGGAAGAGACAGGCCCCCACCAGCACTGACAGCAACAAAAAGGTTCCCACAGAGATCAGGATGACTTGTTGAAGCTTGGTAGCGGCTAAACAGGTGACATAAAAGTGAACAAGATGACCATCCTACATACGATACAAACATCGGGTAATTTCTCAGCCACCACTGCAATAAATAGAGTTCTCAGCCACCACTGCAATAAATAGAGTCCCAGTAAACTGGATGGATACTGCCCCTCCTCCACCCAGCCCTGTATGCTTTAATTAATAGCTAGTAAAGGCAAGCCTAAAACAAAGCAAGTGTTAGCTGTCTGGCAGCTCTTGCTACTGGAGACTTCAGCACGAGCTTGTTATGTCTACAGTGAAGTGCTGTCCTAGCCCCTTCTCTCTGGGTCTCCGCACTCTCACCACCCTCCACCTAATAAGGAATCCCTGATTGCACTATTTTAGGAGTGTTCTGTTCCCATCTCAGAAAGGACTTAAGAAAGCATACATTACCATCCACTGTTGTTTCGGAGCAAGATATGTTGCTTAAATGCCCAGGTCTAGAGATGTTTTCTTTTGCCAAAAACAGTTCTGCCTTGAGTTGGAAACAGTATACTCTTAAGGGTTTTAAATCATTCAACGTGATGAAGTTGCTCCTGAAACGGTGTGTCACCTACGTAAAATACACCAAGAACCACACCTGAAAATCACCCACATAGATATGGTCAAGCCCCTTCCATCTTCTCCAATGTTTCCTCAAATTCACACTGAACACAATAACCAAAGAAGAAGGTAATTCTGTTTCTAAACAAACAATACCAATTTTATATGTATCACATATGCTTATAGCAGACAAATTTTATATGTGAAAATTGGTGAGGAACGTCAAGAAAGATGCTGATGGCATTAGAGCTGTGTTTCTGGCTGTGAGGTCCGAGGGCCCAACCGAAGCCCCATCACAGCAATGGAGGGTCCAAAGCTGGAATTTAGCAAATCCCAGTTTCTAGGACGAAATTTTCTCCTTTCAAATGAACATTTTGTATTTCATGGTTAATCTCATCTAGATACTTGAAGTTAGTCAACAAATAAAGGAAAAAAGTCATTCTAGGAGATAATGTTCCTTTGGTTCCCAATCTGCTTCTGGTTTTCACTGAAATGTGCTGACTCCTTTTATAGTTTTGGTCAAAATGATCTGAGTGATTTATGTCATCAGGAAAGAGTTGGGTCCCAAATTCTTAGCGGATTCTGTCCCCTCCTTCCCTCCCTGCTGCTACCCTCCCTCGGGTCTTGTCACCTCCACATGGTCAGTCAATGGTTCCTCACTCTCACCTCAGACAAACTGTCACTGTTCCACAGGGAAAGGAGAAAAAAACCCACTATATTATGGCTATATAGGATTTCTCATAGAGGACTGCTTTCATTTTTTTTTTTTTTTTTGTCTGCTGTGGGTCTTCGTTGCTGCGTGCGGGCTTTCTCTAGTTGCGGCGGGCGGGGTCTACTCTTTGCGCGGTGCGCGGGCTTCTCATTGCGGTGGCTTCTCTTGTTGCGGAGCGTGGGCTCTAGGCGTGCGGGCTTCAGTAGTTGCGGTGTGTGGCCTCTGTAGCTCCGAGGTATGCATGTGGGATCTTCCCGGACCAGGGATCGAACCTGTGTCCTCTGCATTGACAGGCGGATTTTTTTTTTTTTGCGGTAGGCGGGCCTCTCACTGTTGTGGCCTCTCCCGTTGCGGAGCACAGGCTCCAGACGCGCAGGTTCAGCGGCCATGGCTCACGGGCCTAGCCGCTCCGCGGCATGTGGGATCTTCCTGGACCGGGGCACGAACCTGTGTCCCCTGCATCAGCAGGCGGACTCTCAACCACTGCGCCACCAGGGAAGCCCCAGGACTGCTTTCTGATTTTGAGATACTACAGTAGAATATACTATAGCCATTTGAAATGGTGGAATATCACACACACTCCGGAACGTGGAGGTGAAGCTGCTTACATATGTTGACTGAAAAAAGGCAGATTTTTCAACAGTATATAGAACATCATCTTATTATTTATTTATTTATTTGGCCACGCTGCGGGACCTAAGTTCCCCGACCAGGGATTGAACCCGCGCCCCGTGCAGTGGAAGCGCGGAGTCTTAACCACTGGGCCGCCAGGGAAGTCCCATGATCTTATTTTTAAAAATACAAAATGATCATATTATATTTGAATAGTAGGATTAGAGATGAGTTTTAATTTTTTTCCCTCCGATTTGAAATGATGACTGCCATGGCAGAGGAGAAACAGTTTTACTCCTGATGTCACAGAAAGCAATTTTAAGGACAACATTCTTTTTGAGTAGTTTATTTTGGCAGCCAGTTGGCTATTCCAAAAGTTAGAATCACAGACTGCAGAGAAGAGCTACCATGCAGGCCTGAGACCGCTGTCCTTAGAAAGGCTTGCTTTCAAGGCTGACCCAAGGCTGGCATCTGGGACTTGGATTTGAGCAGTGTTTCCGCCATTCCCTGACTGATAAGGGTGGTTTCCTGTATAAACAATGCTCTTTATGCTGAACACCTGCTCTCCCTCTGGGAGTCTGGAGTTTTGGTGTCTATGTTGGGCAGAGGGTGCCTGTGTGACCAGCCCCCAATAAAAGCCCTGGGCACTGAGCCTCTAAACGAGCTTCTCTGGTAGATAAGATTTCACACTTGCTGTCATATCACTCTTGTTGTTAAGTGTGTCCTGGGTGACTTCCAGGGGAAGACTCGGAAGCCTATGCCTGGATTCCTTTAGACTTTGCCCCATGTGCCTCTTCCCTTTGCTGAGTTTGTTTTGTGTCTTTTCTCTGGAATAAATCACAGCCTCGAGTACAACTATACACTGAGTCCCATGCATCCTTCAAGCAAATCTAGGGGTTGGACTTGGGGACCCCTGACATACAGACTCACAGCTGGAATGGAGATCGTACAGGTGGCTTTCAGAGTTACTTTAGCCCCAGAATCTTTTGTTCATGGAAGTCCAAAGTATACATGCTCTGGCTGAAAGGGAGAAAGGGGAATCCCTTCTGCATTCTTCCAGGCTTCTCTATTCCAGTTGACCAGACCTTGACCTCAGGATTTCCGGTCCCTGGAAACGATTATTTCTTTCTTCCCTATTTGCTAAGAGTCTGTTCTTCGGTGAGTTTTGCCTTCCTCGGTGTTTTTACACTCACCACAAAGAAATGAAGAGCAAGTGCAAACATCAACTATGTGGGAGAGAAACAGCAATTAAGAGCATGGACCCTGAGGCTAGATGTCTCCTCTGCTTTGCTGTCAGTTGCTGGCCTTGGGCTAGTTACTTAACCACTTGCTTTCCCTCTCTGTGAAACAGGTGGGTGTAAAGGTTAAATGAGATGATGTATCTAAAGTGCCTGGGCCAGGTGCCAGACACAAAGAAAGCTCTGGATAAACATAAGCTCTTATTCTTATAAAAAATTATAATGTTGAACTTAGGAAATCACGAATTTACACAGGTAGTAAAACATCACTAAATGTAGCTTGGAGGGACTTCCCTGGTGGTCCAGTGGTTACGACTCCACGCTTCCACTGCAGGGGGTGTGGGTTCGATCCCTGGTTGGGGAACTAAGATTCCGCATGCCGTGCGGCGTGGCCAAAAAATAGAGGAAAAAAAATGTAGCTTGGATAATCAGATACTGGAGGTGATTAAAGGCCGTCAGTTTTTTCTTGTGCTACCCAGGGCTGACCAGACCCCTTTTGGTCTGACCCACCTTTGTCAACCCTACCCTGCCCCAGCCCCTCACGTGGCCTGCATTTCTAAAGGATCCGAGCACGTGCAGTTCCCCAAATGTGCCGAGCCTTTTCAAACCTACTGGCCCTTCTCCCTAGAACACTCTCTCTCCTTCCAGTAGACTTTTCACCTATTCATATTGCCCTCTTTGCAAACCATGCAAACCAGAGAATTCATATAGTTAAACCTTGCAGACTGCAGTAGTAAGTTCACTGCTGTAGCAACAGGCCCACAGAAGCTCCCCAAACTCCGGAGTGTGGCAAAGGCACCATGGGCACCGGCTGAGTCCAGACCCAGACCATGGGGACCATGTGATACCAGGCAGAGAGGGCCCTGCAGATGGGTCTGGTGGGAGGGGAGTCTCAGCACAGTGAGTAGAAGCAGAGGTCCTGAAGGGAAAGATCAAAACCGCTAAGGCTCAGCCCCTAAGGGGATACTGGGATACCCTGGTGTCCTTGGCCACTTTAAAGTAGACTTTCTTTTGCTATCCAGAAACTCCAAAGAAATGAAAATCAAAAACAAAGAAGAAAAATGCTCTTGCCTGTTTGCTTCCTCCCTTTTCCCAGTAGTAGACATAATACCAAAAAAAGGCCACGGAGGCAGGGACCTCAAAGGGAGAAGAAAAGCTGATGATAAGGGAACCTTCTTCTGGGGTCACCCAGATGTCTTCTGGAGGCCCGATGGTGGCTGAAATAGAATTACAAACAAAATCAATCCATCAGTCTATGTATATACGTAGATACATATATATACATACACATGTACATCATATATATATATACAGAATATGTATATTGTACATGTAATTATATTTAGTATGGTACACACATGCATATATTTATATATGCCATGAGATTGCATTCAGACTACCAGAGGCTGTTCTGGGCACCAGATTTACTTGGAAGGCTCCGGGGCAGGTAGCCCAGTGGAGCTACAGAATGGCCCCAGGGGTTTCTGGCCTTCGCGGAAGGAGGGGTCCTCACAGTTGTCCACATGGCCGCGCCTGCCCACCCCCAGGAGACAGCTCAGGTGCAAGGATCGGGCAGGTACAGGGCACTCCCTGGCTCAACCACAGGAGCCAGTATTTCTCATCACAATTCCACAAGAAGAGTTTCCAGAGTCCCCACAAGGGACATGCCCAGTTACAAGAACCCCTTCACTCAGCAATGCCCCAGACATGGTTTCCTACCAGGTGGTTAAGACTGGCCTGGTTGAAGTGCTATTTACCAACCAGAGGTCCTTCTGACCATAAGCAATGCTAGTAAGTCAAAAAGAGAAAAACAAATATCGTGTATTAACGCATATATGTGGAATCTAGAAAATGGTAGAGATGAACCAGTTAGCGAGGCAGAAATACAGATGTAGAGAACAAACGGATGGACACCAAGGGGGGAAGTGGCAGGGTGATGGTGTGATGAATTGGGAGATTGGGATTGACATATATACACTAATATGTATAAAATAGATAACAAATAAGAACCTCCTGTATAGCATGGGGAACTCTAATTCACTTCGCTGTATAGTAGAAACTAACACAACATTGTAAAACAACTATACCCCAATAAAAAAAGGAAAAGAAAAAAAAAATAACGTGGTTCATATGCCACCTTTATCAGGTTTCCAGAGAGCTGGAAGGTTAACCAAAGGTCAAATTTTCATGCAGAGAGGAAAAAGATTTTGTTAGCCCACCAAAAGTGGTGTTTACAAACTTTTAAATACGTGTATCTTTCTAGCTTTTTCTAATACAATGATTAAATATAATAACTGAGAAATATTACCATCATACGTCTATTTGTTAAGGCTTTTCATATAAGTCACAGGACAGCCAAGGACTATGGCTCATAATATGCTCTTAGAAGGAAGATTACGGCATTTATCAGCTGAGCATTTAAATTGTATAATTAACCAGAGGAACTCAGATCAAAATACAGGTTGTGTCCTCCAAGTTCTAAGAGGCCTGTTTCTGCACCTTCTATACACACAGATGATCATATCACGGTGACCAGTTCTGCGTTCACCAAAGTGGGGCTGGATTTCTCTCTCTCGCTTCCACACTCCGCCCTGGGCTCTCCCAGGTTGGGGAGGGTTAGGCATGTGTTCTGGTCACCTTTCTCTCTCTGTAAAAGTAACTGGTCCCTGCAGGGTTTGCACTCATGCCCTCTGATCTCCTTTGTTCTGGTGGAGGAACTAAGTCCAGAAAGATACAGGGTCGGGCCTGGCCCACCTCAAGCCACAGCGATGTTAGTGGATTAGCTGTGTGTAACAAAAAGCTCTCATTAAACCCGCTCACAGATGCTGGCACTCACGTCTTCAAGCTACGCTTTTGAAAGCGAAGTCACTGGAGCATGGAACAACATGTGGACCTGCAGGCCCAGGACCCCGCTGAGCAGATTCTCTAGACTTTTCTGTGACTTACCCACCGGAGTGGGCATGGGAGCCTGGATGACTAATCACTTAACCGCTGAAAGGTCAGCACCGAAAGACCTGCCTTTCTGAAGGGCGTGCCAGATGGAGAATCTGATACCAACGCGATGAGTCTGTCTCTCGAAGGCAGACAGTCTGCCTTTTCTCTGGGCCCTGAAGGAGGGCTCAGTGGATCTATGGATCATTACTGATAGCAGTGTCCACAGACTGAGCGATCACTCTAAACCTGGCAACACGGACTTTATATCCGTGTCCACACAGATCTATGTAACAACCACAGAGGGCCATCCCCATTTCCCAGAGGGGGAAACTGAAGCCCAGAGGGACATTACTTGCCCAGAGTAACAGCCGGTAAGTGGCAGTGTTGGGATTTGAACCCAAGTTTATGTGATGCCAAAGCCTGCCCCCTTCAGGCACCATCTCATCCCTCTACCCTCAGTAAAGCATCTTCAAGTTGGTTACCCATCCTGACTTGACCGCAAGTGCTGAAAGCAGCGATGGGCTCTGAGAACACCACTGTCTTGAAGTTTACCAGTGACTCCCCACCAGTAACTAACCGAGGACATGGCTGCCCAACTCTGGCCGGGAGGAGAGAGAGCAGCAGCTGGCTGACTCTGGACCAGCAACTTGATGACAGGTCCTGCTTCTGATACCTCCATTACTTTTTTCTCCACTAATTCCCACTTAGGTAATGCTTGATAGCTCAGATGTGTGATGGTTCTCCACTCAAGGACAAATAACTTGTCCACAGAAGACCAGCCAGCAGGGACTGCACTGTCTTCTCGTACCATCCTCAAATTGCTAGCAAAAACCTTTTTTTAAAAAATAATTTTAAAAAAATTTATTTATTTATCTTGGTTGTGCTGGGTCTTAGTTGCGGTATGTGAACTCTTAGTTGCGGCATGCATGTAGGATCTAGTTCCCTGACCAGGGATCAAACCCGGGCCCCCTGCGCTGGGAGTGTGGAGTCTTAACCACTGCACCACCAGGAAAGTCCCTTTCTTAGCTTCTATTACAGAAAATTTCAAACATATAGAAAGTAGAGAAGACTGTAAACAAAGCTCATGTACTCATCACCCAACTTTAAAGCAACCATCAAGTCCTGACCAGTTTTGTTTCTCCTGTGCCCATCCACCTTGTAAGGACTACCTTGCCCCTCCCACTCTGGATTATTCTGAAGGAATCTCAGACATTACATCATTGCATCTGTAAATACTTCAGTATGTATCTTGAAAAGACCAGACTCCCCGCCTTTTTAAAAAAAATAACAAAATACCATTACAACACCTAAAGTCTATTAGCAACAATTGCTTTATAAATCATCAAAGATCTAGACAGTGATCACATTTCCCCAATTGTCTTACACCTTTGTTTAATTTGAATCAGGATCCCACGAAGTTCCATACTTTGTGTTTGCATAGACACCGGAGAAACATTAGGCATGGCTGACCATGTGAAAAATGAATAATTGAAGGAACACATCTATAAACTAGTGTCTGACGACTCTCATGCTCCCTTCCAACATCTGGGAGCATATCTGTTCATTCAATCATTCCACAGATATTTTCTCCTATGTGCCAGGTACTGTTCAAGGCTGAACTAAAATCCTTCCTGAACGTAAAAGAAGTTGTGCCATGTAACAGTGATCAGTGAAGCCAATATGCTAGTAGTCCCTCCAGCACAGAGGTTAGCAAACTTTCTCAGTAAAGCACCAGAGTGAGTTGAGGCTCTGACTGGTCACGCAGCCCCTGTTGCGACTACTCAGCTCGCCTGTTGCAGCTTGGAAGCAGCCATAGATAGTATGTGAAAAGATGGGGAAACTGCATTCCGATAAAACTTCTTTTTTTTAATTGAAGTATACTTGATTTACAATATTGTGTTAGTTTCAGGTGTACAGCAAAGTGATTCAGTTACATATGTATTCTTTTTCAGATTCTTTTCCATTATAGGTTATTACAAGTTCCCTGTGCTATACAGTAGGTCCCTGTTGTTTATTTTATATATAGTAGTGTGTATATCTTAATCCCATACTCCAAATTTATCCCTCCCCCCCTTTCCACTTGGGTAACCATAAGTTTTTTCTCTATGTCTGTGAGTCTGTTTCTGTTTTGTAAATAAGTTCATTTGTATCATTTTTTTAGATTCCCCATGTAAGTGATATCATACAATATTTCTTCCTCTGACTTACTTCACTTATATGATAATCTCTAGGTCCAACCATGTTGCTGCAAATGGCATTATTTCATTCTTTTTTATGGCTGAGTAGCATTCCATTGTACATATATAACACATTTTCTTTCCAATAAAACTTTACAAAAACCAGTTGGTGGGCAGGATTTTGACCTGCAGGCTGCGGTTTGACAACTCCCAGGCCTAGCAAATCACCCTCCCCTAGCCCCAGCTTCCGTGGTCAGTACTCGGGTTTGACGATCATACCCACCTGGGTGCTGGTTATTTAGGGTGAGAGGCAGGACGGAGGGGCGTGGAGTCAGTACCGCTCAGCGAAGAGGAAAGTGAAGAAAACCTGCAAACGTTAAAGGAAGTTTGTACCCAAGTCGTCTTACCATTCCGATAGTGTTCGAACCAAGGCGCCTCTACCCAGGCAGAGACGAGGTCCCCCAGCTTAGCTCGGAGGCGTAAAGTGATGTTGAAATGCCGTGGGAAGCCCTCCGAGAGGCTGTTTGCGGTAAAGTTGCACTCTGTCCCGGTGAGGTTCGTACAATCCACCCTGCTGTCTTTTCTGTTGACGTCATACCAGGTACTACTCGTGCTGCTGCAAAGGGAAGAAGGATTTTACTTTGCACAAGTCTCTCTTTGATCACATATTAACAGTTTCCCCAGAGATGAGTTTTTATTTATTTACATTTTATTATTTTTTTTTTTTGCGGTACGCGGGCCTCTCACTGTTGTGGCCTCTCCCGTTGCGGAGCACAGGCTCCAGACGCGCAGGCTCAGCGGCCACGGCTCACGGGCCCAGCCGCTCCGCGGCATGTGGGATCCTCCCGGACCGGGGCACGAACCCGTGTCCCCTGCATCGGCAGGCGGACTCTCAACCACTGCGCTACCAGGGAAGCCCCAGAGACGAGATTTTAATTCGATGTTTTTGATTGAGACATTGCTCACATACCATACACTACCCCCATTTAAAGTGGTACCACTACCTCCATTTAAAATGGATTTCAGTAAATTCACACGGGTGTGCAGCCTCAGCACAATCCATTTCAGGACACATTCATCATCCCCTAAAAACCCCTGCACCTACAGCAGTCGCTCTCCACTTCCTCCACCCCCCAAGCACGGTACCACTGATATACTTTCTACCTCTATGGATTTGCCTGTTCTGGACATTTCATAGAAATACAATCATGAACTATATGGTCTTTTGTGACGAGTGCCCTTCACTTAGCCTGTTTTACTTAGTATGTTTTCAAGCGTGATACATGTTGTAGCATGTATCAGTATTTCATCCCTTCTTATGACCAGATATGTCCCATTGTATGTACATACCACATTTAGTTTATCCACTGATCTGCTGATGGGCACCTGGGTTGTCTCCACTTTTTGGCTATTGTGAATAATGCTAAGAATATTCACATGTAAATTTCTTTGTGAACTTATGTTCAGTTCTGTGGGGTGTATACCTAGGAGTGGACTTGCCGGGTCATATGGTAACTCTATTTTTAACTGATTTCCGAAGTAGCTGCACCATTTTACATTCCCACCCACAATGTATGAGGGTTCCAATTTCTCCTATCGTCACCAACACTTGTTATTATGCCTTTTTTATTTTATTTTATTTTTTAAATAAATTTATTTATTTTATTTATTTTTGGCTGCATTGGGTCTTCATTGCTGCACACGGGCTTTCTCTAGTTGCGGTGAGCAGGGGCTACTCTTCATCGCGGTGTGCAGGCTTCTCATTGCGGTGGCTTCTCTTGTTGCGGAGCAAGGGCTCTAGGCGCGTGGGCTTCAGTAGTTGTAGTACACAGGCTCAGTAGTTGTGGCTTGCAGGCTCTAGAGCGCAGGCTCAGTAGTTGTGGCGCACAGGCTTAGTTGCTCCGTGGCATGTGGGATCTTCCTGGACCAGGGCTCGAACCCGTGTTCCCTGCATTGGCAGGTGGATTCTTAACCACAGCACCACCAGGGAAGCCCATGCCTTTTTTATTGTAGCCATCCAAGTGGCTGTATTTTCCCTGGTGACTAATGATGTTGAGTATCTTTTCACGTGCTTATCGGCTATTTGCATATCTTCTTTGGAGAACTGTCTACTCAAATCCTTTGTCTATATTTTAATTGGGTTATTTGCCTTTTAATTTTGAGTTGTAAGAGTTCTTTATACATTCTGGATACAAGTCCCTTATCAGATATATGATTTGCAAACATTTTCTGCCGTTTTGTTCTACAGTTGATTTTAATGCTTCAAACTCAGCCTCTGTAGCCTATGTCTTAGGCTGTTATAGGTGTTATATGTATGATACTGTGTTCATACAAACCATACCCATACTTCCTGCTGGGGTAGAGTTTGTTTTTACCCCATAGCTGCCCATTTAAAGAGAGTCTTGGCCACATGAAAACTTTGCCAAATGTAAGGCCATGCATCCTTGTAAGTGAAAATGCATTCCCCAGAGTCCCAATGCCACCTGCCCACGTGGGATTCTACTCGCTGACTCTGAGCTCTGTCCTTAGGTGACTGACTTGAGAAAAGGCAGGGAGGTAGCTCTAGAAGCCTCAGTAGTGCGGCAGCAGGCACTGTCCCCTCTAGGGACAGGCTGTGCCATGGACAGCAACTCTGGCCTGGAAAGCAAGGCCAGGGGAGACAGGAGAAATGAGGCTGGGGGGTCACGGCCACCAGCTCTCACACAACACGTGTGCTTCTAAGTGTACCTCTGACCCTGCCTGGAGACTTATCTTCTGCTAATGTGGCGGGTGACCAGATGAAAGCCACATGTGGCCAGGGATTCCACAGAAGACGCCCACCGTACTCCACGCCCTGGGGCCACAGGCCCTAATGGGGAAAGGGACCACAAACCACAGGCACCCCCTCTCAGTCTGGGGGTGCTGTGCTTCACAAGGGGGTAAGTGATTTTTTTTTTTTAAGTTATACAGATACCTAAAGGTACTATAACCTTCTCCCTGCCAATCCCAGCTGTTGAACTGGGGCAAAAGGCCCTCTCCCTGATTTGCCAGGGAACTGACCACCCATGTTCCATCTCCCCCCCCCTCACCTCCAAGCTTGCCCCTTTCGGATTTATCCCAGGGATGCAAGGGTTTTTCAATATACGCAAATCAATCAGTGTGATACACCATATCAACAAATTGAAGAATAAAAACCACATGATCATTTCAATAGATGTAGAAAAAGCTTTTGAGAAAATTCAACACCCATGTATGATAAAAACTCTCCAGAAAGTGGGCATAGAGGGAACCTACCTCAACATAATAAAGGCCATATATGACAAACCTACAGCTAACATCAGACTCAAGGGTAAAAAGCTGAAAGCATTTCCTCTAAGGTCAGGAACAAGGCAAGGAGGTCCACTCTCGCCACTTTTATTCAACATAGTTTTGGAAGTCCTAGCCAATCAGAGAAGAAAAAGAAATAAAAGGAATCCAAATTCGAAAAGAAGTTAAACTGTCACTGTTTGCAGATAACATGATACTATACATAGAAAATCCTAAAGACACTACCAGAAAACTACTAGAGCTCATCATTGAATTTGGTAAAGTTGCAGGTTACAAAATCAATACACAGAAATCCGTTGAATTTCAGAACTACTTTTTAAAAGTGTTTCTCAAAAAAGGTGTTTAAAAGGGCACAAGCCATCCAAATTTAAATGAGAGCTGACACATGAAGGTCAGCAGTTTGCGGGGGTGGGGGGAAGTGGCGTTCTGGAAGGTGGCCTCCCCATCTAATTGCAAAGGGTAAAAATAAGGTGCTGTGGGCCCCATTTAAATGGATAATGAAATGGACACAGCCTCACGAGCATGGCACTGCCCCATGTCTGGACTCCCACCCTCTTGCCCAGGCTTATGTTGAATCAGCCAGTCTGAGCCTTACCCAGCAAGTAGTCCTGACTCCTGGCAATGTACTCATGTGGATGGCCTCTGTCCCTTTTACCTAATTTTGAAAGCAACCTCATCATGAGAGAGAGAACAGCATAATGATTAAACACATGGACTCTGGGGCCAGATTACCTGGGTTCAAATCCCAGTTACTTCACTTCTCTGTTCCTCAGTCTTCTTATCTATGAGATGGGATGAACTATAGCATCTGACTCTCAGGGTTGTCCTGACAGTTGAAACAGTGGACACCAGGAAAGTGCCTGGATCAGAGCCTGGTGCCTAGTAACCACCATCTAAATGTCTGTTAAACACCTGGGCAACCAATGATTTCACTGTCCAGCCTCTGTTACATCACTTCCAAAAATGATGAAGTTTTTTCCCTTTGAACCCAGCAAGTCATTGTCCAGAAATGTAAGAAAACAATCCGACACAGTTTATGTTTGAGGACATTACTTATAACAGTCACAAACTGTCAACTATTTATACCACTCATGAGTGAGGAAAAGTTTAAAAAATCCTGAGTGATACATCATATAACAGAACATAGAATAAAAATGTTCACACAGAAATAACTGTATGAAAAAAGTGGCTACATGCTTAACTACATTAAGTTAAAAGGAAAGAAAAAAAGGAAACAGGACCCAGAAGCATAACCCCAGTTTTGTTTCAGTCTTACACACATGCTGGCACATTTGCAAACAACTGCATGTATTTAGAAAAAAATGTCTAGAGAGAAATACACTAAAATGAGAATAGTGATTTTTCTTGGACAGCAGGTTGTTTTAATTTTATTCTTTTTACTTTTCTGGATTTTCCACATTTTCTATAAAGAAAATGTATTGCTATTAAAATTATAAAACAATGAAATTTTAAAAATGCATTGGGAAGACTGGGCAAGTGGGGTGTGACCTAGAAAGGGCCCTGCTGTCTGCCTGTTTTTATTTTCAAGAAAAAACAGAAATTCGGTTCTTTTTTTTTTTAAGTGAACTCTCCAGATGTTTAAATGTTGGCACTAATTGGAAAAAAAAAAAATTAAACACTGTGACCAAACACAGACTTTAGGCCACATGATCTGCAACTTCTGATTTAAACTTAAAATTTGCCCACAAAGTGCTCTATGTAATTTTGGCTTTGCTACTGTGACTGTCAAAAAACAGAGGCACGTTTATTTATAATTATAGTGATGTTTTACTGGAGAGAAACAGAATGGAAACTTTTAAGTCCCAGGAGCCTCAAAATTAAATTATTTAATGTAACTAAAATGTCCTAAACATGTGAAAGTACCTAGAAACAAACCGACAAAAAAAGCAAAGGCCCTCTTCCATGATCAAATCTGTAATTGGAAAAGAAAACAAAATTAGCTTCTGTTTGAGTTTTCAGTGACCCCCTCAGCTTTTACAAATAGGGACATTCACATTCAACACATCACATCCCAAACCAACCTCTAACCTGATAAAATATCTACAAAATGCTTTCCGAATAGAAAACACAGTGAAACAGGTTGGTCTGTGATGTGAAACTGTCAAAGGCTTTAACAAATACTTCTAATATTTAGAGGTGCTCTGTCAACCCACAAATGTACTTCCCCAGTCAAGGCTAAGGAATGCTAGTCAACAGATAAGCTGTAACTTCCCCTTACTGAAATCTTCCTGTGTAGCTCTAGGATACCATATTTACTCAATGCCGAGCAGGGCCAGCTTCACGGGCACGTGACCTGCTCAGTGGCACAAAGCTGTACTCCTAGGAGGGCACCTGGTTTGAAGCTCTGCTTTACCATCCTGAAATTCCCAATAGTTTTTGCACAAGGGGCCCTATGTTTTTATTTTGCACCGGGCCCTGCAAATTATGTAGCCGGTCCTCATGGACTGGTCCTTTTATTACAGACGATCATGTTTATAATTTATAATTACTTAAGAAATAGATAAATGCAATCCAGAGATAGTACTCAAATCCCAGTTCAGAATTTATTTTTGTTAAGCAAGTATTGTTACAATGGATAGTTCACGATGAAAACGAAGTCATCTGGAAACTACTCCTCTAACAAATTAACCATCTGTAATTTTTCTACATTGCCTGCCTGCTCTTGACCACAGACTCATTCCATGTCGCATACAGTTGCACCTGCTGTCATGTGACACATAACTACCCTTTTTACTGGTCACCTAACGGTTCATCCATAAGTTAAAACTTGACACAGTTTGCCACCTTCCTGCTAATGGACATGAATAGACACTTCAATGTATCAGTATATCTTCATGAATAAAAGTTTGTTTTTTTTTCCTGATGGGGGGGTCGTATTGTCTGCCTAGGATGAAAGTAACATGGACATCCCTAAGACTGTAAGTGAAGAGTAGAATTATTTTCTAAGGGGGCTGTGCTCATAATTGATCCTGATCCAGCACTGCATCCACCAGCCACATTCTCAAAAGCACTGAGCATTCCTTTTTTTTTTTTTTTTTTTTTTTTTGCGGTACCCGGGCCTCTCACTATTGTGGCCTCTCCCGTTGCGGAGCACAGGCTCCGGACTCGCAGGCTCAGCGGCCATGGCTCACGGGACCAGCCGCTCCGCGGCATGTGGGATCTTCCTGGACCGGGGCACGAACCCGTGTCCCCTGCATCGGCAGGCGGACTCTCAACCACTGCGCCACCAGGGAAGCCCCTAGCATTCCTATTTTTTAAAATTTTGCTTATTTAGTAATCTAAAAATGACTTAGCCGATAATTTTGTGTGTGTGTGCACCGTGTGGCATGCAGGATCTTTGTTCCCCGACCAGGGATTGAACTCACGCCCTGTGTATTGGAAGAGTGGAGTCCTAACCACTGGACCGCAAGGGAATTCCCACAATAATTTTAACTTAGTCTCCACTTAATTCATTTAACAGGGTAAACAAGGACTTGGATTTTGCCTTTCTTCTTCCCCTATGTGTCTATACTGCAAATCAAGTGATAGCAAACTGTAAAAAAGCTTGAAAAGAAGGTGAGAGACAGAATGAGGGGCCAGAAAAAAATGCAAAATGGAACACCAGCTTAGAAACTGAGAATTAATAGTTCATTAGATGAATAACTTCCTTATTAGACCAAATTTGGCCCACAAGCCTAAATAAACCAGATTTTGACACTTGAAAGAGATGAAGACCAAACGATGCCTCTTGCCCTTTCAAGATAGGAAGGCTTTTTATACATCTTCTCTTGAAACTGATGAATCAACTTTCACCAAACTAAGCAGTCATGTGGTTAGACAGCTGAGTTCTCTGATGGCCAGTGTCCTTTCAGCCTTCAGATACATGGGGTGTTGTGAAATCTCTGTCCTTGGAGATGTAAAAAGTACAAGAGAACTATCTGCTTCCCATGGATTTGCATACAATCCTGCCAAGAGGCAAGAACAGGCAGCTGGCCTCAGGTTCCGTAACAACCTCCCAACCCCAGCTCCCAGTAAGAATGCCAACAGAAATGTCGCTTACTATTTATACTGCACCTGGTAGACCACCAGCCTTGCGTCATTGTTCAGGGACACGGGCTCCCAGCTCAGAGCCTGCTGGGCGTTGTACAGGTGAACCTTCAGGTTTCGAGGAGCAGGCAGCTGGAAGGGGGTGTCTTGACAGGGACAGAGAATAAGAGAAGGGAGGAGAGGCGGGAGAGAAAGGGAGGGTCAAGAGGAGAAAAATCGATTACAAAAATATTCCAATGCACTCTACCAGACCATTCCTATACCTTGGTTTTTTTTTTTTTTTTTTAACTAATTGCTATTGGAGTATAGTTGCTTTACAATGCTGTGTTAGTTTCTACTGAACAGCAAAATGAATCAGCCATACATATACATATATCCCCTCTTTTGGATTTCCTTCCCATTACGCCTCGGTTTTTGGTATTACCCGTTCTCCCCTACTCCTTTAGCCTTTGACTAAAGACGGCACCACTGACACAGACCGTGGGAAAAAGGGGGGCTTGGGGATGCCTTTCCACTTGCAGGTTCCAGTCCTTATGAATGGGTCCTGGGTATGGGGTCTGGCTGAACCAGAATGCCTGTTTTACGTTTAGTAAGTGTGGGTAACTTAACAGCCCGGGCTTCTGTTTCTTCGTCAGGAGTAAGGAATAAGTAACAGTAGACTGCAGAAGGCCGTGGAGAAAATTAACTTGATGACTACTTGACATGCATTAGACCCAGACTTATACCAAAGGAGTGTCTGGTAAACGTCCACAAACATGGGTGCGCGTGCACACACACACACACACACACACACACAGAAACATACCCCAAACCAGGCGTGCAAAGCCCACAGACACCTGGGAGGGTGAGGACTTGTCTTCTGAGCTTCATCAGAGTTGCTGTGTTTCTCAAAGACCCCCCCCAACATCACAAGCACTGAAGTTAAAATGCAGATTCCCAGGCTCCGCCCCAGACCAGGAGTTCTGCATTTCAACAAGCTTCCCAGCTGATTCTCATGCACACTGAAGTTTGAGAACTACAAACGATAGAATAACACATTCCCCAGGGAACTGCCACCAAGATCTGAATCCCCCTTTTCGGGGTGACCTGGGAGACACAACTCCAAACAGGTGCTTTACAGGATTGGGCTAGAGGCTGCCCGCACGGGAGCCTTTGCTCTAGTTAGAAAACAGACCGTAATGATAGACTTTCTCTGAGATTTAAAGATTAATGGGGACTTCCCTGGTGGCGCAGTGGTAAAGTATCCGCCTGCCAACGCAGGGGACATGGGTTCGATCCCCGGTCCGGGAGGATCCCACATGCCACAGAGCAACTAAGCCTGTACGCCACAACTACTGAAGCCCGTGAGCTGTAGGGCCCGTGTGCTGCAACTACTGAAGCCTGCATGCCTAGAGCCCGTGCTCAAGCCACCGCAATGAGAAGCCTGTGCAACAAAGAGTAGCCCCCGCTCGCTGCAACTAGAGAAAGCCCACGCACAGCAACAAAGACCCGACGCAGCAGACAAAAAAAAAAACAAAAAAAAAACCATTAATGAGAAACACCCAGAGGTGGAAAGTGAAGTTTGAAAAACATGCCGTTCCAGAATTCAAAGCAGGAAACTCAAACCACACAATTTCAGTAAATGCATCCAAGCTTAAAGAAGGATGCCCGGATCAGCTGATAGCCTGGCCCGCTGCTCTCTTCTGAAAGGTACATTACCTAGAGTCTGTGGCCACTTGTTTACTTACAGAATGTCCACTGTCTTCACAGCTATGACCTTGGGCTGACCTCCATTCTAGATCTTAATTCAAGCAGCTCACCAGCACTGCTGCCAACTCATACCAGGCCTCATGGAAGCTGGGCCAAAGGCGCAGCATGGCGGGAGGCTGGTCTCCTGGTCAGGCCCATCCCGCTCACTGTGGCTGCTATAGCCCAGTGGATGCCAAAGCTGAGCTGAGAAATGAAGTTCTGCTTCCAGGGAGGGATGTGCAGGGTCTCAGGGGTGAGTGCTTGGTTGGGGCTGGGCACCCATCAGAGCATACCGGAGACCTTCTACTGTCTATATTAGTTTCCTAGTTTTAAATAATTAATTAATTAATTAATTTTTGGCTGTATTGGATTTTCATTGCATGCGGGCTTTCTCCTAGTTGTGGCGAGCTGGGGCTACTCTTTGTTGTGGTGCGTGGGCTTCTCATTGCGGTGACTTCTCTTGTTGCGGAGCAAGGGCTCTAGGCGCGCGGGCTTCAGTAGTTGCAGTACACAGGCTCAGTAGTTGTGGCTCGCGGGCTCCAGAGCACAGGCTCAGTGGTTGTGGTGCACGGGCTTAGCTGCTCCGCGGCATGTGGGATATTCCCGGTCCAGGGCTCAAACCCGTGTCCCCTGCACTGGCAGGTGGATTCTTAACCACTGCACCACCAGGGAAGTCCCCAGTTTCCTACTGATGTTGAAAGAAATGACCCCAAATGTAGTGTCTTAAAACAACCCAGATTTATGCTCTTACAGCTCTGGAGGTCAGAAGTTTGCAGTAGGTCTCACTGGGCCCATGTCAAGGTGTCGGCAGGGCTCTGTTCCTTCTGGAAGCTTGCCTTTTTCCTTGCCTAGAAGCTGCTCACATTCTTTGGCTCATGGCCTCTGCCTCCGG
Source organism: Aethalodelphis obliquidens (assembly GCF_003676395.1). Taxonomy (NCBI): domain Eukaryota; kingdom Metazoa; phylum Chordata; class Mammalia; order Artiodactyla; family Delphinidae; genus Aethalodelphis; species Aethalodelphis obliquidens. Next base: position 11,637,587 of record NW_020837945.1, read on the forward strand.
CAATGCTGGGCTGAGTCTTTCTTGTGCTGCCGTCTCTTTGGTTCTGACTCTCTTGCCTCCCTCTCCCATCTTCCAAGGACCCTTGTGATTGCACTGGGCCCACAGAGCCCGACAATCCAGGATAATCTCCCCAGCTCAGGACCCCTAATTTAATCACGTCTGCCAAATCCCTTCTGCCATGTAAGATAACGTGGTCACAGGTTCCGGGGATGAGGATGTGGACACCTTTGGGGACCCTTATTCGGCCTGCCCCAGGGCTCCTCCCCATCTCCCCATCTCTGGGGAGGGGCCAGAGGCGTTCCCCCTCCCTCCGCCCTTCTCCTGGCACGCTCTCCCCCGTCTAAGCATTCAGCTGAGAAAGGGAGCGACAGGGGACCAGTGAAGTCTTCCACCCCAACTGGCACGTGGACCAGAAGAAAGGCTTCTGGAAAAGCTGGGGTCTCCAGATAAGTCTTCCACTTTCTTCAACTTTCATTTTACTGAGGTGTGGAGAGAGGACCTGCAGTTTTGCTCTCGTATTTGAGTTTCTTGGACTCCCCTGTCTCACCACATTCAGAGAAGAAAATGAGTCTTACGGCTGTAGATTTCACAGTGAAGTACCAGAGGCTGCCCACTCATTAACACCTACAGCTTCAACCCCGGCCCTGCACGCCTCTCAGGAGGCCCGTCCCTCCACGGCCTCCCGTGGCCTCCTCCTTGTTCCTGGGAAGCGCCGGGAACCCTCCCACCTCGCCTTGCCCTTGCTGCTGCCCTTCTCTCCCCCTGTGCCAGGCTCTCTCCCCCGCTCCCTTCATGTCTCTGCTCAGATGCCACCTTATCAGAGCAGCTTCCTGCCTACGAAGCCCAGGGCAGGCCACTCCCGATCCCTGCTTTCCTTTTCTCCTAGCTTTCCCACCACCTGAGTCCTTTGTTTACACCCCGGTGGTGAGAGGCATGGATTCCAGAACTTGACTGCCTGGGTTCAAAGCCACGCGTGCTTTGCGGGACCTTGAGCAAGCTATTTCCCTCTCTGTGCCTGGTTGCCTCCCCTGCGAAATGGAAACGAAAACAGTGCAGACTTCAAAGGGTTATTATGAGGAATGAGTGGGTTAATTTCACATGCGGTGCTGAGAACAGTGCGAGCACCACGTGATCGTTTCCTCTCCTCCTTGCTAGCAGCTCACTGACAGTCTCCCCCAACACTAGAGCAGCAAGCTCCAGGAGGGCTGGGTGTTGCCACACTTGGGGGCTGTTTCATCCCTAGTGCCTGGAGGACCAGGCACGCAGGATCTGGGGAGCGAGTGGCTTGCAGCCCAGCGGCCTGAGTTGCTTCAGGGATTATGTAGCCAGTTTCTGTGTCCTCAGGGTTGCATTTGTCCACCCGAAACCCACGCTAATCTCAGTCTCTCTTTCTCTTCCTTGCTTTATGTGTAAGTCCTGCCTTTTCTCTGGTCTCAGTGGCTGAGGCAGGGAGTGGGTATAACTCTGGACCATGGACTTATCTGGATGGCTCTAAAGGGTCAATATATTTAGGGCCATAGCACCTTCTGTCAACAGTGTTGACAAAGGCTCTGTGGGAAGGGAAGAGAATTTCTGGACAAAGGGCTTTGGCTGGAATCCTGATCCTGCCACCTAGAGCCATGGGATCCTACCACGACCCCACCTGAGCCTCAGTTTTCCCATGAATAATGAAATGATACCATCTCTCCCAGAGATGGAGTGAGGGGCAAATGCAGGACCACGAATGAAAGGCAAACCAGACACTGCTGCCTAAGTGTGATTTTTAAGACGTGCCCATTTCAGGGTGATCTGATGGATGGCTGCTTCTGCAGGTGGCGAGCCGCAACCCGATACCCAGACCCTGCCTTCAGTGATCAGCAACAGAGGGCCCAGCCCCATGCTGATCACTGCATTCAATGGTCTGACCCTGCTGTAGGCAGAACAGTGGCCCCTCCCAAAGATGTCTGTGTCCTAATGTATTCACAGGACACAGATATCTTTGGGAGGGGATGAAACTTAGGGTTCTGAGGAGGACACAGGGCGTGCACAGCCGTGTGGCTGACAGGGTCTTGGTGCTCGGCCAGGTGTCAGGCCTGAGCCTCTGAGGTGGGAGAGCCAAGCTCAGGACACTGGTTCACCAGAGACCTCCCAGCTCCAAGTAATATCAAACAGCGAAAGCTCTCCCAGAGATCTCCATCTCAACGCTAAGACCCAGCTCCACTCAACGACTAGCAAGCTACAGTGCTGGACACCCCATGCCAAACAACTAGCAAGACAGGAACACAACCCCACCCATTAGCAGACAGGCTGCCTAAAATCATAATAGGATCACAGGCACCCCAAAACACACAACCAGACGTGGGCCTGCCCACCAGAAAGACAAGATCCAGCCACATCCACCAAAACATAGGTGCCACTCGCCTCCACCAGGAAGCCTACACAACCCACTGAACCAACCTTAGCCACTGGGGACAAACACCAAAAACAACAGGAACTACAAACCTGCAGCCTGTGAAAAGGAGACCCCAAACACAGTAAGTTAGGCAAAATGACAAGACAGAGAAATACACAGCAGATGATGAAGCAAGGGAAAAACCCACCAGACCTAACAAATGAAGAGAAAATAGGCTGTCTACCTGAAAAAGAATTCACAGTAATGATATTAAAGATGATCCAAAATCTTGGAAATAGAATGGAGAAAATACAAAAACCATTTAACAAGGACCTAGAAGAACTAAAGAGCAAACAAACAATGATGAACAACACAATCAATGAAATTAAAAATTCTCTAGGAGGAATTAATAGCAGAATAACTGAGGCAGAAGAACAGATAAGTGACCTGGAAGATAAAATACTGGAAATGACTACCACAGGGCAGGATAAAGAAAAAAGAATGAAAAGAGTTGAGGACAATTTCAGAGACCACTGGGACAACATTAAACGCACCAACATTCGAATTACAGGGGTCCCAGAAGAAGAAGAGAAAAAAAAAGGGACTGAGAAAATATTTGAAGAGATTATAGTTGAAAACTTCCCTAAGATGGGTAAGGAAATAGTCAATAAAGTCCAGGAAATGCAGAGAGTCCCATACAGGATAAATCCAAGGAGAAACACACCAAGACACATATTAATACAATTATCAAAAATTAAATTCAAAGAAAAAAGATTAAAAGCAGCAAGGGAAAAGCAACAATTAACATACAAGGGAATCCCCATAAGGTTAACAGCTGATATTTCAGCAGAAACTCTGCAAGCCAGAAGGGAGAGACAGGACATATTTAAAATGGTGAAAGGGAAAAACCTACAACCAAGATTACTCTACCCAGCAAGGATCTCATTCAGATTCAATAGAGAAATTAAAATCTTTACAGACAAGCAAAAGCGAAGAGAATTCAGCACCACCAAACCAGCTCTACAAACAAATGCTAAAGAAACTTCTCTAGGCAGGAAACACAAGAGAAGGAAAAGACTTACAATAACAAGCCCAAAAGAATTAAGAAAATGGTAATAGGAACATTCATATCAATAACTACCTTAAATGTAAATGGATTAAATGCTCCCACCAAAAGACATAGACTGGCTGAATGGATACAGAAACGAGACCCATACATATGCTGTCTACAAGAGACTAACTTCAGACCTAGGGACACATACAGACTGAAGGTGAGGGGATGGAAAAAAGATATTCCACGCAAATGGAAATCAAAAGAAAGCTGGAGTAGCAATACTCATACCAGACAAAATAGACTTTAAAGTAAAGACTAATACAAGAGACAAAGAAGGACACTACATAATGATCAAGGGATCAATCCAAGAGGAAGATATAACAATTGTAAATATTTATGCACCCAACATAGGAGCACCATAATACATAAGGCAAATGCTAACAGCCATAAAAGAGGAAATTGACAGTAACACAATCATAGTAGGAGACTTTAACACCCCACTTTCACCAATGGACAGATCATCCAAAATGAAAATAAATAAGGAAACACGAGCTTTAAATGATACATTAAACAACATGGACTTAATTGATATTCATAGGACATTCTATCCAAAAACAGCAGATTACACTTTCTTCTCAAGTGCTCATGGAACATTCTCCAGGATAGATCATATCTTGGGTCACAAATCAAGCCTTGGAAAATTTAAGAAAACTGAAATTGTATCAAGTATCTTTTCTGACCACAACACTATGAGACTAGATATCAATTACAGGAAAAAGTCTGTAAAAAAACCAAACACATGGAGACTAAACAGTACACTACTAAATAAACAAGAGATCACTGAAGAAATCAAAGAGGAAATCAAAAAATACCTAGAAACAAATGACAATGAAAACATGATGACCCAAAACCTATGAGATGCAGCAAAAGCAGTTCTAAGAGGGAAGTGTATAGCAATACAATCCTACCTCAAGAAACAAGAAACATCTCAAATAAACAATGTAAACTTACAGCTAAAGCAATCAGAGAAAGAACAAAAAAACCCCAAAGTTAGCAGAAGGAAAGAAATCATAAAGATCAGATCAGAAAGAAGTGAAAACGAAATGAAGGAAATGATAGCAAAGATCAATAAAACTAAAAGCTGGTTCTTTGAGAAGATAAACGAAATTGATAAACCATTAGCCAGACTCATCAAGAAAAAAAGGAAGAAGACTCAAATCAATAGAATTAGAAATGAAAAAGGGGAAGTAACAACTGACACTGCAAAAATACAAAGGATCATGAGAGCTTACTACAAACAGCTATATGCCAATAAAATGGACAACCTGGAAGAAATGGACAACCTGAACCAGGAAGAAATAGAAAATATAAACAGACCAATCACAAGCACTGAAATTGAAACTGTGATTAAAAATCTTCCAACAAACAAAAGCCCAGGACCAGATGGCTTCACAGGCAAATTCTATCAAACATTTAGAGAAGAGCTAACACCTATCCTTCTCAAACTCTTCCAAAATATAGCAGAGGGAGGAAATACTCCCAAATTTATTCTACAAGGTCACCATCACCCTGATATCCAAACCAGACAAACATGCCACAAAAAAAGAAAACTACAGGCCAATATCACTGATGAACATAGATGCAAAAGTCCTCAACAAAATACTAGCAAACAGTATCCAACAGCACATTTAAAGGATCATACACCATGATCAAGTGGGGTTTATCCCAGGAATGCAAGGATTTTTCAATATATGCAAATCAATCAATGTGATGAACCATATTAACAAATTGAAGGAGAAAAACCATATGATCATGTCAATAGATGCAGAAAAAGCTTTTGACAAAATTTAACACCCATTTATGATAAAAACCCTCCAGAAAGTAGGCATAGAGGGAACTTACCTCAACATAATAAAGGCCATATATGACAAACCCACAGTCAACATTGCTCTCAATGGTGAAAAACTGAAACCATTTCCACTAAGATCAGGAACAAGACAAGGCTGCCCACTCTCACCACTATTATTCAACATATTCGAAGTAAAACTGTCACTGTTTGCAGATGACATGATACTATACATAGAGAATCCTAAAGATGATACCAGAAAACTACTAGAGCTAATTAATGAATTTGGTAAAGTAGAAGGATACAAAATTAATGCACAGAAATCTCTTGCATTCCTATACACTAATGATGAAAAATCTGAAAGAGAAATTAAGGAAACACTCCTATTTACCACTGCAACAAAAAGAATAAAATACCTAGGAATAAACCTACCTAAGGAGACAAAAGACCTGTATGCAGAAAACTATAAGACACTGATGAAAGAAATTAAAGGTGATACAAACAGATGGAGAGATATACCATGTTCTTGGATTGGAAGAATCAACATTGTGAAGATGACTATACTACCCAAAGAAATCTACAGATTCAATGCAATCTCTATTAAACTACCAATGGCATTTTTCACAGAACTAGAACAAAAAATTTCACAATTTGTATGGAAACACAAAAGACCCCGAGTAGCCAAAGCAATCCTGAGAAAGAAAAACGGACCTGGAGGAATCAGGCTCCCTGACTTCAGACTATACTACAAAGCTACAGTAATCAAGACAATAAGGTACTGGCACAAAAATAGAAATATAGATCAATGGAACAGGAGAGAAAGCCCAGAGATAAAGCCACGCACATATGGTCACCTTATCTTTGATAAAGGAGGCAAGAATATACAATGGAGAAAAGACAGTCTCTTCAATAAGTGGGTCTGGGAAAACTGGACAGCTTCATGTAAAAGAATGAAATTAGAACACTCCCTAATGCCATACACAGGAATAAACTCCAAATGGATTAAAGACCTAAATGTAAGGCCAGACACTATAAAACTCTTAGAGGAAAACATAGGCAGAACACTCTATTACATAAATCACAGCAAGATCCTTTTTGACCCGCCTCCTAGAGAAATGGAAATAAAAACAAAAATAAACAAATGGGACCTAATGAAACTTAAAAGCTTTTGCACAGCAAAGGAAACCATAAACAAGACAAAAAGACAACCCTCAGAATGGGAGAAAATATTTTCAAACGAAGCAACTGACAAAGGATTAACCTCCAAAATATACAAGCAGCTCATGCAGCTCAATATCAAACAACCGGGGCTTCCCTGTTGGCACAGTGCTTAAGAATCTGCCTGCCAATGCAGGGGACACGGGTTCGAGCCCTGGTCTGGGAAGATCCCACATGCCGCAGAGCAACTAAGCCCGTGTGCCACAATTACCGAGCCTGCTCTATAGAGCCTGCGTGCCACAACTACTGAAGCCCGTCTGCCTAGAGCCTGTGCTCTGCAACAAGAGAAGCCACCGCAATGAGAAGCCTGTACACTGCAACGAAGAGTAGCCCCTGCTCACCGCAACTAGAGGAAGCCCACATGAAGCAACGAAAACCCAGCACAGCTAAAAAATAATAAATAAGTAAAATAAATAAATTTAGTTTTAAAAAAACCCCAAACAAACAACCCAATCCAAAAATGGGCAGAAGACCTAAACAGACATTTCTCCAAAGAAGATATACAGATTGCCAACAAACACATGAAAGGATGCTCAACATCACTAATCATTAGAGAAATGCAAATCAAAACTACAATGAGGTATCACCTCACACCGGTCAGAATGGCCATCATCAAAAAATCTACAAACAATAAATGCTGGAGAGGGTGTGGAGAAAAGGGAACCCTCTTGCACTGTTGGTGGGAATGTAAACTGATACAGCCACTATGGAGAACAGCATGGAAGTTCCTCAAAAAAACTAAAAATAGAACTACCATATGACCCAGCAATCCCACTACTGGGCATATACCCTAAGAAAACTATAATTCAAAAAGAGTCATGTACCACAATGTTCACTGCAGCTCTATTTACAATAGCCAGGACATGGAAGCAACCTAAGTGTCCATCGACAGATGAATGGATAAAGAAGATGTGGCACATATATACAATGCAGTATTACTCATCCATAAAAAGAAACGAAACTGAGTTATTTGTAGTGAGGTGGATGGACCTAGAGACTGTCATACAGAGTGAAGGAAGTCAGAAAGAGAAAAACAAATACCATATGCTAACATATATATATATATGGAATCTAAAAAAAAAAAATGTTTCTGAAGAACCTATGGACAGGACAGGAATAAAGACGCAGATGTAGAGAATGGACTTGAGGACACGGGGAGGGGGAAGGGTAAGCTGGGACAAAGTGAGAGAGTGGCATGGACATATATACACTACCAAATGTAAAATAGATAGCTAGTGGGAAGCAGCTGCATAGTGCAGGGAGATCAGCTGGGTGCTTTGTGACCACCTAGAGGGGTGGGATAGGAAGGGTGGGAGGGAGGGAGACGCAAGAGGGAGGAGATATGGGGATGTATGTATATGTATGGCTGATTCACTTTGTTATAAAGCAGAAACTAACGCACCATTGTAAAGCAATTATACTCCAATAAAGATGTTAAAAAAATTAAAAAAAAAAAAGAAATTTAGGGTCCAAATCAGAAGACCTAAAAACAGATTATCCTGGAGTATTTGGGTGGACCCGATGTCACCATAAGTATGTTTGTCTAGAAGCTGGAAAAGGCAAGGAAGTGATTCTTCCCCTAGAACCCGCAGAAAGGAGCACATCGCTACAACACCTTGATTTTAGCCCAGTGAAAGCTGCACCTGACTGCTGACCTCCTGAACTGTAAGACACTAAATTTGGTTCTAGGCATCTTCACCATAAGCTTCTTTGCCGTAGACATTTTTGCCACAGCATTTTCACTGCAAACATTTTTGCCAAGTAACTAATTTGCCATCAGGCGATTTAGCTCTAAAAAGTAAAATAATGAAAAATAAAAGAGAGACAGTGCATAAGACATAATGAAACATGAAAAGTGATGACAAAACTTAGAAGACTTTATTGCAAAATACAAAATATTTGAATCCATTGAAAATGTGTGTAGATGCATGGCAATACTGCGCAAACAACTGATTTTATTTTGTGGGCTTTACAAAGCCCTTGTCTTCAAAGTCTTTCGTTCATCATATTATACGTTGTTTTGTTTTTTTCCTATTGACTTGTTTCATGCTTTCTCCTTTTCACTAAGATTTCATATTGCATTAAGCAATATGAGGTGTCAGTTTCTGAACACTGGGATGCATGTTTGTAACTGAGCTTTGTACTGCGTTGTGAAAGCCTCTACGCTATTGTGTGGTCTTGGCATACTGTCACGTGTCCCTTGAGAAACGTTTAGTTCTATGGGAAACGTTGGTTCAACGCTGCACCTTTAAGGCCGTTGGTCTCTTTCTCTTCCAGGGTAGTGTGTTTCAAAATCAGAAACAAAATCATCATCATCGGTCAGCTCGATAAAGTCATCACTAACTGGAAGAAACGCTGCTGACACATTTCAACCGCTTGAAACCAAACTATCAACCAGTTATTTTATCTTTTACAGCAAAATCGCCTGATGGCCAATTAGTTAGGCGACGAACATGTTTGAGGTGCCAAGTTGGTAGTCATTCGTTCCAGCAACAACAGGAAACTAATACAGTCCCTGGAGGTGGACACCAGGCCTTTAATGACACCCCAGCTCCTACAAGATAAAAGCTCACAGTCCTAAGTAGCGTGTACAAAGCCCCACTCTACTTGTTTCTCCACGGTCTTTGGGGCAATGGTTCACTAACTGTTAATGGTAAGAAGAGATAACCTAGGGAGGTGCCAAGTGTGTCCTCTGTACCTCACAACCACAGCTCCTTCTGTTCCACCTTCCTGCCCCAACCGGCCACCTCCGATCCACCCTGGATCCAGGTGTTTGAGATTTTATACATTTTTAAGAATAGTCTCTCCTGGGTCTTAACAGCATAGTTTGATAAACACACATCACACACAGATAATAAAGTACTGCTAACATCAAAATTAATCATTTAATCTTTTTTTTTTTTTTTTTTGCGTTACGCGGGCCTCTCACTGCTGTGGCCTCTCCCGTTGCGGAGCACAGGCTCCGGACGCGCAGGCTCAGCGGTCATGGCTCACGGGCCCAGCCGCTCCGCGGCATGTGGGATCTTCCCGGACCGGGACACGAACCCGCGTCCCCTGCATCGGCAGGCGGACTCTCAACCACTGCGCCACCAGGGAAGCCCTAATCATTTAATCTTGACAATCGAACACCCTTCAGAATCTTCCCATGGATGGGTCATTATTATGAACATCAATGATCTCACCTCCCTGCAGATGAGGAGAAGTCAAAAAGACATTCCCTGAATCCTCACCCATAACCAGGAAGCTGCTCTCGTCTGTAAATACTGGACATCAGCTTATTTACCTAGACCATTTGTCTCTTCCTATAAAGGATGGTTTGGTTTCCCAGGGAGTAAAATGGGGCTCTTATCCACTTCAAAATATGGGTGAGGAAATTAGGAGAGATCATGCATAGAAAGCACTTAACAGCTTGTCTGAGTTAAAAGAGTAGCCCAATAAATGGTGGACATTACTATCATTTATAGAGTTTGCCCCCAAACATTTCAGTTACATAGTAGTTTCCACTGTTGAGATTATGGACAAACAGGAGTTACTTAATACACATTTATCTGCAATGGGTTTTATGTGGTCGGGGATTTATGGTTTTTCTCAGTGGTCTCTAAGCTCTCAGAAGCTTTGGATGTTCAAGCCAGCAAGTCATGGTGAGAAAATTTTGTGGCCTAAGGACATTCCAATCTGCTAGACAATAAGCAGCAGCTATGACAATTACAAATAGAAGCCTTAATTCTTCAACATTCGGGTAATTAAATTACTAAAGAGTGGGTTGACTTACTGCACTTTAATGCTTTGATTAGCTTCTATCTAAAGCACCACCTACTACAGATTGGGTCAGGTCCGGTATTTTACATATGTTATCCTTCTAACAACTCGAAGGGGTAGATATTGCAAGTGCCCCTTTAAAAATTTTGTTTCCAGTACTTGTATTTTTCCCCCCTCTGACCATAAAAGCAATTACGTGACTACTGAAGGACACCTGTAAATTATGGAGAAGTCTGGAAATTTTTCTACTTACTACCCGTTTACTATATAATCGTTAATCTTTTCACTTTGTGTTTTGACCAGCAAAGAGTTTCTCTTAAAAATATCCCGGTTAGTTTTCAATTGTTTATTATGCAAAATTTCAAATAGTCACAAAAAACAGATTAGTATAATGTGGTGCTGCTTTGCAAAGAATCTGTGGTGAAGGACCAGTTTATTTCCAATGCATCACAGAGACCCAAACTTTTGCAGAATACAATCAAAGATAATCACTAGGGGGCTTCCCTGGTGGTGCAGTGGTTGAGAGTCCGCCTGCCGATGCAGGGGACGCGGGTTCGTGCCCTGGTGCGGGAAGATCCCGCATGCCGCGGAGCGGCTGGGCCCGTGAGCCATGGCCGCTGAGCCTGTGCGTCCAGAGCCTGTGCTCCACAATGCCACAACGGGAGAGGCCACACCAGTGAGAGGCCCGCGTACCGAAAAAAAAAAAAAAAAAAAAAAAAAAAAGATAATCACTAGAAAGATGGACCTAGGACCACCTTGGGCAATTACTAACATTTTACGAGTGCCCAAATCTCATGTGAAGGAAGCAGGGAAGGGGCAGACATAGGTTGTTCAAGGCTTGAAGCTGGGGAGGAGCGGAGTCGAGATTCAAACCCATCTGTCCGACTCCCAGGGGAAACAGCCATTTAACCAGGAGCACACATCCCCATATGCAAGGCTCCCCTCAGCCAGGATCTACGGCATTTAAGGGCTTTAGCAAGGGATGCTGATAAAAGAAACAAACGCAAACAACACCTTGAGAATTCAAGTGGGAGGAAATTTCTAAATTCTTGAGACTTCTTAAGTGTTACCCAATCTATGATACCGGCTTTTCTACAGGAAAGAACCCAGCAAAACACAAACACGTGGACATGCACAGAATGTTCTCACACATCCACCTTTGTCATTGTTTTCTCTTTCTTTCTCTCTTTTTTTTGTAGTTTTTCTCTTTCGCTCATAAGTATGGTCAGTTAGTGTCAGAGGTAAGCAGATGGCCGATCTCAGGTAAAGGGCCGTCCAGATGGGAACGGAGCTGGGATTAACAGTCTGGTTCAGCTGACCGACCTCCTTACCCGCACGCAACGCGACATTTCTGGGTCCTGCCCTGAGCGCAGCCCCGCCCCGCCCCCTTCCCCCCCATCTATCCGTTCCCCATCGGGGTTTCACACCGATATCAAACACACCCGGCCACAGTAAGACTGAGTTACAGTCACAACCTCCAAGACGGAGGTCCCTGCCGGTGGCTGGCCTCCACGGCACGCAGCTGCCAGGAAGGCAGGCCTGGGACCTGCTTCCAGCTCAGGCCACTGGGGAGGACGTGCCAGACGGGGCTACGTTCAGGCGGCCCAGGAGAAGACTCTGTGGCCCGCAGAGGCGGCCTTTCCTCGAGCCCTGGATTCGGTTTTTCCTTTGTTCATTTTGAGACATTCGGAGTCGGGCCGCGCTGGAGTTTGGGCGGCGGCGCGGGGGTGGGAGAGAAGGAGCTAGAGTGTGTCCAGATTCAGGCAGGGGCAGCTTGGGCCCCTCCTTCCTGCCAGCGATGTCCAGGGCGCCGGGAGAGGCGAACGGCGTCCAGCGGCTCCTCCCGCTGCGCCAGCTCCACGCCCCGAGACTGCCCGGAATTCTCCCCTACCACCCCACACCCACTTCGGGCTCCCCGCGGACCCCGCCCGATCGGGGCAGCCCTGTAGCCCCTCAACCGATCCAGGTTCCCTGCGGATCCCAGCCGCTAGGGACACCCCCGTTTACCCCCAACCTATCGGGGATCCCGTGGGCACCCCACCTACTCCGGGCTCCCCGCTGACACCCACCCGTGCGACAACGGTTCCGGCCGGCCTCTGGGTGGGTGGGGGGCCCAGGCCCCGCTTACCTGCCGGGGGCGTCGCTGCGCCGCAGCTACTGAGCAGTAACAGCAGCCGCAGCAGTAACAGAGGCGGCGGCCGCATGGCCCGGGGCTCTGGGCGCTGCGGCCTCAGCGGCACTCTGGGCGCGGCCCGGCCCCGGCGCGGGGTCGCCAAGCCGCTCACGTCGCCGCCTAGGTGGCCATGGCGAGCGCAGGGCGCTGGGGCCTGCCTCTTCCAGAGCGGCGGCGGCGGCGGCGCGTCCCGGGCGGCAGGAGAGCCCGGCTCGGCCGCCGCGCCCAGACCAGCCCCTCCCGGCGCCCGCGCCCCGCCCAGCGAGGCCGCCAAGTTCCTGCGCCCCGCCCGCCGCGGGGATTTTCCCGGCGCCCCCCATTCGCGCCGGCGCTCCCGGGAACCGCGGCCCGGGGCCTCCCGGCCCCCCCCACCCCACCCCGTCTACCCGCGGCCGAAGCGCCCAGCGCGGCCCGATCCCGACCTCTGCGGCCGCCCGAGCTGGGGTCTCCCGAAGCGAGGCCTGGGCCTGGCACAGAGGACGGCGGGGGGGGCGGGGGGGGGCGGGGAGAGGGAACCCTGCCAGACGCCACCTTCGGGGGCCTTGCGACCCCCTCGAAACCCAAGGCCCTCGGTGGGCCTCGCGCGGAGCCCTCCATCCTCACCCCACCCCGTCTTCTCCCACTGCTCCCTGATTCCAGGGGTTGCACAGTTGGAGCATTCCTCCCTTGAGCTGAAGCTTTTGCTTGCTTATTAGTCACTAAAGTACCTACTCAGCTTTGAACCCTTTTTTGAAAATAGGTTTTAAGGGTATAGTGGATTGAAAGAGCCTGCGAGAAGGAAGGAGTGGGGCTTCGGGGCTAATGGGCGCCCAGTATCGCGGAGGGGGAGAGAAATGTCCTACATTTCAAAACGGCCTGTGGGTTTGGCCCAGTTTCAGGCTGTGAAGGAGTGTATGAGGAAGTAACCGCAGGTGCTGGGGCTGCGGGGGTGTGTGTGGGAGGCCTGCCCTCAGGCCGAGTCTGCGCTGTTTCCAGTTTGATGCCAGCAAGGATTTGAGTCTCTGCTGTTCTCCCAGGATGAGCCATAAAGCAAGTTCAGCAGGGAAGGAAGGGGGGCAAAAAAGGGAGGGAGTTGTGGGGATGGGACGGGGCGGGGAGACCAAGAGTGAAGGAAGAGGGTTGTCGGTCCCGCTGGGGGGCCCTGCTGGGCTAGTTGGCCACGTAGTGTTTGGCAACATCCAGCTTTACTTTTGGACTTTCTGCATTTTATTTCCTTACTGTAGAACTCTTTGGAGTTCTACAGCCACTGTTGCTCACACATGTGATGAAATATCTAGCAGTATTTGAATGGTACTTTGAGTGAGTTTTTTAAGACAAAGGCATGTTTGTATGTTGTGAAAAAAAGCAGAGTCCTTGCAAAAATGACGTATTGAGAAAGACTGGAGGGAATATGCCTAAACGCCGATGTGAAATAGGGTGTGGGATTATGAATGGTAACAGGTTTTGTTTGTTTGTTTGTTTAATGCTTGTCTCTTTTTCCCCCAATGGGCATATTTTACTTTTATAATCAGGAAAAAAAAAAAGTCAAGTTAAAGAAAAGGACACAAGTTCATGTGTCTCAGCCCAGGCTAGGGAGGGCTTATGATCTCCCTTGATGTAGAATTCTCAGGGGCAGCGGCAATGAAGCCTGTGGTCCTCGAGGGGTACCTGAAAACCCCCAGAGTATTTCTCCTCAGCTGGAGAATCTCCTTCCAGAGCTCTTCTCTGCTAAAACGTAGGGGGTTTACATTTTCCTTACAGTTCCTGGCAGAGTACTAAAAGGAGCCCTTCCCAGTTTGCCACTTGGGTGGGCATCCTGCGGTCACCTCAGGCAGAGTATCCCCAAAGCAAGTAACTGTCCCCCGATTCCAGGGCAGCTCTCCATAGAAAGGCCACTTCTCTCTGTGGTTGGCCTTTCCTTTTCCTCTTCCTCCTGGCTGAGAGACTGTGAAGTCGTGGATAGATGACTCTGCTTTCTACGGAATCCTCAGTCTGAAGAGAACAGGAAGACAGTCTCACTGGCATTTTTGATGAAGGATGTCTAGCACCCACTGCCCTTTGTCTGGTTCCATCTATCCCCCTCAGAGCCCATGCAGTAGCTCCGTTTATTGCAAATAATCTTTGTAAGTGGGTTCCCTTCTGTAACTGCTCCCCTTTGGAGGCAGATTCACTGAGAAACCACTGAAAGCTTACACCTCAGTAAAAGTGTGAAAGGGACTCTCCTTAACACAACCTCTTCCACGGCCATGGAAGGGGTTCCCCACACTGTGTTCACATGGTCATATGCTTTTGTGAAATCTGCCAAGTAAGAGATTTTAACCACAGTCATTCAGACCTCTGTCTCTTTCCTCTTCGACTTCTCCTTTAACACACTTCTCCTGTATGGCTGTGTTGGGGAGACTCTGGTGTTTTCGAGAAATGTCTTGACATGATATAGCAACAGCAGACTGTGAAGTTAAAAGACACTTTTCTAAATTGTCAATAAGAAGAAACATTTTGATAAATCATTCTAGAGGAAAGTTTGAATTAACTTTCTATTCTTTCTCTACAGCATATTTTATGTATTTTTAAATTTATTAATATTATTTTATTTTATTTTATTTTCTTGGCTGTGCTGAGTGGCTTGTAAGACCTTAGTTCCTGGACCAAGGATCAAACCCATGCCCCCTGCAACAGAAGTACAGAGTCCTAACCACTGGCCTGCCAGGGAATTCCCTAGAGCAGATTTGAAAAGGTTGTATGTAGACGCAAAGATTACACAATCAAATATGTAGGTAAAGAATATTAGAGAGGTTTGTCAGGCAGTGAGCTAAGACAAATATTTTATTTTTCTGAATTTTGCAATGTTAGTGGTATTGGGCAGCTTTTAAAAATTTGTAACTTGTGATTTATTTTCTCATTCTAAGTGAATACTTTTATTTTTTAATTTTTTTGCGGTACGTGGGCCTCTCACTGTTGTGGCCTCTCCCGTTGTGTAGCACAGGCTCCAGACGCACAGGCTCAGCGGCCATGGCTCACGGGCCCAGCCGCTCCGCGGCATGTGGGATCTTCCCGGACCGGGGCACGAACCTGTGTCCCCTGCATCGGCAGGCGGACTCTCAACCACTGCGCCACCAGGGAAGCCCTAAATGAATACTTTTGTATCTAATTTTATGCTCTTAATTGTGTAGTCTTTTACAAATTTATATAAACATAAACTTAAGCCTTACAAAACCTGAATCACCCCATTCCTTTCCGTTAATTTGCTGCCTTCTGACTAGTTGATCTTCATGCAAATAATCTAGAGATGCTCCCCTCCCCTTCCTCAGGAGGGTGGATGAGGGGTGGAGAAAGAAGCCAACATTGGTTGATGGCCAGGGGTACTTCTGCATGTGTTACACCACTCAGCCCTCACACTTAGGGCCCTCATGACTGCTGTTTCACAGATGAGGAGACCCAGGCTCAGAGCATTTAGTAACTCGCCCTGCGGTGGATTTGTAGGGTATCAATTTAGCTAAGTCATAACTGCATTTCCTAGAATTCCCTTCTTGCATAGTTCTGAGTTAGCATGGGCCAAGGGTTTTTTTTTTTTTTACAGGATTTGGAAGGTAGAAGTGAAGGTGCAGGGGCTTCCCTGGTGGCACAGTGGTTAAGAATCCACCTGCCAATGCAGGGGACACGGGTTCAAGCCCTGGTCTGGGAAGATCCCACATGCCGCAGAGCAACTAAGCCCGTGTGCCACAACTACTGAGCCTACGTGCCACAACTACTGAAGCCCGTGTGCCTAGAGCCTGTGCTCTGCAACAAGAGAAGCCACCGCAATGAGAAGCCCGTGCACCGCAACGAAGAGTAGCCCCAGCTCGCTGCAACTAGAGAAAGCCTGCACGTAGCAGACCCAACGCAGCCAAAAATAAATAAGAGAAATTAAAAAAAAAAAAAGAAGTGAAGGTGCAGCCACATTCCTCTACTCTCGGGAGACTGGGGCAGGGAGTGGGACATTGCTGCAATTCACAACACTGTGGCTTATCTGCTCGCAGCCTGGAGGGCGGGGAAGCAGCCAGGCCTGAGACTCCTCCAGCACCTGCCAGATCCTCTGCTACAGCTTCCCTGTCTCCTGGGCCAGGTGCATGTTTAGCTCCCCGGCAAAGGACACCAGCTTTTCCTGCAGGACACCCTGCTGGAGGCTTGGAGGTGGTGAGAGACTCACGGTTCCGGCTTGTCCCTGCATCCTCTTCCGCTCGTCCACCTTCTCTTCCCCACCTCCTGCCCTGAGAACTTCAGGCTCCAGCACCAGCCATAGAAAAAAAGGGTCTCACATAGACTGTGTAGCCGACTCCCATGATTTCTAGGGTCAAATCCCTATCACACACACACACACACACACACACACACACACACACACACACACACACAAATTCCACAGTGGTTCTGCTTCTCTGATCAAAATCTGACTGATCATACCCCAAACTGCACAGCTGATACATGGTGTGGTGAGCTCCTAGCCAGCCCTGTCTAGCGCCAAAGCCCCTTGCAACTCACGCCAAACTTCTTATCTTGACATTTCTGTTTCCCCCTAAAATCAGGCCCGGCTTTGCCCGCCCCATCATACTTTCTGAGGCTCTCCAACAGGACCCTGCTGTTCCATCTGTGAGTCTTTAAGGATTTTTTAAATCGAAGTATAGTTGATTTACAATATTGTGTTAGTTTCAGGTGTACAGCAAAGTGATTCAGATATATATATATATATATATAGATAGATAGATAGATAGATAGATATCTGATATCGAATATAGTTCTCAGTGCTATACAGTAAATCCTTTCTGTTTATCTGTTGTCTGTATGGTAGTGCATATCTGTTAATCCCGCTCTCCTAATTTATCCCCCCACCATCCATGAGTCTTTGAAGATGTACTTCACGAAAGCCATGAATGTGCTAGTTCTTTTCTGATGCAGTTCACCCCACCCATATACCCCTCTTCCTTCCTTCACCTCTCACCACTCCCCCACTCCCCAAACCCACAATCTCAATTCTAAAACTCCATTTCTTGTCTGAACTTCCACTTCCTGAGAATTGTGTCGCTGTCCCAGATTACCATCTTCTGCTGTTCAACACCATCTCATGTCACCGTTGATCTCTGCTGAGATGGGCGCCCCCAAAGTGTAGGTAGATGAGTGACCCCCATCGATTCAAACAGAGCAGCAAGAGCTCTGAACCCAAAATAGGCCCTGAGCATTGCTAAGTGGGGCCTTGATGGGGTGTTCTAAGAAATTCGAGCAGCAAGGTCGGAGGGACTGGCATATAAGTCAAAGGACACATTCACCGCAGGTCTCTAGGGACAGGGTCCTGTCTCCTCACTGTGTCTATCACAGGCCATACCGCCCTCCTTTCAATTCCATGCAAGTGTTGCATTTGTGCTTCCCCAGTGGGGCACCGTAAAGCCCCATTCAAAAAATCATACTATTTTCTCCTCTAGTCCTCCCTATGAAGGACCCTTGCAAGAGTAACTATTTCAAAACATGACATTCTGCATTTCATTCCTCTGTAAAACAGGGGATGGTTAATATCCAGAAGTATGGCAGGGAGAAGAGAGAGAGTAGGCAGAGAGAAGGAAATTTACAGGTCCTTTTAACCCCTATAGAAACAGACACTATGGCTACATGTTAGGTAAATACCAAAGCTTTAATATTCCTGCCCCTGGAGAGTCCCCTGGGAAAGCCCCTAGAGTTCCAGGGAAGGGGCCCAGGGCTTCAGGAAGCTGCCAGTGGGAACTGCCAGGGGCAGGCGGGAGGTGTCTTCACGGGTTCTCAGGGCAGGATTTGTGTGATTAATTCAGAGGAACTCAAAAGGAGTCCTGTTTTCTGTAGAGATTAAGATCATATCATTATCCTTCTGGGTTTAAATTTGCCATCTGGGTCCTGTAGACTTCCAGGAAAAACCTGGCAGGTTGTACATGAGTAAGAGTGGTTCATTAACAGACAGACTCAGACTAGGCAGTAGCTCAGTGCAGCTGGGAAGTGGCAGGCAGAGCTTCTGATGAGTCACCACAAGCACCATTAGCAAAGCGGGAGTCAAGCCTACACCCTCCTGTAAGAGACCCTGCCCTAGGTCATCCCTCCAACTCATTATAAGCCTATGAGGTCAGGGCAGTGATTGTTTTGCTCAGCACCTTCTGAGCACCCTTGGTATATCTGGGGACTTCTCAGCCTTATGAGTTCTCCCCCTTCCAGAAAACTCCAGGTCCCAGCCTCCCTCACAGCCCTGTTACTTAGCCTGAGTCAAGCCTCCATCACTAGACACCTTCTCTGAGCCAAAAATCATGAAAAATTTCACCTCCAAGAACCACCAGGAGTTCCCTCTCAGACTCCCGTTCTTCAGTAATTTCTCATGAGGGAAATTAGTCCCATATAATCAAAAGAATTTTATGTTACGTATCTTAAAAGTTAAAAACACGTATTATTCCACCTAGCTGGCCTATAACTGAGTCACCAAAAGGTTTTGTTCTTTACTTTATTCTTACTTATTTTAGAATTCATTATTTCACACTCATAAATGCTTATTGTCCTTGTAATACATCTTTTGGAAAAAAAAACTAAAAAAAAAGAAAAAAGGAAAAGAGGCTTTTAAAACACAAATTGCTAAAAGGACTCTTTTGCCCAAATTTTAATAATCACAGCCTCCTTAAAATTGCTTGCCAAAGGCAAATACAGATTTTGAAAGACTTCCACAAATAATAAAAGACTTCAGAGTGAGTAAACAATTTATTCCAACTGATATTTATAAACTAGTGAGTTTTGTATTTTGCCTGGTGTTTGACTAAAGTTTTAGAATGAAAACTAAAAAAAACAAAACAAAACGAACATATTATTCTAACTCTTTTTCTTTGCAAGCATTTATAGAATATCCTTTCAGATATATTCTTTTCCTTGTTTACTGAGATTTCCCTTGTTTTAAAACATATACTTGAATTTTTTTTCAAACATCATTCTAATTTGATTACTGTTACTCTTTGTGTTTGGAACATGTGTACTGGAACCTCTTGTCAGATGTATACTGTATGTTTGTTTGTCTGGGAGAAACAAGGATCATCCTTCCCTGTGTGTGTGTTTGGAGGGGTGTTATGGACTGAATGTCCTCCCCAAATTCATATGTCAAAGCCCTAGCCCACGCGCCCCCCCCCCCACGCCCCCTGTGATGGAATTTGGAGGTGGGGCCTTTGGAAACTAATTAGGGTTAGATGAGGTCATGAGGACATGGCCCCCCTGATGGGATTAGCGACTTTTCTGCAAGCCAGTGTCAACCTAAATAAACCTAGGAGTCAATAATCCAGCAAAAAGTGTTTATTTGGGATCAAAGACTGGCAATTCAGAGCATACAGATTCCCGCTAGAGACTGAAAGTCAAGGACTTTTAAAGGCAAAGAAGGAAGATTGCATTACAAAGAAGTTTAATTAGAAGTGGAGGCAGAAGCTAGTCTTGGCTAAACAAGTAAGAGTTCTCCACTGTGACAAGTTTCAGGTGTTCTTGCAGAGTCGTTAGCATATTTATATTGTTTGCCCAATTCAAAAGTTTATGGTTCCACCTGGTGAGGATGTGTGTAAAGGCCAACCTCCTTAATGGCCTCCTGCCTCCATTAAAAAACCCCTTGACAGGCTTCCCTGGTGGCGCAGTGGTTGAGAGTCTGCCTGCCGATGCAGGGGACACGGGTTCGTGCCCCGGTCCGGGAAGATCCCACATGCCGCGGAGTGGCTGGGCCCGTGAGCTATGGCCGCTGGGCCTGCGCGTCCGGAGCCTGTGCTACACAACGGGAGAGGCCACAACAGTGAGCGGCCCGTGTACCGCAAAAAAAAAAAAAAAAAAACCCTTGACATAAATAACTCCATGTTATTTCACATTTCACACCTGGAAGAGAGCTCTAACCAGAACCTGACCATGCTGGCACCCTGGTCACAGACTTCCAGCCCCATAACTGTGAGAAAATAATTTCAGTTGTTTAAACCACCCAGTCCATGGTATTTTGTTATGGCATCCCGAGCTAAGACAAGGGGTCTTGATCTCTGGCTATGACAATGTGTATAAGAAAGCTCATAAAACAGGTGTTAGGAACTGAACTGAATAAGTCGCCTGGCCTCAGTCTGAGGGATGATCCTCTCACTTTATGGAGATATTGTTTACGGAATAGCAAGAGTCACATTTTGAAAAGTCTGTGCTTGTACTGTCAGAACATAATCTCCCCGCATAACTAAGTCCCGGATAATGCAGTTCCTGTTTTACGGTCACTCAGAAGTTGCTAGTCAGCATTGCTGATGGCAGAACCATATTGCCACATGGCAGGGGTACAATTCCACCCACAAGTAAAGAAATTTGATGTTTTAAACCACCTGAAAAGCCTTACTGGGAGCAAATTAACGACTTCTCTGGGGCTTTGTGAATTGTTGAGACAAATCTGGGGGCCTTCATTCCTTCCATCAAAGATTCCCAGTGATGCTCAGACCCAGGCTGGGAACCCTCAGCTCTCAGATGGTTGAACCAAGGGACCCTCCTGTCCGTGTGCCCCGTGGAGGCCTGCCTGGGACCCCCTCTTCTTGGGGGCTTCATGAGTTTCCCATTGCTGCTGTAACAAATTATCACAAACTTTATGGCTTAAAATAAAAATATATTATTTTGGGCTTCCCTGGTGGTGCAGTGGTTAAGAATCTGCCAGCCAATGAAGGGGACATGGGTTCGAGCCCTGGTCCGGGAAGATCCCACATGCCATGGAGCAACTAAGCCTGTGCGCCACAACTACTGAGCCTGCGCTCTAGGGCCCGTGAGCCACAGCTACTGAAGCCTGCACGTCTAGAGTCCATGCTCTGCAACAAGAGAAGCCACTGCAATGAGAAACCCGTGCACCGCAAGGAGGAGTAGCCCCCGCTTGCTGCAACTAAAGAAAACCCGGAGATAGCCTCATCCACCTGAGGGCAGAGAGCAGAAGCAACAAGAACTATAATCCTGCAGCCTGTGGAACAAAAACCACATTCACAGAAAGGTAGACAAGATGAAAAGGGAGAGGGCTATGTACCAGATGAAGGAACAAGATAAAACCCCAGAAAAACAACTAAATGAAGTGGAGATAGGCAACCTTCCAGAAAAAGAATTCAGAATAATGATAGTGAAGATGATCCAGGACCTAGGAAAAGGATGGAGGCAAAGATCGAGAAGATGCAAGAAATGTTTAACAAAGATCTAGAAGAATTAAAGAACTAACAAACAGAGATGAACAATACAAAAACTGAAATGAAAAATACACTAGAAGGAATCAATAGCAGAATAACTGAGGCAGAAGAACGGATAAGTGACCTGGAAGACAGAATGGTGGAATTCACTGCTGTGGAAAAGAATAAAGAAAAAAGAATGAAAAGAAATGAAGTCAGCCTAAGGGACCTCTGGGACAACATTAAACGCAACAACATTCGCATTATAGGGGTCCCAGAAGGAGAACAGAGAGAGAAAGGACCCGAGAAAATATTTGAAGAGATTATAGTCGAAAACTTCCGTAACATGGGAAAGGAAATAGCCACCCAAGTCCAGGAAGTGCAGAGAATCCCATACAGGATAAACCCAAGGAGAAACAGGGCGAGACACATAGTAATCAAATTGGCAAAAATTAAAGAAAAACTCTTGAGAGCAGCAAGGGAAAAATGACAAATAACATACAAGGAAACTCCCATAAGGTTAAGAGCTGATTTCTCAGCAGAAACTCTACAAGCTAGAAGGGAGTGGCATGATATACTTAAAGTGATGAAAGGGAAGAATCTACAACCAAGATGACTCTACCTGGCAAGGATCTCATTCAGATTTGATGGAGAAATCAAAAGCTTTACAGACAAACAAAAGCTAAGAGAATTCAGCACCACCAAACCAGCTCTACAACAACTGCTAAAGGAAATTCTCTAAGTGGGAAATACAAGAGAAGAAGAGGACCTACAAAAACAAACCCAAAACAATTAAGAAAATGGTAATAGAAACATACATATTGATAATTACCTTAAACATGAATGGATTAAATGCTCCAACCAAAAGACACAGGCTCGCTGAATGGATACAAAAACAAGACCCATGCTGTCTACAAGAGACCCACTTCAGACTTAGGGACACATACAGACTGAAAGTGAGGGGATGGAAAAAGATATTCCATGCAAATGGAATTCAAAAGAAAGCTGGAGTAGCAATACTCATATCAAATAAAATAGACTTTAAAATAAAGAATGTTACAAGAGGCAAGGAAGGACACTACATAATGATCAACAGATCAGTCCAAGAAGAAGAGATAACAATATAAATATATATGCACCCAACATAGAAGCACCTCAATACATAAGACAACTGTTAACAGCTATAAAAGAGGAAATCGACAGTAATACAATAATAGTGGGGGACTTTAACACCTCACTTACACCAATGGACAGATCTTCCAAACAGAAAATTAATAAGGAAACACAAGCTTTATATGACACAATAGACCAGATAGATTTAATTGATATTTATAGGACATTCCATCCAAAAACAGCAGATTACACTTTCTTCTCAAGTGCACATGGAACATTCTTCAGGATAGATCACATCTTGGGTCACAAATCAAGCCTCGGTAAATTTAAGAAAATTGAAATCCTATCAAGTATCTTTTCTGACCACAATGCTATGAGATTAGAAATCAATTACAAAGAAGAAAACGTAAAAAACACAAACACATAGAGGCTAAACAATACGGTACTAAATAACCAAGAGATCACTGAAGAAATCAAAGAGGAAATAAAAAAAATACCTAGAGACAAATGACAATGAAAACACGATGACCCAAAACCTATGGGATGCAGCAACAACAGTTCTAAGAGGGAAGTCTATAGCAATACAAGCCTACCTCAAGAAACAAGAAAAATCTCAAATAAATAATCTAAACTTACACCTAAAGGAACTAGAGAAAGAAGAACAAACAAAACCCAAAGTTAGCAGAAGGAAAGAAATCATAAAAATCAGAGCAGAAATAAATGAAATAGAAACAAAGAAAACAATATCAAAGATCAATAAAACTGAAAGCTGATTCTTTGAGAAGATAAACAAAATTAATAAAACATTAGCCAGACTCACCAAGAAAAAGAGGTAGAGGACTCAGGTCAATAAAGTTAGAAATGAAAAAGGAGAAATTACAACAGACACCGCAGAAATACAAAGCATCCTAAGAGACTACTACAAGCAACTCTATGCCAATAAAATGGACAACCTGGAGGAAAGGGACAAATTCTTAGAAAAGTATAGCCCTCCAAGACTGAACCAGGAAGAAATAGAAAATATGAACAGACCAATCACAAGTAATGAAATTGAAACTGTGATTAAAAAAATCTTCCAACAAACAAAAGTCCAGGACCAAATGGCTTCACAGGTGCATTCTATCAAATATTTAGAGAAGAGCTAACACCCATCCTTCTCAAATTCTTCCAAAAAATTGTAGAGGAAGGAAGACTCCCAAACTCATTCTATGAGGCCACCATCACCCTGATACCAAAACCAGACAAAGATACTACACACACACAAAAAATTACAGACCAATATCACTGATGAATATAGATGCAAAAATCCTCAAAAAAATACTAGCAAACAGAATCCAACAGCACATTAAAAGTATCATACACCATGATCAAGTGGGATTTATCCCTGGGATGCAAGGATTCTTCAATAAATGGAAATCAATCAATGTGATACACCATATTAACAAATTGAAGAATGAAAACCATATGATCATCTCAATAGATGCAGAAAAAGCTTTTGAGAAAATTCAACACCAATTTATGATAAAAACTCTCCAGAAAGTGGGCATAGAGGGAACCTACCTCAACATCATAAAGGCCATATATGACAAACCCACAGCAAACATCATTCTCAATGGTGAAAAACTGAAAGCATTTCCTCTGAGAGCAGGAACAAGACAAGGCTGCCCACTCTCACCGCTTTTATTCAACATAGCTTTGGAAGTCCTAGCCACGCCAATCAGAGAAGAAAAAGAAATAAAAGGAATCCAAATTGGAAAAGAAGAAGTAATACTGTCACTGTTTGCAGATGACATGATACTATAAATAGAGAATCCTAAAGATGCTACCAGAAAACTACTAGAGCTAATCAATGAATTTGGTAAAGTTGCAGGATACAAAATTAATGCACAGAAATCTCTTGCATTCCTATACACTAATGATGAAAAATCTGAAAGAGAAATTAAGGAAACACTCCCATTTACCATTGCAACAAGAAGAATAAAATACCTAGGAATAAACCTACCTAGGGAGACAAAAGACCTTATGCATAAAAGTATAAGACACTGATGAAAGAAATTAAAGATGGTACCAACAGATGGAGAGATATACCATGTTCTTGGATTGAAAGAATCAATATTGTGAAAATGACTATACTACCCAAAGAAATCTACAGATTCAATGCAATCCCTATCAAATTACCGATGGCATTTTGTACAGAACTAGAACAAAAAATCTTAAAATTTGTATGGAGACACAAAAGACCCCGAATAGCCAAAGCAGTCTTGAGGGAAGAAAACGGAGCTGGAGGAATCAGACTCCCTGACTTCAGACTATACTATGAAGCTACAGTAATCAAGACAATATGGTACTGGCACAAAAACAGAAATATAGATCAATGGAACAGGAGAGAAAGCCCAGAGATAAACCCACACACCTATGGTCAACTAATCTATGACAAAGGAGGCAAGGATATACAATGGAGAAAAGACAGTGTCTTCAATTAGTGGTGCTGGGAAAACTGGACAGCTACATGTAAAAGAATGAAATTAGAACACTCCCTAACACCATACACAAAAATAAACTCCAAATGGATTAGAGACCTAAATGTAAGACCGGACACTATAAAACTCTTAGAGGAAAACATAGGAAGAACACTCTTTGACATAAATCACAGCAAGATCTTTTTTGATCCACCTCCTAGAGTAATGGAAATAAAACCAAAAATAAACAAATGGGACCTAAGGAAACTTCAAAGCTTTTGCACTGCAAAGGAAACCATAAACAAGACCAAAAGACAGCCTTCAGAATGGGAGAAAATATTTGCAAACGAATCAACGGACAAAGGATTAATCTCCAAAATATATAAACAGCTCATGCAGATCAATATTAAAAAAACAAACAACCCAATCCAAAAATGGGCAGAAGACCTAAATAGGCATTTCTCCAAAGAAGACATACAGATGGCCAAGAAGCACATGAAAAGCTGCTCAACATCACTAATTATTAGAGAAATGCAAATCAAAAGTACAATGAGGTATCACCTCACACCAGTTAGAATGGGCATCATCAGAAAATCTACAAACAACAAATGCTGGAGAGGGTGTGAAGAAAAGGGAACCCTCTTGCACTGTTGGTGGGAATGTAAATTGATACAGCCACTATGGAGAACAGTATGGAGGTTCCTCAGAAAAACTAAAAATAGAATTATCATATGACCCAGCAATCCCACTACTGGGCATATACCCAGAGAAAACCATAATTCAAAAAGACACATGGGGCTACCCTGGTGGCACAGTGGTTGAGAGTCCACCTGCCGATGCAGGGGACACAGCTTTGTGCCCTGGTCTGGGAGGATCCCACATGCCGCAGAGCGGCTAGGCCCGTGAGCCATGACCGCTGAGCCTGCGCGTCCAGAGTCTGTGCTCCGTAATGGGAGAGGCCACAACAGTGAGAGGGCTGTGTACCACAAAAAAAAAAAAAAAAAGACACATGCACCCCAATGTTCATTGCAGCACTATTTACAATAGCCAGGTCATGGAAGGAACCTAAATGCCCATCGACAGATGAATGGATATAGAAGATGTGGTACATATATACAGTGGAATATTACTCAGCCATAACAAGGAATGTAATTGGGTCATTTGTAGAGACGTGGATGGATCTAGAGACTGTAGTACAGAGTGAAGTAAGTCAGTCAGAAAGAGAAAAACAAATATCGTATATTAATGCATATATGTGGAACCTAGAAAAATGGTACAGATGAACGGGTTTGCAGGGCAGAAATTGAGACACAGATGTAGAGAACAGAAGTATGGACACCAAGGGGGGAAAGCAGTGGGGGTGGGGCGGTGGGTGGTGGTGTGATGAATTGGGAGATTGGGATTGACATGTATACACTAATATGTATAAAATGGATAACTAATAAGAACCTGCTGTATAAAAAAAAATAAAATAAAATTCAAAAACCAAAAAAACCCACATGCAGCAATGAAGAAAAAAATTATATTTATATATATATTATATATAATTATATATATATAAATATATATATATATATATATATATATATTTATTTATTTATTTTCTTACAGTCTAGAGGCCAGAATTCCAAAATAGGTTGACAGGGCTGCCTTACTTCTGGAGGCTCTAGGGGAGAATCTGTGTCCTTGCCTTTTCCTGCTTGTAGAGTCTGCCTGAATTCCTTGACTTGTGGACGCTTCCTCTTCTTTAAAGCCGACAATGTAGTGCCTTCAACCTTTCTTTCTCCAATCTCTGCTTCTGTCATCACATCTCTTTTTCTTTTTTTAAAATTTGCGGGAGTTCCCTGGTGGTCTAGTGTTTAGGATTCCGGGCTTTCACTGCTGGGGCCTGATTCAATCCCTGGTCAGGGAACTGAGAGATCCCGCAAGCCTTGCCGTGTGGCCAAAAATTAAAAAATTTCTTTTTCATAAAAAAATAAATTTGAGATATAATTGATATATAACATTATATGAGTTTCAGGTGTACCACATAATATTCAATATTGGTATATATTGCAAAATGATCTCTACAGTAAGTCTAGTTAACATCCGTCACCACACAGAGTTACAAAATTGTTTTCATTGTAATGAGAAGTTTTCAGGTCTGCTCTCTTAGCAACTTTCAAGTCTGCAATACAATATTATTAACTATAGTCACCATGCTGTACATTATATAATCAGGACTTAATTATTTTATAACTGGATGTTTGTACCTTCTGACCACCTTCACAAATTTCACCCCACCCCCTGCCTCTGAAAACCACCAATCTGTTCTCTGTATTTATGAGTTCAGCTTTTTCTTTCTTTCTTCCTTTTTTCCTTTTTTTTCTTTTTAGATTCCATATATATGTGAGATCATATGGTAATTGTCTTTCTCTGTTTGACTTATTTCACTTAACATCATACCCTCAAGGCCCATCCTTGTCACACGTGGCAGGATTTCCTTCTTTTTTCATGGCTGAATAATATTCCGTTGTATATATACTGCAGTTTTCCTTATCCATTCATCCATCAATGGACACATCTTCTTTTCTGACACTCCTGCCCCCTCTATCCCTTATAAGGACCCTTATGATTACGTTGGGCCCACATATATAACAGGGGAAAATCTCCCCATCTCAAGATCTTTAATCTAATCACTCCTGCAAAGTCCATCTTGTCAAGTAAGGTAACATATTCACAGGTTGTGGGGATTAGAATGTGGACACTTTCAGGGGCCATTACTGAACACACCAGAGGAGCTGCACGGAATGACACCAGACAGGTGGGTAGCTGCTCTTAGCACCTCTGCTTTGGGCTCTTGCACCAATTCAGCCTTGCACGCCCCCTCACCTAGCACACCCACACCTCTAAATCCTGGCATCCCCAGGCTGGCCACTACACCACACTCCCTCTCTCTCAAAATCTGAAAGCTGTGGACCTTGCAGGACTCTGCCTCCTAAGACTGGCGTTCACCCTCTTCTTGTTAAACTCAGTGCACCGTTAACTTGGTGGGTGTAAAAGCCTACCTTAAAAAAAGAAGGGATAGGGCTTCCCTGGTGGCGCAGTGGTTGAGAGTCCGCCTGCCGATGCAGGGGACACGGGTTCGTGCCCCGGTCTGGGAAGATCCCACATGCCGCGGAGCGGCTGGGCCCGTGAGCCATGGCCGCTGAGCCTGCGCGTCCGGAGCCTGTGCTCCGCAACGGGAGAGGCCACAACAGTGAGAGGCCCGCGTACTGCAAAAAAAAAAAAAAAAAAAGAAGGGATAGAAGAATTAACTTAGTTTTCTAGAGCTTGGGGTTGCAGCAGGTGAGAGTGGAGAGGATTGGCTGCATTTCTCCAGTAATCTGTATACACTCATTTGTGAAATAGGCTATGACTTTCTGTTTGCAAAAGAGCATTCATTGGGCCATGATGTGGGTAGTGCTGGCCAGTCATTAAGTCTACAGTAAGTCCCCTACCTACGGACCTTCAAGTTGCAAACTTTCAAAGATGCGAATGTGCATTCGCATGTCCAATCACGTAAGTTCATGTGTCTGGTGTACCTTGTCACGTGCGTGCCTCCTCTACAAGTGGTTGTGCTTTTGTGTACTTTACAGTACTGTATAGTGTACAGTAGTACAGTATCTTTGTTTCAAGCCCAGGATGTCTGGAAGCAAGAGTAAATGCAGTGGGTATACAGCCAACTGTGTTATTTGGGTACCTAGGCTAACTTTGTTGGACTTACGAACAAATTGGACTTAAAAATGTGCTCTCGGAATGGAACTCGTTCGTATGTAGGGGACTTACTGTACTGGTAGGGAAGAGAAAGCGTTACTGGGAACAACAGGCTTCTTCATTTATCTCCTTCCTCAACACTAACAATTCTTTCTGGGTACACATTCCCCTTAAAAAGGCTTGTGCCAGAGTTGAGACTTCCAGGAAAAGCTGGTGTTTGATGTAATAATGCGTCACCTGGATCAGCATATTGGCTTAGCTTGGGCAGGACCTATGAAACATCAGCTGATTTCTAGAACTCAATAAGAAAAAAAAAATTCCATACCTCGTTCTGTAGAATTTTAAGGCAGCCTAGAATAATAAATACACTATATGGTGGTGTATACTATTTTATATATGGTAGTGTGCATCTGTTAATCCCATGCTCCCAAAGTATCCCTCCTCCATATGCAAGTATTTTTTTTTCTTTATAAATTTATTTGTTTTTGGCTGCGTTGGGTCTTCGTTTGCTGCACACAGGCTTTCTCTAGTTGCAGCGAGTGGGGCCTGCTCTTCATTGTGGTGTGCGGGCTTCTCATTGCGGTGGCTTCTCTTGTTGCAGAGCACGGGCTTGAGGCGTGTGGGCTTCAGTAGTTGTGGCATGAAGGCTCAGTAGTTGTGGCGCACAGGCTTAGTTGTTCCGCGGTATGTGGGATCTTCCCGGACCAGGGCTCGAACCTGTGTCCCCTGCATTGGCAGGCAGATTCTTAACCACTGTGCCACCAGGAAAGTCCAAGAGGTACAATGAAATCTTTTATGTTTAAAACGTGGTTTTTGAGTAACTATCACTGGATTCATTTTATATACAGTGTATATTTTGGATAATTTTAGATTTACAGAAAAGATGCAAAGATAGTACAGAGTATTCTGTATGCCACTTATCCTGTTTTCAGTTTCTCCTAAGGTTAGTATCTTACATTTGTCAAAACCCAGAAACCAAACTGACACCTTAATATTAACTAAACCCCAGACTTTATTTGGATTTCTCCAGTTTCCACATTAATGTTCTTTTTCTGTTCCTGGAGTCAAGTCCAGGGTACCACCTTACATTACACTGGATTCGTTTTGAACTGGCAGATATAGGATTACAAAAAGTGTAGAGTTAGTTATATGGTTTCTTGTTGGTACCATTGAAATCTGGGCACTTTTCGTTTTGAGTTTTGTTTGCTTTTTGAAAATAAACTAGATCATAAAGACAAACACCTGGATTTGTCCCTTACAAGCAAGCGTTTGCTAAGGGGGAAAACTTTAAATTTCTTGATAATTTCAACATGCCTTACTTAAAAATTGTGCACAATGAAGAAACTTTGGAGGTGATGGATATCCGTTATTTTGATTGTGGTGATGGTTTCACATATGTAAAAACACATCCAAAGGTATATTTCAAATGTGTACAGCAAAAAGCATACCAATTATACCTCAATCAAGCTGCAAAAAAAGAAACAAAAAAATTGCATGTCATGTTTAAGATCTTAAAATAGGGTTGCAAAATGCTTAGTCGATGATTATCGAGGCATCAGATCAATCTATATATTCCAGGAGTCAAATTCTACCTTTTAGAAAACCTCAGTGAGAGAGAATTTTAACTGTAAAGATATTCCATCCTTAATGTGAATTAGGAATTTCTCCCTTGGAAATGAGACCAGGACCCATATAGAAAATGATCCCCATTCAATGCTAGTGGCTCTGATCTCCTAAGGTGGTTCCACACTGGGGAGACTCCAGTGTCACTTTGGACTTGGCAATACCAACAACACAGTGATGTCACATGCAAACTGGGCCTCACTCCACCTGCCTGGCCAAAGGTCACTGGGGCTGATAAGAAGTGAAAATGTGCCAAGAAGCCAGAGTTGTCTCCACTGAGAATTGGATGTGTCATATTTCAGGCTGGTGTTGAAGGATTTAAAAAAACCAAGTATCACAGAACAAAATAATTAGGCCATGGGAAAATATAGTAGATACAATACAGGTGCACAATTCCAATCCACAACTCCAAGATCCAAAGAGTCTGAAAATCACAAGCTTTCGTAATTTATGACCTGAGTTAACATGAAGCTATATATACCCTTTAATTATGCCATAAAATGCGAACGTTACACGTTTCCCTTGAGGATGATCAATGGTATGATTACAGGGTGCTGGCCCGTACACTGCCGCAGGGGCTACATGATATCACCTGCAGCATCTCACCTTTCTAAAACCCCAAACTGCAAAATATGACTGGCCCAAGGTTTCCAGGTAAAAGGTTGCGCTTCTGTGCTGATAACCACTCCCAGTGACCACACATCAGTACCTGGTATCTTGGGAAATCTTGTCAACCAACTTGTAAAGAGGAAATTGGTATCCCCTTCTTACCTTCTTACTCTACATTGGAAGTCAGAGTCTAAATTGGAAACAACAGAACCCACCCTAGCTAGTTCAAGTAGAAAACAAGTGTCTGAAAGGGTATCAGGAAGCAGAATCCTTGAAGAGCCAGAAACCAGGCCTGGGGGCCCCATGGACAGGAAGGGTTTTCACATCACCTGTGGGCGGTTCTACTGGGCACATTCTTTTCCTACAGCCTCACCAGCACCAAGGTTTTAAACTGGGTGATTTTTGCCCATGTGGTAGGAAAAAAAAAACTTGTGAGATTTGTATATTTTGACCATGAATAGGTTGACTACCTTTTGTTTAAGAACATTTGAATGTCCTTTTCTATGAACTGTCTGATCGCATCTTTAGCCTCTCTTTGGGTGGGTTATTGTCCCTCTTAAAGTTGATTTGTATTAGTGATATTAGCCCTCTTTAGTCATGTGTGTCCCCCAGATCATAGTTTGTTTTTTGAATTGGTTTGTGGTCATTTTTCCCATATAGAAATTCATACTTTTTATGCAGAACAACGAAATATTATACAACTGGAAATGAATGAGTCAGAACCAAATTGACAGATAGAGGTTGATCTCTTGTTTGGAGCAAGTGAAAAATCTTAGGGGCATGAGAGTGTGTTTAGTGCACTCCCGTTCTTATTTAAAAAATATGGTTGTGCATGTACTCTATATTCCGTAAAGATACACAAGAAAACACTAATGATGGTTCAATACATGAACATGCATTGCTTTTGTGTGTATATATACCCTTTAAAAAAGACAAATGTTCTTTTTGAATTTTGTGAACTGTGGATGTGTTATCTTCCAAAAAAACGATTAATCAATTATTTAATGTAATTAAAGTGATAATTACTTCCCTTTCTGCTTCTGAATTTTTTTTTTCCTTAGAAAGAAAGAGAATCTGTAGTTTAACATTGTTAACAGATCCATTCATGTTTTCTTCTAGGACTTCGTTTCATATTTATTTAATTGTAATTCATATTTATGTAAAGAATAAAGTTAGGATCTCAGTGCTTTTCTTCCTGTTGACATTTTAATTGGGATAGTCCTGAATTTAGAAAATCACACGGTGAGAATTGACATATTTTACAACCAAGTGGATCTATTTATTCATCTTCTTTTATATTCCTCAAAATAATCCCTTCTAGTTCTTGCTAAGTTTATGCCTCAGCATTTCATCTTTTTCTTTTTTTAAAGAACTTCTTTTTATTTTAATTTTTAAAATTTATTTATTTATTTTTGGCTGCGTTGGGTCTTCATTGCTGTGCGCGGGCTTTTCTCTAGTTGCGTCGAGCAGGGGCTACTCTTGGTTGCCGTGCGCAGGCTTCTAATTGCTGTGGCTTCTCTTGTTGCAGAGCACGGGCTCTAGGTGCACGGGCTTCAGTAGCTGTGACATGCGGGCTCAGGAGTTGTGGCACACGGACTTAGTTGCTCCGCAGCATGTGGGATCTTCCCAGACCAGGGCTCGAACCCATGTCCCCTGCATTGGCAGGTGGATTCTTAACCACTCAGCCACCAGGGAAGTTCCTGCTTCTCATCTTTTGATGTGTTATTGCCGTGATTGTAGAAGAGAACTTTTCTTTCATTATATTATTTTATTTTTCTGATAGGCAGTGTTTTTGAATGTGTTTGTGCTTCTGAAAGAAGGCATAGGTATTGAAAGTAATTTTTTTTAAACTGAGACATAATTGACATATAACATTGTGTTACTCTTAGGTGTATAACATAATGATTTGTTATATGTATATATTGCAGAATGGTCACCACCATAGGCTTAGTTAGCACTCATCACCACACATGGTTACAAATTTTTGTTTGTGTATGTGATGAGAAATTTTAAGAGTTACTCTCTTAGTAACATTCAAATGTACAATACAGTACGGTTAACTATAGTTACCATGCTGTACATTATATCCTCAGGACTTATTCTTCTTATACCTGGAAGTGTGTACCTTTTGATCCCCTTTAACCCATTTTGCCCCCAGCCACACCCCCTGCCTCTGGCAACCACCAATCTCCTCTCAGTATCTATGAGGTCTTTTTTCTTCTTTGTATTGTTTTTTGTTTTTAGATTCTACTGGTGAGTGAGATCATACAGTATTTCTCTTTCTCTCTCTGACTTATCTCACTTAGCATGATGTCCTCAAAGTTCACCTATGTTGTCATCAGTGGCAGGCTCTCCTTCTTTTTAATGGACGAATAGTATTCCATTGTAGCCATGATGTCTGTAGGACTGGTTTTTGTTTCTCTGCAGGAAATTTGCTTTGTATAGCTTACTTTCATAAGGTGTTCCATGATTAAATCCCCTGTTTGTTTCTAATACCTTTCCCACTGATGGTCTTCGGTTCCTCACCTTCACTCTCACATCATCTTCTATGGGAATGATTTTGCTTCCTCTTTCACCTGCCATCACACACCATTCAGATGGAGCCCATGTTCTGAGGTGTTGTTTCCAGAGACCTAAAAATGCACAGACCCTGATGATGCTTTGGTGTTTATAAACAGCGGCACGACCTCGGTTGGTGGGTGGACCCGGGCTAAGGCTTTAGCGCGGTCAGCGTTCGCGATCTTGCCTTCTTACCCAGCCTGCCCCTGAGCAGATAGCTGCTCCTCTATCTTCCGGGCCCTGGACAGGATTTAGACTGGGTGGCTTGGTTGCCAGTTAATGGTACTGTTTACGTAGAGCATCTCCCCTTAGAGCTGGCAGGGCCACCCCACAGGGATGTGGTATGTGAGCAGTAGGATTCCGAAGAGTCCTAGCTGTTGCCTGGAAGGGGGTGGGGGCCCTGAAAAGATGCCAAGGTTCCAGGCTGGCGTGGGGGACCCCCCAGGACAGATTTCTCAGTGTAACTCTGGGGTCAGTTTCACCAACAACAATGGCAGAGCAAAGCCTGGAAATTATTGAGGATTTCAACGATTCTCCCAGGAGGGGAGAGGAGTCGAATGAGAGAGATGCCTCGTGAAGGAGGGGATTCGAGTTTCTCAGCTGGTAGTTCACTCAGAGGAGTCACCCCCGTTGGGGGCCAGAAGGAGAGGAGAGCGAGTTTCCCAGAGGTGGTGTTGTAGGGTGGTGAAGTGGCCTGGGCTGAGGTCCCCTGGGGAAGGTAGACTCTCTGGGCAGGGAGCGCTCCTGCCAGGAGAGGAGAGAAGCGTCGTGGCCTGGAGGTGCGCCCAAACCCTTGATACTGGTGGCCAGTTCCCTGCCCCACACGCCCACTGGGCAGGACCTGCCCTCCTAGGAGCATGTTCCACTAAAGCTGGGGAAAGGACAGATGGCAAAGGAAGAAAGCATGATTGCAGCTGGGAAGGCCCTGAACATGCTTAGGTAAACACAGATTGGACTTTCCTAATGGCATCATCATTCAGATCCTGGAATCAGCCCCGGGGTTGCTTAAGAATAACAGAAAAGAGACGATAGAGGAGAGTTAGCTTCCCAGAGCAATGTTTTTTGGCTAGCCTACACTCAGCGGAGCCCAGGCAATTTTGCAATTGCCTTGTAATTTGTACTCAACTCGCTTAGTGAAAATAGCCGTCTGGTTCACATCATACAATGTGCTGCTATGTGGTTGATGTGAGAAGACACTTTTATCAGTGGTTAAAGCCCTTCGGATTTTTCACCGTTGATTGAGAAGACAAAGTGACATGTGGTTATTATGTTATAACCACACAGTATCAAAGGTTACTTAGCTAAGTGTGAAAGTAATAGTAAGCATGGCAAACATCAAGAAACTTAGGAGACTATTCCTCGAAGCCTTTTGAATACATCCAGTACTGCACAAAAATCAAATACGTTCTTCTCAGATCAAGGTCATGTGCTCTTGCATGTGCTGAAACCCCCTCTCAGGGTGCCGAGGAATCAGACCCTGGTGAACGAGTCTCCTTGGTACATTCTTTCTTTTTAATTTTTAAAATTGAAATATAGTTGACTTACAATGTTGTTTTAATTTCTGCTGTACAACAAAGTGACTCATTTATACACATAAATACATTCTCTTTTATATTCTTTTCCATTATGGTTTATCCCAGGATATTGAATATATTTCCCTGTGCTATACAGCAGGACCTTGTTGGTTATCCATTCTATATGTAATGGCTTGCATCTGCTAATCCCAAACTCCCAATTCATACCCCCCACCTCCCCTCCCCCTTGGCAACCACAAGTATGATCTCTATGTCTGTGAGTCTGTTTCTGTCTTGTAGATAAGTTCATTTGTGCCATATCTTAGATTCCACATATTTCTGACTTACTTCACTTAGTCTGATAATCTCTAGGTGCAACCATGTTGCTGCAAATGGCATTATTTCGTTCATTTTTATGGTTGAGTACCCTTCCATTGTATATACGTACTTGGTACATTCTAATGTCCCATAGAAGAGTGATAGAGAGGTTTTTAATCATGTCGCTGAGATGCAGGGTAGTTTAGAGAAGGATAGGTGGACTCTGTCTCCTTCTGGAAATAGATGTAACAAACAGCTCAAGCGACTTCACATCAACAAATACTGATGAACTGACTAGGCATGTGACATTCCAAAGGACGTAAAATGATAACATAGACTCTGCCTCCAGGATCTTGCAATCAAATAGCAGAATAAGATGGGAACTCAAATAAGGCAGAGGAGGAGGAAAGCAAAGAGAGTTCTTAGTAGGAGGGGGCTGGTCGACAGGGTCCACCGCTGCAGAGCAAAAAGATGGGAGAGATTGGACCAAATCTTGGGGTGTGGTTGCCGGGGACAGCAGTGGCTTTCAGAGAGCAGCAGGCAGGGAAGCCAAACTGAGAGGGATTCACCAATGAGTGGGTGTGAGGAAGCCGAGAAAAGTGTGGTGCTGAGGTACGGTGGTGAGCCCAGGAAGTGGTGGGGCTGCAGGAAGTTTGTGTCATTTTTCTTACGTAGAGGAAGACCTGAGGATGTTTATAGATGTGGAGAAGGAACCAGTGGAGGAGGGATTAAAGATGCCGAACACGTGAGAGTGATCACCAAGCTCTCTCCGTGCCCGGTATGCAGACCTAGCCGCGCTTCATAACTGCTGGAAGGCATTCAGAGCACGGGTCTTTCATCGCTTAATGAGTATTGTTTTGAGTTTTGTTTGCTTTACAATGAGAACCTATTAATATCCTACTTGTGAGGTTAAAAACAACAGCCAGAACAGGTGTTTGTTGAGGTCGACCTTGTTCCCCGGAGGGGCTCAGGGCAAGTTTGAGCTCAGCTCAGACCTTCAATAACAACATAACAACTATGGATAAATAAACGTCTATGCATATAATGGAATAGTGTTCAGCTGTGAAATGGAACAAAGTACTGACACGTGCTACAACATGGATGAACCTTGAAAACATTATGCTAAGTGAAAAAAGCCGGGCACAAAGGGTCACATACTGTGCGATTCCATTTATATGCAATGTCCGGAACAGGCAAATCCAAAGACACAGAATGTAGATTGGTGGTTGCCGGAGACCTCGGGGAGGAGTGGTGTGGTGTGACTGCTTAACGGGTACGGGGTTTCCTTTCGGGGTGATGAAAATATTTTGGAATTAGGTATAGGTGGTGGTTGTACAACATTGTGAATATACAAAATGCCACTGAAATTATAATATACTTTAAAATGGCTAATTTTATGTTATATGAGTTTTATCTCAATTAAAAACAACAACAACAGGGAATTCCCTGGCAGTCCAGTGGTTAGGACTCCGTGCTTTCACTGCTGAGCACCTGGGTTCAATCCCTGGTTGGGGAACTAAGATCCCATAAGCTGTGCAGTGCGGCCAAAACAAACAAAAAACAAACAAAAAACAGCTCAGAATGATGCTGGGCGCTGCCCATTGCTGGACTCTGCATTCTTCCCTTCAAGGGTTTGTTACTCACTAGCCTTGCAAGTCAGCCCAGTCCACAGTTTGCTGGTCTCTGAAATAGGGATCCTAACATGCATTAGGGCAATTAACCTCCTGGCACCACGTGACCCCAGCTGATCTCCTGCTGTCCTCCTCACGGCGTGGATTGCGTGCCCCTTCCCAAAGCTTCATTGCATCTCAGTCTTTAGCCGATGTTGTGGCTGAAATGTACCAGGCTCTGCAGGGGCACCCACCGTCCTGGTTAGTCAGGGATGGGGCATTTCCTCAGAAGAGGGAAGTTCAAGTGCTGAAACTGGGAAAGTCCCGGGTAAACAGGGATGAGTGATTGCCTTATCTTGTGCTCTGGTCAAACGATTTGCAGAAGTCAAGACTAAGATCTCTCCAGTTTTGGGGGACAGTCCCAGGTTCTCTCATCCTGAGATGGTCTTCTCTTGAAGTCATAGGGTCACATTACAGATGTGTGACAGGGCTCCCGTGGGCCAGGGCAGGAGGCTGGATCTTAAGATTAGTGAAGCCAAACCAGCACTAGATTAGGGGCTGGATCAGTTTCTCCTTTTGTAGTGGAAATTGGAATTTCTTTTGAGGTCCACTTTGAGGTCAGGTTGCAAGGTACAGAGATGCAAGGCAAACTCCCGAGGATTACGCTAATGGTAGTGAGAGGACCTTGGCAGGACCGTTAGGGCTGGACAAGGACCTGGGGCTTAGATGCAGTCAGTGGGGGAAATTAGGAGATGCCTCAACCTGGGAGATGCAGATTTACTGAGACGCCAAGGAGGCTCCGAGAGAGAGTGACTGGGACTCTACTGTTTTGCTTTGAAGTTCAGTGTTACTGGAGCCCATCTGATGCATGGAGGGTGGGGAAGCTTAACTGAGGCTGATGGAAGAAAGATCAGTGGGGGTCCTGATTCACCTTAAGGGCCGGGTGTGTGAAGGGGTTAGGACCGAGGGGATCTGAACAGTGGTCTTGGAGCCTAAGTCATTGGGGAGGAGTGTTAGTCTGGGTCAACCTATGAGGGACACGACCACCAGCGCATTGTGGGGTGCCTTCTGGGAAGTGGTTGTGTGTGAATCAAAAGTGGGCTCTGGGACTTCCCTGGTGGCGCAGCGGATGGGACTCTGCGCTCCCAATGTAGGGGGCCCGGGTTCAGGGAACTAGATCCCACATGCATGCCACACTAAGGAGCCCGCCTGCTGCTACTAAGGAGCCCACATGCTGCAACTAAGGAGCCCACATGCTGCAACTAAGACGCAGTGCAACCAAATACATCCATAAATAAATATTTTAAAAAAGGAGGCACTAATGCACTCTTCGTAACAGCCCCAAAATGGGAACGACCCAAATACCCATCAATTTATGGATGGATAAAGAAACTGGTCTAACTGTATAACGGAAATTATTCAGCAATAAATAAAAAAAACCCCAAGTACTTCCCTGGTGGTCCAGTGGGTAACATTCTGCGCTCCCAATGCAGGGGGCCTGGGTTCGATCCCTGGTTGGGGCACTAGATCCCACATGCATGACACAGCTAAGAGTTCTCATGATGCAATTAAGAGTTCTCATGCCGCGACTAAGTCCACATGCTGCAACTAAAAGATCCCACATGCCGCAACGAAGATCCTGCGTGCCACAACTAAGACCTGGTGCAGCCAAAAATAAATAAATAAATAACATTTAAAAAAAGAAAAGAAAAATGGAGAAAGTCAATGAACCCAGAAGTTGGTTCTTTGAGAGATCAATTAGAAAACAAAAACCAAAGAAACAGCTAAAAAAAAAAAACCCAAAGTGTGCACGTTACAACGTGGATTAGCTATGAAAACCTTGTGCCAAATGAGAGGAACCAGTCAGAGGTCACATGTATGATTCTTTTTATATGAAATGTACAAGATAAGGAAATCCATGGACAGAATATAGATTAACGGATGCCAGTGGATGGGAGGAGGGGGATGGGGAGGGACAGTTGCAGGGTACAGAAGGTCAACTCGGGGGGTCACACATTCTACCAGTGTGCCTCCCAGAGTCATGCTGTGTAACCTCTGCGGGGCCCATTATCCATGGGCTCTGTTTATGCTTCAAGACCAGCGCTTTGTGAAGGAGTCTCTGACGCATGGAGGTGATGGGGAGGGAGGACAACACAGCCCAGATGCTCTCGACGCTCTCAGTCTCTTTTGCTCAAATGTGGGTTTTCTGTGTCACAGAGCTGAGTTTTGCCCTGAAGTTGTGGTTTCCTGTCTCTTGCCAAGCTTCTGTTTGCCATCCTTTCGTGTGAGTTAGAACAAGTCATAACTGGGGGTGTGGGAGGCCAAGAGACGGCCCAGCTCAGTGCTCTCAGTTCTGGCTGCACTTTAGAAATACCTGGGTCTGTGTAAACACTAGCAACGCCCAGGATTGTACCCAAAGTCTCTTGAGTCAGTTGCGGTGGGTGGTGAACACCCACACCTTGACTGTACAGCCAGGATGAGAACCCCTCTTCTGCAGAAAATATTACAGAATAGATCAAAGTGCATGCAGGCAAAACAGAATGAGAAAGTATTCCAGAGATGTCTCAGGCAGTGAATTAATACAAATACTGTGTTATTTTCCTAGGTTTTGTGATGTCCAAGATATTTGATTCCTTTTTGAGATTTGTAAATTGTCATTTTATTTTCTCATTCTACACAGCTGTTCACTTTTGCACCAAATTTTGTATTCTTTTTCTCAAAAAGGGACTCCCAAGATTCTATGAGTTTTATGCCCCAAAACATTTGGGGTCTGCTTCTCGTCTAAAGGCTCACTTAGGTTCAAGTTTAACATTTTGGCAAGAATATTTCACACATATATCACATTAGTGCTCCCATAATGTCTGTGTGTCTCAATTTTAATGACCACTCAGTTAAGGCATGACAAGCCAGATCTGTCCACTGTAAAGATCCATTTGTGCCGTTGCAATTAGCAAGCAGTCAGTGGAGGAGTATGTTGTCACCGTGCAAACATTCCACTCCCCAACTTTTCACTGAATGGTTTTAACAAGCATTGGTGTTCCTTTCTCGAGTCAGTTACACCACTGGGAGTTGCAAAATGCTAATTGTATGATTCTTTCACTCATTTTGCCTTTATTGTCTGGAATTCTCCTATGAAGAAAGCTTTCCCTTGTTGTTTCACAGATGACTTTTTTTTTTTTTTTTTTTGCGGTACGCGGGCCTCTCACTGTTGTGGCCTCTGCTGCCGCGGGGCACAGGCTCCGGACGCGCAGGCTCAGCGGCCATGGCTGACGGGGCCCAGCCGCTCCGCGGCATGTGGGATCTTCCCGGACCGGGGCACGAACCCGCGTCCCCTGCATCGGCAGGCGGACTCTCAACCACTGCGTCACCAGGGAAGCCCTCACAGATGATTTTAATGTCAACCAACCGTCGTTTAGAAGCAGCGATTCAGTCCAATAGCCACATTTACAGAGCAGAAATACCGAGGTTCAGGTAGGTATAAAGATTTGCTCAAAATCACACAGTAACTGGCAATCAAAGGCTCCTTTTTTTTTTTTTATACCAAAAGAAAAACCTTTCCCTTGAAACAATTCCAAAACACCAGAGCAGTGCATACCAAACTGTTGTTCTTTTAGAACTCCTGTCAACATGTCCCAGAACAGGACCTGGCTTGGAAAATACTACCAGGTTTTGGGAAACATTAGGAGGCTTTTCATTTCATCCAGGAATGGAATTAGCTCCCCACTCTCTCATGGCCATTATTTATCATGGTTCTGAAGGTTCTGGCTAAGAAAGTAAGATAAAAACTAAAAAAGACGTATAATTGCTAGAAATAAGAATACAAAATCACCACTATTTGCGTGTAGTATAATACTTTTTCTAGAACAGCAGTTCTCCTTTTGGCCTCAGAACCCCTTTACCTTCTTAACATTTACCCTCTTAAAAATTACAAAATGGCTTTTTAAAAATGTGATATATATATATATTTACCATATTAGAAATTAAGACTGAGAAAAAACCTTTAAAATATTTACTTATCCATTCAGAAGTAAAAAAAACCAATTACGTGTTAATGCAACGAATTCT
Source organism: Aethalodelphis obliquidens (assembly GCF_003676395.1). Lineage (NCBI taxonomy): Eukaryota > Metazoa > Chordata > Mammalia > Artiodactyla > Delphinidae > Aethalodelphis > Aethalodelphis obliquidens. The sequence continues at coordinate 11,678,762 of NW_020837945.1, forward strand.
TAAGAAGAATGATTATATTTTCCCAAACAAAAAGCATCTGGTAAGAAGAGTGCTACTCTTTTGTAGATTCACACACCTCTTTAACCTCAGGCCTGCTGGAAGGCAGCTGGGTCCTCATGTCTGCTCTGCACTCAGTAGGTGCACTGTCATGCGTAATGCAGTCAGTGGGAAATTCCACTTCACATCCATGAGAGAATGAGTGAAAAAAGCAAATAACCTCTTGGTTATCATTATGAAAATAGTTTTGACCTTGCGGACCTCCTGAAAGTGTTTCTGGGACTATACTTTGAGAACAGCTGTTCTGGAACACTCAAGAGACTCAGTTAAAAGCTTTACTAGTATCTATTAGCTTGCTGAAGTGGCTGGATAAATGATAAATATATGAAGACAAATCACTTTCCCATATACCAGCATCTCTGGAATGTCCCAGGCTCAACACAGTGTGTGTTGTGTGTGTGTGTCCATTGTGTCACCTTTATAGCAAATCTGGAATCTTAACAATCCATGGCTCATGTTGCTGGGAGTCTAGGCTTTTCAAGTGTTCCTTTTCCCTAGCCATTCCTTCTAGGGCTCCTGGATGGGGCAAAAAGGGCAGACAAGATGCGGAGGCAGAGAATGAGGGCTCACATATATCATCAGAGCTGTGCCTGCTGTGAGGAGCCCTACTGTGTGCTGTTGGCCCTCCCTCCAAGTCCTCCCCCACACTGTACTGCTGACACCCGCCGGCCAGGCCTTGCAGAGAGGATCCCATGCTTCTCTTGGTGCTGCCTTGATCTTCCCATGGCTCCTGGGCACTGAGGGGAGCAGGTGATTGAGAGGTTGGCCCAAGGGGTGGTCAGGAAGGCACCTCACAATCTCTGGGATCTGCCACCCTCTCTGGCACTCTGGCCCACCAGCCAGACCTCTGCATTCATGGAGCATGTCTCAAAGGGGCAGTGCTTTCTCTTCCTCCAGTTCATCTCCCTTCCAGGAGCTGCCATCTGGTGGGTCCCTGAGCCTCATGTGAATCAGTAGGTGTGACTGGGTATCTGTGTCTGTGTCCTCACATAGTCCAGGGCCCTTCAGAAGGTCAGTTGAGCAGGCAGTGGCCTTGGTCAATTGAGTCTCATCTGACACATGTCAAAAGGCTGGGAAGACACAGTCGTGCCGTGAGGGTGGGAAATTTCAGTAGGATGGAAAAAAAAAAAAGAAAGAAAACAAGGGGCCAGGTGAGCAATAGTGTCCGAGTCTTCTGGAAGGTTTTGCCAGAGGAGACAGGAAGGAAGCTCCTTCCTCCAGACACTGCTGGGAGCCCAGTGTGAATGTCCTTCTAGCATGAAGGGAGACCCAACCTCTTCCGGGAGACCCATGACTTCTTTGTGGTTAAATCCAAAAGATGCTTTTTAGTCCCCTTATCCCAAAGCAGTGGACATTTTCAGTGTCATACAAATTTATAACAAAAAAAACTTGTTTCCTTTGTAAACAGAAAAAAACGTTTTTTTAAATGATTATTTTCTATGCCTGTCAGAATTTTCTTCATGGTACTATATTTCAAGTGTCCCCAGACTTTATCTTAATTATGTTGAAATACTATGGCATCTAGTTTTGTTGCAGCCTTGGAATTCTCTTGTTTGGATGTTTTTTCATGAAATAGAAATGCTTTATGACTAACAGTTCATTTATTGCCCAGTTAATTTTTAAAAAAATAGGTTTTAAGGTATAATTTATATGCCATAAAACATCCATCTTAAGTGTATAATTCAATAATTCTTAGTAATTATATAGAGTTGTACAACCACTACTGCAGTCCAGAATATTTGCTCATTTTTGTTTAACTCTTAAAAACACCTTAAGTACAATTAGTGTTAGAGAAAATATGGATATCTATTTTTTAAAAACCCAGAAATTTGAAAGTCTTTTAAAGTAGTGTTTTTGCTTTCAGTGACAATAGCTTAAACTAAGCCAATTGAACTCATTTTAATGAATCAATCAACTATTCAAAATTTTATCAAGCATAACATAGTGGCTCATTCTATGGGTCAACCTGGCTTGGCTATGACACCCAGATATCTGGTCAAACATTATTCTAGATGTTTCTGTGAAGATAGTTTTTAGATGTGTCCTAATCTCTTCTTCTCATAAAGACAGCAGTCCTATGGGATTAAGGTCTACCCTAATGACCTTATTTTACCAGAATTACCTCTTCAAAGGCTCTGTCTCCAAATACAGTCACATTCTGAGGTACTTGGTGTTAGGGCCTCAACATCTAAATTTTTAGGGGACGGAGAGAGACACAATTCAGCCCGTAGCAGATGAAAAGCTAGGCTACTTGGCTAACTTCCTTTGAATTTCTTTTATCATTTTTCCTCTTGAGACATTCACTTGAAAAAAAGAGTTTCACCCAGTGTCTTAGTCAGTTTGGGCTGATATACCCAAAACACCATAGACTGGGTAGCTTATAAACAGAAATTTATTTCTCACAGTTCTGGAGGCTGGAAGTCTGAGATCAGGATGTAAGCAGGGTTGAGTTTTGGTGGAAGCCCTCTTCCGGGTTGCACACTGCCGACTTCTTGTGTCCTTACCCGGAGGAGAGCAAAGAGGGGAAGCAAGCTCTCTGGTGACCTTTATAGGGGCACCAATCCCATTCGTGAGAGCTCCACCCTCGTGACCTCATCTCATCCTAATCACCTCCCCAAACATCCACCTCCTAATACCGTCATGAGGGGTGAGGTTTCAATGCATGAATTTTGGGGAGACACAAATACTCAGTCCACAGCACCCAGATTAGAAAGTCAAATTTTAATTTTTAATCATGTGAGCTCGTTAAGGGTTTGACTTAACATTCTTGTCAAAGTGATGATGTCTGGAGAATGACTGTGGCCGTGGCTGCCTGTGTTTGCTTGAGTTTTCAAAGGCGTGGAGTAAACTGAAATCTCTGTAAAGAAGATTTTATTTCTCCCAGTCTGATTTCCCCTCCTACGCGTCCCTCCAAGTAAAGTCAACAAATAGGGCTTAACACTTTTAGCTTCTCGTAACACTTTGTAATTTAGTGAATAGATCATTCATCTGTTCATTCATCACTTAACCATAAATTATTAGTAAGCATCTACTGTGTAGATGTGCCAGGTAATTTCTAAGATCGGGGATACAGCAGTGATCAAAAGAGATTAAAAGAAAAAACCAAAAATTCTATCCCGCTTACATTTTAGTGGGGGAGACAGAAAATATTTAAGAGATATAAGATAATTTTTTTTTTCCTACAGAGAAAAATAAATCAGGGAAGGGGGTTAGGAAATGTGTGTGTGTGGGGGCGGGGGTGCAATTTAAAGTAGACTGAGCAGAACAGGCCTCCCTGAAAAAATAACATTTAAGTCAGAACCTGAAGTGAAGGGCTTCCCCGGTGGCACAGTACTTAAGAATCTGCCTGCCAATGCAGGGGACACAGGTTCAAGCCCTGGTCCGGGGAGATCCCACATGCCACGGAGCAACTAAGCCCATGCGCCACAACTACTGAGCCTGCGGGCCACAACTACTGAAGCCCGTGCGCCTAGAGCCCGTGCTCTGCAAAAGGAGAAGCCACCACAATGAGAAGCCCGGGCACTGCAATGAAGAGTAGCCCTCCTCTCGCTGCAACTAGAGAAGGCTGGCGCGCAGCAATGAAGACCCAATGCAGCCAAAAGTCAAAAAATAAATAAATAAAATTTATTTAAAAAAAAAAAGCCTGAAGTGAACGTGTGAGCCATGGGGATAAGCATGCTAGGCAGAGCAATTGGCAAGTGCAAAGGTCCTGAGGCAGGAACATGCCCAGTGTGCCTGAGGAGCAGTGGAGGCCAATGTGGCTGGAGAGAAGGGAGCAAAGGGGGAGATGAAGCCACAGGGGTGATGAGGTGCCCCATAGATCACTGGAAGGATTTGGGACTTTGCTTTAAGAAGGGAGCCATGGGAGGGTTTGGAGTCCATGGGTAGTGTGGTTGGCTTACAATGCTGAATGGTCACCTAAAATCATTGAATAGGGGAAAGGGCTGAAGGAGGAAGGAAGGTCAACTAGGAAGCAATGCAATCATCTACCAGGAGATAATGATGGCTTAGACCAGGTGGTAGCCGCGGAGTGGGTAAAAGTAGTCAGACTGAGATGTTTTGGTGGGATTTCCCAACAGATAGAATGTGAGACAGGAGTCAAGAGTGGCACAAGCTTTTTGGCTTCAAAAAAACGAAAGAAGGGAGTTGCCATTTACTGTGAAGGGGAAGACTGGGGGGGCAGGAAGTTTGATTTGGTTTCACATCAGCATAAGCATATCTTATTTTATAACAAGACTTTAAAATTTTTTTTGGCAGCATCGTGTGGCATGTGGGATCCTAGCTCCCTGACCGGGGATCGAACCCGAGCCCCCCTGCAGCGGAAGCATGGAGTCTTAACCCCTGGACTGCTGGAGAATTCCCAGAAGACTTTTTAAAAAAGAGATACTGTGTCTGAGGCACATGATTCCAGGATCTTCTAGACGATCCTGCAACCCATAAATTGTCCTAAAAACTGTACATCCGTCACTGCTTAGCTCAGTAACTGCTCATCTTAGCACATCCATGTGACATGCTGTCACCTGCCAAATTTCTGTTTATTACTGTCTGATGTGTTATGTTACACCTGTGTTGTAATTAATGATCGCTCATACATACTGAGCATTTCTCGTGTTTCAGGCAGAGGTGGAGCTGTTTGCCCAAGTTCATCCAGCCAGTAGGTGGGATCTGAACCAGTTTGCTGGACCCTGAAGCTCTTATCCGTCTGACACACAATTTGGTGCCTAACTGCAAAACTGAATGTTGTGCCCCGTCGGAAAGAAGTGCTTGAGAGTAATTCTGAATTATCCATTCCCACGCTTGAGAACAGCGAACTCAGTAAGTTATTTGTTCTTAGGGCATTTGAGTTTTTGCCTGAGATCCACACTTGAAAAAATAAGCTTCCCTGCGTTAGAGGAAGTGTAGCTAGATAACTGCATGCTTAGTCAAGGGGAAATTTTCAAAATAAAAGACAGTATACATTTGAGGAAGTGGGTTAACAGGCCATTGCCCAAGAGGCCAACAAAGAATCAGAGAAATTCACACTTCTCCATAATAATTGTTTAAAACTGAATGGACAACTCAAAAGCAGTATACATCTTAATTTGTAATCAGTCTAAGTCGATGATCCCTGAACATGGTAATGAAGAGACCTGCATGGTGAGGGGGCATACAGTACACAATCGAGGTTTGTGGGATGAATGAATGTTCTTGGCTTTTTATTTTCAACTTCCTTTCCCTGAAATGACAGACAGCAACAGAACTAGGAAGACCCAGTCTTCAGCTGACGTATTTATTCTTTTTTTTTTGCGGTACGCGGGCCTCTCACTGTTGTGGCCTCTCTCGTTGCAGAGCACAGGCTCTGGACGCGCAGGCTCGGTGGCCATGGCTCACGGGCCCAGCCGCCCCGCGGCATGTGGAATCTTCCCGGACCGGGACACGAACCTGTGTCCCCTGCATCGGCAGGCGGACTCTCAACCACTGCGCCACCAGGGAAGCCCGGCTGACGTATTTATTCTTGATGGTCAGCGTCATCAAGATGTAAGTTACAGGAGGCAGATACCAGCCAGTACAGGGCCAGTTACAGAAGAAAGCTTTTGGGTACACCCTCCGTATAGTTTCCAAGGAAAACAAATATGCAAGATAAATGCTTCATCTTACCAAATCCTCTTTCTTTAAAAAAAAAAAATCAAAATACATCTATTATTTTCCATATGGTTATGATTTTAATAAAATCAAATGAACACGTCTCATTCAGGGTAAATATGTACTCAAATCCTTTAAGTCATTGGTCATTTAAGATGAATTCTCCCAATGTCTAAGCCTGCAGGTTTGTTGACCACAGCAAGTAGGCATGGCCAAGTGCTCTGCTCAACATATAATAAGGTAGAAATCAAGGTGTTGGCTGGACTGAGTTCTCGTCTGGAGGCTCTGGGGGAGAAAACCCTCCGTGAAGCCTGTTCTTCTTGTTGGCAGAATTCCAGTCCTCGAGCTGTAGGACTGAGGACTTGGACCGTATTTCCATGCTGACTGCCAGCCAATGGCTACAGGCCCCCTGTATTCCTTGCCATGGGGCTCTTTCCCTCCAGCAACAGGGTGTTGAATCTCTGTGCTTCAAATTTCTGACTTCCTCTTCTGCTATGATGAGCCAGAGAAAACGCTCTGCTTTTAAAGGTCTCATAAGTCACGCCCACCAGGATAATCTCCCTATCTCAATGTCAACTGTGCTCTATAATACAACCTAACCATAGGAGTAAAATCCATTATCCTCACAGGGCTGGGGATCATACAGGGTGTTTACACCAGGTGTGGGGATCTTGGGAACGATCTTTGAATTCTGCCCACCACATCCAGCTTCAGGAACTCATGGCCAAAGTTGTTTCCTCTTGTTGCAGAATCAGCTCCCTGGGAAGCAGGTGCTGGCTGAGATGAAGGTTAACTTGCAGGAGGCTTAGTGAGAGCGCTCTCAGGATCAGCGCTATGCAAGGGAGGAGACTGAGGTAGGGCTGCGAAGAGGGAGGCAGAAGCTGGGATGGTCCTTCAGAGGTGTCTCAAGGTGAGGCAGCCCTGCATGGGCAAGACCCTAGATGTGGGTTGCCCCAGGCAGGGGTTCTCTGAGGGCAAGGCAGCAGTCCGCAGCAAGGTTCTCCCTGAAAATGCTGACAGTAGGAGGTAAGGGAATAAACTTTTCATTTCTGATTGATACATTACAGTGTTTGCATTGCACTGCATTTCTACTCCCCTCTCACTCCCATTCATCCTGTAATATTTTGAATTAAATCCAAGATATCATATAACTTCATCTATAAACATTTCAGTCTGTCTTCGAAATACAGGAAACCATGATATCCTTATCTCATCCAAACTAAATTAATAATTCATATTATAAAAATGCAGTTAGTGCTAATTTTTTATTTAAATTGTCTCATAAGTGTCATGACTCTCCCCCCCACCCCCCATTTCTCTCAAGTTTGCTTGTTTAAGTCAAAATAGAAAATAGATGAACTCTCTCTTTTTCCTTGCATTGATTTATTAATGACACCAGACAACTTGTCTTGGAGACTTGATCAGAGTCTGGGGTTTGCTAATTGCATCTGTATATAGGAAGTTTCTTTGTCCCCTGTACTTCGTATAAGTTAGTAATTGGACCTAAGGCTGGATTAGATGAAGATTTATTTTTTTGGCTAGAGTAGTCCACAGATGGTCACGTGCTCCTCCAGCAGGAGGTGCATCATATGTAAATATTCAATACATTTTCTTTATCCATCCATTCATCAATGGACATCTGGGTTGCTTCTGTCTCTTGGCTGTTGTGAATAATGCTGCAGTGAACATGGTTGTGCTAATCTCTCTCCAAGATCCTGCTTTCAGTTCTTCTGGATATATACACAGAAGTGGGATTATTGGATCATATGGTAGTTCTATTTTTAATTTTTTGAGGAACATCCATACTGTTTTCCATAGCAGCTGCACCATTTTACATTCCCAAAAATAGTGCACAGAGTTCCAATTTCTCCACATTCTCACCAACGCTTGCTATTTTCTGGTTTTGTTTGTTTCTTGTTGCTTTTTGATAGTGGCCATCCTAATGGCTGTGAGGTGATATCACATTGTGGGTTTTTTTAAAATTTATTTATTTTATTGATTTATTTTTTTGGCTGTGTTGTGTCTTCGTTGCCGTGCACGGGCTTTCTCTAGTTGCGGTGAATGGGGCTACTCCTCGTTGCGGTGCTCGGGCTTCTCATTGCGGTGGATTCTTTTGTTGCAGAGTACGGGCTCTAGGTGCGCAGACTTCAGTAGTTGCAGCACACAGGCTCAGTAGTTGTGGCGCACGGGTTTAGTTGCTCTGTGGCATGTGAGATCTTCCCAAACCAGGGCTCAAACCCCTATCCCCTGCATTGACAGGTGGATTCTTAACCACTGCGCCACCAGGGAAGCCCTCACATTGTGGTTTTGATTTGCATTTCCCTAATGATCGGTGATGTTGTGCACCTTTCTTTTTTTTAATTAATTAATTAATTAATTAACTAATTTATTTATTTTTGGCTTTGTTGCTGCACGCAGGCTTTTTCTAGTTGCAGCAAGCGGGGGCTACTCTTTGTTGCAGTATGCAGGCTTCTCATTGCGGTGGCTTCTCTTGTCGTGGAGCACGGGCTCTAGGTGTGTGGCCTTCAGTAGTTGTGGTGCACGGGCTTAGTTGCTCCATGGCATGTGGGATCTTCTTGGACCAGGGCTCAAACCTGTGTCCCCTGCATTGGCAGGCAGATTCTTAACCACTGCACCACCAGGGAAGCCCTGCACATCTTTCATATGCTTATTGGTCATTTGTACATCTTTGTTGAAGTATCTAATACTTTGTCCTATTTATTTTTAATTTTATTTTATTTTTGACCATGCTGTGTGGCATGCAGAATCTTAGTTCCCCAGCTGTTGCAGGAAGGGGGACCCCTTCAGGACCTGAGAGTGGGCTCTTGTCTAACACTCAGAAATTAATTGTCCGAGGAGACACACGTGCTGACAAAGCAGGAGATTTTACTGGGAAGGGGCGCCCGGGCAGAGAGCAGCAGGGTGAGGGAACCCAGCACTGCTCTGCCACGGGGCTCACAGGCTCAGGTTTTACAGTAACAGGGTTAGTTTCCAGGTTGTCTCTGGCCAATCATTCTGACTCAGGATCCTTCCTGGTGGCGTGCGCATCACTCAGCCAAGATGGATTCCAGTGAGAAGGATTCTGGGAGGTTGGCGGGACATACGGACTGGCGTCTCCTCTATCTTTTTGACCTTCCCTGAATTCTTCCAGTTGGTAGTAGCTTGTTAGTTCTGCATTCCTTACCAGGACCTCCTGTTGTAAGATAACTCATGCAAGTGGTTATTATCTTGCCTGGCCAGAGCAGGGGGTTTCAGTCAGCGGTTCCCCTAACACAACCAGGGATTGGACCCATGCCGCCTGCAGTGGAAGTGTGGAGTCTTAACCACTGAACCACCAGGGAAGTCCCTTCTTTGTCCATTTTAAATCAGGTTATTTGATTTTTTTGTTGTTGAGTTGTAGGAGTTCCTTATATGTTCTGGACATTAGCCCCTTAACAGATATGTGATTTGCAAATATCTTCTTCTTTCTGTAGGCTGCCTTTTCACTCTGTTAATTTTCTTCTTTAATATGCAGCCATTTTAAAGTTTTATGTTACCTGCATTGTCTATTTTTGTTTTGGTTGCTTGTGCTTTTGGTGTCACTTCCACCCCCCAAAAAAAGAAATCATTGACAAATTCAATGTCATGAAGCTTTTCCCTTATGTTTTCTTCTAGGAGTTTTATAGTTTTAGGTCTTACAATTAGGTCTTTAATACATTTTGAGTTAGTAGATAGTATAAGGTAAGTGTCCAACTTCATTTGTTTGCATGTGGGTATCCAATTTTCCCAATACCATTTGTTGAAGAGGCTGCTGTCCTTTCCCCATTGCATGGTCTTGGTACCCTTGTCAAAGATCATTTGAGCATATGTATACTCAAAATTTTTATTGGGTTCAGTAGACAAAGAAGGAAGGAGTGATACCAAACTCTGTCCCCAAACTGCACTCTACCCATAACCTCAAAGTTGTACCTGGCATGGTCTGGCCTCTCCCTGGGGTGATGGGGCAGGAGAAGCAACAGTGTTAGCTATCTGTCTTGGGTAATAGCTCCAACTGTTCTGTACCACCCCTGTCTTCAGTAGCTTGTTCAAGAGGTGAAAGAGGATGAGTCAGAATCAACTCAGTCAGAAGAGTGTGCAGGAGGGGCCAGGGCCATCTCCTTTCAGGTCCAACTCAGCTTTGAAGCAGGGCCTACTTCTTCCCATCCTCTCTAAGGGTATTTCTACGGATGTGGGGCTTCCTTCTCAATGATTCATTGACTACAAAGTCCTACTTATTAAAAGGCAAAGGTGGTTGTAGTAAGGGAGGTGGTGGCTACGTACTTGCTCAATTGCTTTATCTTGCTTAGTAAAACCAACAACCAAACCATTTCTGGGGCAGGTTGTGGTGACCAGCACAAGATTCTTACTTTTTCTTTCCTTTCCTCCTTGTTCAAGATGAGGCATTCACAAATAGAAGAACTTCACAAAGCTCCCTGTGTAACCATACTTTGAGGAACTATCTTCTGAGGGTAATAGTGCCAAAGGATTCCCATGAAGCCCTTTAGAAAGGATTGAGGCACACCATTTAAGAAAAGTCTTAAGCCAGTGTTTTTCAAATTACAGGTTTATTTGTAGGGTATCCTAGTTCGCTTCCAGAAATTTAAGAATTTGCCTTCACTTTGGTGGTAATCTTTAAAAAACCAATATAAGCATATTCTGGAATCATCAGAATAAACCTATTGTTTAGGGTCTCCTTGAGATGTACTAGCACTATTTTGATCATTTCCAGATAATGGGACCTAAACAGAGACAGACTTAATATGTTCTATTCCAGCCAAATGTAATCAAATGGTATTAACCATACTGTATAATCAGAGAGTCATGGTAGTTTGATCTTAAAAAAAGGCAATGGCTAAATTGGTTAATTATAGGGTGCATGGGAGACAAGCCATGCTGAACTCAGAAGAACCTTCTCTCTGACCAGATTCATTCTGACAGTGGCAATTTAACTCGATCAAAATAACATTATTTTAAATACTGAATTAATGTTTTTGTTTTAACTTTATTGTTTTTCAGTTTTGATTAGAATTCATTTATAAATTTGATTTGGTTTTGTGGTTGTGTGAGAGCTATAAACTGAAGATTATATTTGGTTTTAAATTCACACATATTTAAGGAATATTATAATTTAAAAATTGTCAATATTAGGAGATGCCAAAGAAGGCAATTACAATCCAACTTCCCACAAAGAAAAGCTCAAATCAGCATGGTTTCACTGTTGAATTTTGCAAAACATTTAAAGAAAAATGAACACTAATCCTTCATAAGCTCTTCCAAAAAATAGAAGAGAAGGAAACCTTTCCCAACTCATTCCATGAGGCCAGCATTACCCTGATACCAAAACCAGACAATGGCATCAGAAGAAAACTACAAGTCAATATCCTTTATGAATATAAATGCAAAAATCCTCAACAAAATACTAGCAAACTGAATCCAGCAACATGTAAAAAGGATTATACACCATGATCAAGTGAGATTTATCCCAGGATTGCAGGTTGGTTTAACACAAAAATACTTATCAATGTGATGTGCCATTTTAACAGTATAAAGGAAAAAAAAAGATGATCTCAGCAGACACAGAAGAAGCATTTGACAAAAATGTAACACCTGTTCATGATAAAAACACAAAGCAAACTAGGAATAGAAGGGAACTTCTTCAATATGATAAAGGGCATCTATAAAAAACCCCACAGCTAACATCATAGTTAATGGTAAAAGACCATATGCTTTCTCACTAAGGTCAGGAACAGGACATTCTTTCACTTCTATTCAACATTGTATTAGAGGTTCTAGTTGGGGCAATTAGGCAAGAAAAACAAATAAGAGGCATCCAGATTAGAAAGGAAGAAGTAAAACTATCTCTATTCACAGATGATGTAATCTTGAACATAGAAAATCCTAAGGAATCCACGAAAAAAAACTCACCCATCCAAACAAACAAAAACCTTGCTGAACAAAGAGCTAATAAATTCAGTGAGGTTACAGGATACAAGATAAATATAAAAATAATTTTGTTTCTATACACTAGCAATGAACAATTTGACAATTAAATTAAGAAAACAATTCAACTTACAGTAGCATCAAAAAGAATAAAACAGTTAGGAATAAATGTAACCAAAGAAGTACAAGGCTTTCACCCTGAAAACTAAAAAATATTAAAAGAAATTAAAAGTGACTTAAATAAACAGAAAGCTATCCCATATTCATGGATTGGAAGATTTAATATTGTCAATATGGCACTATTCCCCTAAACTGGTCTAGAGACTCAATGCAATTCCTATCAAATTCAGCTGGCTGTTTTGCAGAAATTGAAAAGCTGATCCCAAAATTTATTCTTCACTGTCCTGTGCATTGTAGGATATTTAGCAGCATCTCTGGCCTCTGCCTGCTTGATGTCAACTCTCATCAATCCTCAGGTAAAATGCGCTTTGGAAACTAGAGATTTGGAAGTTCCTCAGGCTTGGAAACATTAAATGCAAAGGAGATATGGGGAGGCACCAGTAGCATCTGCTATAGTTAAACCTTATACCATCAGAACAATTTTTGCCCCACATTAACTCACTTTATACTGTAACTGGTTCTTCCAGGTGATGGCTGGTCACGATTAAAAAAGAGTTTTAAAAATCATCATAATAGGGAGATTAGAGGGACAGCTACCGTCCCTATTTCTGAAGATGTTCTTAAGGCCATAATAGACACTCATCTTCCCCTCTTCTCCCACCGATTTGAGATTCTCCTCACTCTAAGCCAGCACTTCTGATCTGGGTTGCTTGCCTGATGGGATGACCCAGACCTTTATCCCTGAGTGATCTGTACCCCCATGACTGTGCCCTTATCAGGCCATTACTTTAATTGTCCATTCCCAGTCATGACTTGGCATGGAAGCATGAAGACATGCCTCAGGGAATTCCCTGTGTTTCAGAACCACTCCTTCTTGTCCCATCATGTAGTTTTATCACCTCATAATAATTGGGGTGAATTACGCTTGCCTTTACAGCATCTCCTTTTTCTGTCTTCTGGTCTATTGGCATGAGGAGCTCAAAATAACTAAATTTTAGCCACAGACTCAGGTTTAGTGGAGTCTTATATCCTTTTGCAAAACACCCCCTTACCCCCATCAGGAAACTGAGACCTCTAGTCCAGCCAAACCTAAAGTGAAGATTCCCCAGGGGGACCCTGGGAGTGATGGTGAGAGATGCCTCTAGACTTCCATCTCTTTGAATTCTACCTATCAGAAACCAAACCCTCAATCCCTCAGCAATCACCTGCCAGCTGGTGCCTTAGCTGTGGTGTTTCAGACCATCCCAATGTTTTATCAGACTGGTAGCTTCTAGGTGATGTTCCATACAGTAGGATCACCGGATCCCAGGATCATGTGCCCATTGTTGTACCTACTTTGACATAAAATGGAACCCTTGGTCTGAGGCAATGTGGCAGGATTCAACCAGAGAAGCAGAACCACCCTGAATTACGTAGAATAACGTATTGTTGTAGGCAGAATAATGCCCCCCACAAAAGATGTCCACATCCCAATTCCTGGAACCTGTGAATGCATTAGTTTAGGTGGCAAAGGGGGAATTAGGGTAGCAAATAGAATTGAGGTTGCTTATCAGCTGACCTTAAAATTGGATTATCTGGATAGACCCAATGTAGTCACGAGGGTCCTTAAATGTGGAAGGGGGAGGCAGAAGAGGAGGTCAAGCAATGCCAAGTGAGAACTTGACCTGTTGTTACTGACTTTGAAGATGGAAGAAGGGACCACAAGCCAAGGAATATGGGTGACTTCTAGAAGCTGGAAAATCAAGGAAATGATTCTCCCCTACAGCTTTCAGAAAGGAACACAGCTCTGGTGACACCTTGATTTCAGCCCAGTGAGACCCATTTTGGACTTCTGAGTCACAGAACTTACAAATCAGTCATAAAATAAATTTGGGCTCTTTTTTAAAAAAATAAATTTATTGATTTATTTATATTTATTTATTTTTTTCTGTGCTGGGTCTTCATTGCTGCGCGCAGGCTTTCTGTAGTTGCGGCGAGGGGGGCTACTCTTTGTTGCGAAGCACGAGCTCTAGGCTCATGGGCTTCAGTCGTTGTGGCACATGGGCTCAGTAGTTGTGGCTCGTGGGCTCTAGAGCACAGGTTCAGTAGCTGTGGTGCATGGGCTTTGTTGCTCTGTGGCATGTGGAATCTTCCTGGACCAGGGATCAAACCCGTGTCCCCTGCATTGGCAGGCAGATTCTTAGCCACTGCGCCACCAGGGAAGTCCCTAAATTTGTGTTCTTTTCAGCCACTGTTTGTGGTAATTTGTTAGAGTAGCAATGGACAACTAATACTGATATTTATTATAGGGATTAGACCCTTGGCTGTTATGCTGTCAGGAAGGAAAGCTGAACGTGAACTGACCAGCTGCTGTCCCACACCAGCAAGGCAAACAAGCAAGTCAGCAACCATCTGCCCAGCTGCCCAATGCCATGATGGATGCTTGCCTCTGTCTTAAACATCTTCGGCAAATTGCTTCCCAGGGGGCTCCTAACCTGCAACAATACAGAGAAGGAAATTCTGGGAAATGTAGCTTCTGCATAGCTATTTTGACACTAAAATGCCACCCAGTCTTTTGACCTTTGGATGGTGATGGGGACTAAGGCACTGCCGGGCATGTAAGAAATAGCATTAATCCCAGTAAAGTGAATTGCTAGCCCTCCAGGTGGAAGTGGTCAGATGCTTGGAGCGTGGGTGGATGAAGGCTATTACTGTGTAGGATTCAGCATCCGTCTAGGCTGATGTGGGGTTGAACGACCAGCCTTGGTGACAGGGAGCCCAGGCTGTTGGGCCCGTGCATAGCTTCTTTCATGGCTGCTCTAGTCCTGGGCGCACTGTGCAAACACCATGGGGGCTGAAGATGGAGACTGGTTGACCTCTATAGGATGAGTGGGCCTCTCCACCCAGTGGCCCAGGGCTCCCCCATGGTGGAAGCTCTCTGGTGAGCACTGGTAACAGACACCCAGACCTGCCCCTTCCCCAGACCTGTTTGTCCATGATTTTCTAATTTCTTTTATTCCAGGCCATTTGGTCGATTCATGAGTACAAGTAAAGGCATGTAATTTATTCGTTCATTTAAAAACATGTATTAAGCTCCACCCTGTACCAGGTGTGATGCTGAGCACTGGGGTCACTGTAGTGAGCAAGTGTCACTGTCCCCGCCTCCAGAGAGCTGGCAGTCTAATAGGGGAAAGGTCATTATACGAGTTCTTTCTAGGGTGATGTGGAAGTACGGAGTGCTGAGGGGCCTGTAACAGAAGGACATAGCCTAGTCAGAGGGTAACAGCTCAAGGAACAAGAGTAAGGCCGGGAGGGTCGGGCTGGAAAAAGGAGCCACATTAGGCGAGGAAAGGATTCAGGGCTTAACCTAAGAGCAATGGGAAAGCATCTGATAGGTCCCAAATATTGTCTTTAAAGGGCCACTCTCTCCTGTGAGGAGAATGACTTGGAGAAGGACAAGAGAGGAGCAGGACCGGTTAGGAGGTGGTGTGTGGGGACCAGATGGCGGCGTAGACTAGGGCAGGGGTGACGGACACAGAAGCGGAAGGATTCAAGAGCAGCTGAGAAGGTGGAAGGAATGGGACTTGGGGAAGGATTGGATAAGGAGTGAGGAGGAAGGAAGGGTCAAGGACACCTTGTGGGTTTCCAGTCTGAGCAAAAGGATGGATCCATTTCCTGAGCGTGCACAGAGTGCAGTGGAGGGGAGCCTGGAGGTTCATTTCTTCATCTACGTTTACTGATTTCTTAGGAAGAGGTCAGTACATGGAGGTGCTGAAAAGAGTAGAGTAAAAGGCTGTCCCTGCCCTGAAGGAAGGCAGTCTAGTGGGCAAGAAAGAAAGGCAGACCAATACATGGAAGGTAGTAATTCAGCTGGCAAAAATATTCTTTTTTTTTTTTTTGCTACGCTGTGTGGCATGTGGGATCTTAGTTCCCCGACCAGGGGAACATTGG
This sequence comes from Aethalodelphis obliquidens, assembly GCF_003676395.1. Lineage (NCBI taxonomy): Eukaryota > Metazoa > Chordata > Mammalia > Artiodactyla > Delphinidae > Aethalodelphis > Aethalodelphis obliquidens. The sequence goes on from NW_020837945.1 coordinate 11,694,449, forward strand.
TAGGGTGGAGTCTTTTTTTTTTTTTTTTAACATCTTTATTGGAGTATAATTGCTTTACAATGGTGTGTTAGTTTCTGCTGTATAACAAAGTGAATCAGCTATACGTATACATATATCTCCATATCCCCTCCCTCTCGTGTCTCCCTCCCACCCTCCCTATCCCACCCCTCTAGGTGGTCACAAAGCACCGTGCTGCTCTCCCTGTGCTATGTGGCTGCTTCCCACTAGCTATCTATTTTGCATCTGGTAGTGCATATATGTCCATGCCACTCTCTCACTTCGTCCCAGCTTAGGTAGGGTGGAGTCTTGACCACTGGACCACCAGGGAAGTCCTATTCTGGCTTTTTGACCAAGTAATCCTACTCTTAGAGAGTGATATGAAAGAAATAACTCTAAATGAAACAGTGAATTCATTTCAATTCAACAGATCCCTTTTTTGAGCAACTACTCACGGTATGTTGGGCACCATTTGGCCTGAGGAATAAAAGACAAATGAATATAGCCCTTCACCTCATGTTGCTCACAGTCCGGCAGGAAAGACAAGCATGTGAGTAACTGTGATGTGAAAGAACATGTGAACAGAACCAGCTGAGAAGTGAGTGGAAGGTGGTAGCTGGCCAGATTCTTCAGAAGGTCCCCACCCCACGGAGCTGCCTCCCTCAACGCCTTCATATTGGGACAGAATTAGATTAGCATTCATTTTTTCGGCTTGCAATGCTTGCAATGTTGACTGTCTTAAACATTGTTTATTTATTTAGGCTGCGTTTGGTCTTCGTTGCTGCGTGCTGATTTTCTCTAGTTGCAGCTAGTGGGGGCTACTCTTCGTTGCAGTGTGCGGGCTTCTCATTGTGGTGGCTTCTCTTGTTGCAGAGCACGGGCTCTAGGCGCGCAGGCTTCAGTAGCTGCTACACGCGGGCTCAGTAGTCGTGGCTCGCAGGCTCCAGAGCGCAGGCTCGGTAGTTGTGGCACACGGGCTTAGTTGCTCCACAGCATGTGGGATCTTCCTGGACCAGGATCGAACCCGTGTCCCCTGCATTGGCAGGCAGATTCATAACCACTGCGCCACCAGGGAAGTCCCTTAAACATTGTTTTAAATTGTGAATAAAACATGTTATGTGTGATGAAGCTAGTATACATTTCTGTACGAAACATTATTTATATTGGTTTGGGAGGTGTTGGGAGGGCTAGTAGTATTTTTGAAACTTAACATTCTCAGCGTTGCCCGATAAAAATACACAATTAAAATTATGCTTTCACATAAGCAGATGAATAATGTTTTAGTGTATGTCCCAAATATTGCATGGGACATTACTAAAAAAATTTTGTTGTTGTACAATGCTTTGAATACTCTAGCATTTTACATAGAGATGATTATGAATTTTTTAGTATAAAACAAGTTTTGAAATCTTCTAAATGAATTCTGTCACATAGACATGTAGAAGTCATCTTTGTGGCCCATCTGTAATTTCAGACAAATAACAAAAAACTTTTCAGTTTATGTTCCATGCAATATTTGGGACAGACATATACTAAAAAATTATGTATTGTTTACCTGAAATTAAAATTCAATTTAAATTTAACTGGGTGTCCTGTCTTTTTGTTAAATCTAGCAACTCTAAACGGTATACACCGTCTTCAGCAACACATTGCTTTCTTTGTGTTTCCTCACGACACAGCGGTTTAGGAATCTATTTCGAAAATACCAGCTAGCTGTGAACCTAAATAGGATGACTTATCTTCCCCTAGTGGCGAGTCCAGTCAATGTATGTAATTCAATGCCCACTTAATCACTTACTAAACACTTACCAAGTGTCAGCTACAAAGTTAAAAAAATAAATAAAGCTAGTCCTTGCTTTCATGGAGCGTGTTATCTAGCAGAAGGGGATACATATGTTGGCAAGTGCTATAAAGTCTCTCCAAGGGCAATGTCTCTGCTGGACAGACATGAAGGTAAGATGGGCACAAAGGCGACTTCTACATGTGTACGTGGTGGAGGTCTTCTAGGAAGATTTCAGAGTGGATGGTGCACTTTTATTCTGAAACACTCATAATCATCTTTTTTTAAAAAAATTTTACTTTCTTTACTTATTTATTTTTGGCTGCATCGGGTCTTTGTTGCTGCGTGCAGGCTTTCTCTAGTTGTGGTGAGCGGGGGCTACTCTTCGTTGCCGTGCACGGGCTTCTCATTGCGGTGGCTTCTCTTGTTGTGGAGCACGGGCTCTAGGCGCGTGGGCTTCAGTAGTTGTGGCATGCGGGCTCAGTAGTTGTGGCTTGCGGGCTGCAGAGTGCAGGCTCAGTAGTAGCGCACAGGCTTAGTTGCTCCATGGCATGTGGGATCTTCCCGGACCAGGGCTCGAACCTGTGTCCCCTGCACTGGCAGGCGGATTCTTAACCACTGGGCCACCAGGGAAGCCCAATCATCATTTTTTTTTTTTTTTCCAGCCATGCTGTTCGGCTTGCGGGATCTTGGTTCTCCGACCAGGCTTCGAACCCTGCCCACTGCAGTGAAAGAGCCAAGTTCTAACCACTGGACGGCCAGGGAATTCTCCAGCTCTTTTTAAAAGTTAAATTCCAGGGTATTAAAGCCTTATAAAATCTGGGAACAGACAATAGTACACAAAATGCACTCTGCTATCTGTTATGCAGTTAAGGACTAATTCCAGTCTTTTGGAAAAAATGGACCATCTTTCTATAGGAGAGATAGGAAAATGCTTTTCTTCTTCAGTCATTCCCTTTCCCCTCAATTCCTCCTCTCTGATGGATGCAGGAAGTTTGGGGATGGAGGACCAGGAGTGGCCAGTCACCGTGAGGAGAAATGTTTAATTTCAACCTGCTCCTGAGAGAATTTTTCCATTTCCTCCCTCTTCCCAAGACCTTTTTCTAAGCCAGCGTATCGACTCTGCCCACTTTTTCTTTTCTTGGTCTGCATCAATTACTACTTCTTCGCCCAGAAGGTATCTTCTGCTACAACATGAGTTCTAGTGGGGACAGAACGTGGGAAGGGAAGGTATATCCTTTCCATGAAAGACGTATCAAATTCTCTCTTCTTGCCTTTTTTTCACTCAGGTGAAAAAACTGGATGTTACTGGTATTTGTCATTACTGTTAAGTAACAAGGCATTTCCCGGGCGTCAGAGATGAATTTACTCATATTTACTTCCCTCTACAGTTTGAAAAAAATTTGCGGAAGCTTACTAAAAACACACGAAGGGTTCCCAGCCTGAATGACAGTGGTGTTTAACTTCAGATTCAAACGTGTCTAGAAGGCAGATCAATTTACATGTGGGACTAGGGAGTCTCCTTAAAGAGCTTATCCTGAGAAGAAATGTTGGTAAAAGGAAGCAGTGTAGTTCGACGGAGCAGAGTCTGCACCACACTGCAGACTCACTGGGTCAAGGCTGTGCTCCGGCCAAGTCTAAAGTTGAGGCTGTGAAAATGCAAAGGGCAAGCAAGAGAGCTCCCTGTCCAGGAGCTCCGTGGGGCGGTGACGGCAGTGGGGCCCCCTTCAGGATACCAACACCGGGCATGCGCACACCGGGTACAGGGACCAGCCCCCTCAGTTGTGAATACCTTGTGAAGACAGCAGTTGCCACTCCTGTGATGCATGTTTAATCAGTTCAAGCAGAACCACCATAACACCCAAGACTTTTGGCCTCAGTGCTTATTACAGAAAACTGTTTAACAAACTGTTTAAAAAACAGCAATGGGGGTTAAGACAAAGTACAAATGAAATAAGATACAAAGCTCACTGCATAGAAACATTGGAGACATGGTTGTGTCCTTCCACAACTCAGCAAGACACACAGTGTCAGAAACACCCATTTGGTTCAAATTTTAGATTTCAGTCATTTGACAATGATTTCCTGCGCACTTTTTCCGTGTGAGGCACCGCACTGTGGTAGGTGCTGGGGATACAGTAATAAGTGAAAGTAAATTCCTGCTCTCACAGAGCTTCCAGTCCCCTGGAGGGCAGACAGACACCACGAAACAAACATGTCAGGTAGTCAAAGGGTTACGGGGAGGAGCAGGCAGGTAGGCAAAGTTTCTGTACACTCTCCAAATTCTTAGGAGCCATCAGAGGCTGCTTTGAAGGTCATAGTTTGGGAAAAAGATACAAACTCTCAATTATATTTTTGAAATAACTTTTTTATAGGTTGCAAATTTCTGGTCAGACTGTTTAGTTCATGGTTCTCGAGCAGCATTTATACTTTTCTAACTAGAAGCTATGCTAAGTCTTTATGGCTGTACTACTGGAGTATGGCCCACATCATGCATGTGCACGTGTAGGTATAAGTATGCACGTATGTTTACAGACGTGTGTCACCACTTACGTATATGTTAATCTACATTACGTATGAATACATTATTTCTGGCTGTAATGATGCAAATCTTTTACATAAATGCGTAGGTTGTACCCAGCTTCTCCAAGAACTATCAATATTGTAGTTCTGAGGCAATTTATTGGTGCTCCCAAGTATATGGTATTTCCAAGTAAACTATGCTTCAGAAAAAATACTTGTCCCTTTACAAGCACATCCTGATTAAGCTACGTGTGGACCACAAAGAAGAAGGGGATGGAATTGCATTTTTAGGTCAGAAGACAAGGCAAAAATCGAGGGTTTTTTGTTCGCTGCTGCTCAGATGCTTGTTCGCTGAAAACCACAGGGGGTCCTAAACCCCAAAGACGCACAGACTCCCACATCCAGGGACCTGGAGACTTGTGTGGTGTCTTTTCATCCTAATGCCCGAGTTTTCCCTCTTCCACATCCCATGAAGGCGCTGCTTCCCTTTGGGATGTCCATTCTGAAGCAGCCTTCTTCCTGTGGTAAATCCCGGGCCCGCGTGCTGACCAGGCCTGTCGCACTGACACAGCGTGGAAGCCCGGGTTGACAGGGTCCTGGCATGTTCCTCACTTCCTCGCTACAGAGGCAAATTCCCACTGACAGGGCCTTCACAAGCGAAGGGCCAACCCAGATTTGCTTTGAACCAAAGGCCTCCGGTCAGCAGGATCAAAGGTGTGCGTGGGTCCCCGTAGGGATTCTGCAGCAGAGAACTGCCTCGGCGGGGATCCCTGGCCCATACTGTATGCTCCCCTAGGAGCCGGACCGAGGTCCAGGGAAGCACACGGTGTGCTCTGCAGAGGACGTGCTGAGCATCACAGCCCTTCCCAGGGCAGCTGCTTTCAACCTTTTCTTCCACCCAGAAGACCACAGCGGACCACTGTGTAAATAAGACTGGCCTGTCGTGATGCTCTGGGTAGCTCCATCTCCCTTCCCTTTCACTGGTCCTTCTGCAACGACTGAAGCTGAGAACCCGGCCTCAGAGGCCGCCAGAATTCCTACACTTCCCTCCTCTGCAGGATCTCCATGAATAATCCCAAATAGCGAATCATTTAAAAATAAGCTATAGATGCCTTTGAAAGGCATTACATATTTTAAGAATTAGGTTTTCTTCCCAGGTACATTTCCTCCCACACCTTGGTAACATATAATTTGCATTTTCTTGAGTGCATGTAGGCTGAGCAGAAGGGGTACCTGAATACTTCCGGACGGCGTAGAAAAGCTGGCCTGGCGTTAGAAACGATACAGATACGCCACAAAAACAAACCGCCCTCAGGAAGTTAGTCATCAACAGTTGATTACACACATTATTCTTGTTTTTCGCTAAAGTCACCTGCTTCTTTCCTACTGAATGACTCTACTTCTTACTCTGTCTCTTCTCTCAGTACCACTTTCTGGTCCCAAGACTTCTTACATCCGCTGTGACTAATGTCACATACTCCCATATCTTAAAAGATAATAGTAAGCTATCTACTCAGATAGTTTCCCATTTCTCTGTCATTTTAGTGATTATGCACTGTAATCAGAAGCTATTGTTCCAATGTTCTGAATCAGGAAGGCTTCATGGACATATAGCAAAAGATTATCTGGTTTTAATCCTAAACCGTAGAAGGGATAGGTAACTGTGATGTAGAAGCCAATGTAATTGGTAAAACGGATAGAATTCCCCTGGAGAATCTGTAAGGACCATACCATGTTTCTGGCATCTGCAGCTGTTTTCCAGAGTAAGCTACCTTTTCAGAAAACCAAGTGATGGTGGTATTCAGGCTTTTCTAAAGACATTTCCAAAGGGCCTACTTTCGTGTCCAAAGAAAAGACCATATGTTCTAAATGTGTCCTGAAAAATAATGGACTGTAATACTGGGAAGGAGAAGGGACAGATGGTATATGCAGCAGCAGTGGCAGCACGGCGACAGGATCAGCCGATGGGAACACAAGCGCCGCCCTTACCACACGTCGGCGCGGTGGAGCTTAGGGAATCATTAGGAAGACAGAGGGCATCTTCTGGATTTAACTTCTCACATCCAGGGCGGTCCCATGACAGGTCTTTCAAGATCTTACACGTGGAAAAGAATGTAGAAAACTCTTCTCCAAATTCCTTTCAAATACTTAAGTGCTTGCCTGTATTTTTAGGACCTACGATCTGAAGATGATCTTTCTTCCCCCACAAGCAAATATTCTCTTGCTAGTTACTGAGAGGAGTGAGGAGCCCAGGCTCCCACTGCAACTCCCGCAAGACTCCCTAGTATTTTCGAGTTCATTCCTGGTCACACAGTTTCCTGTTCCAGAAGTTCTTCACTTATTTTACTTTCACTGTTTTCGTCTTCATTAGAATAGTTTCCTGAATCTTGACTAGTTTGGGAATTGTACTTTTTGTGATCTTCAATTGGATTAGTCTCTTCTATTACAGTAAGAGTGTTTGCATTTTCAATTATAGAACATCTTTCCGTTTGTTCCTCAGAAGTGGAAAGGAGTAGATTCCTTACTGGCCGTTCAGAGAAATACTAATTCAAAAGGGAAAGAACAGAAACAGATTATTTAAAATCACAAAAATTAGTTTTCTAGTTCTAATAAGCTGTGGTTTCTTCAGTTTTCTAGAAACCCTATATTTTGACATGCATATTAAAAAGCAAGCTAAGAGCATATCGATTGCACTATAACGTTTAGAATAAGACCATCGCTAGTGAGGTCACGTACATGTTGGTATTGTGTTTGGGAATTATATGAAGAGTTCCTAAGAAAGGTCCACTGTTCTATCAAGGGGTGGGGAGTGGAAGAGTGTGGGCGAGGAAGGAAAGGGAGAACACTGGGATTTGGGACATTTTATTTTGACATAATAAAAATTTTGGTATCTAATCCACAAATACCCAGAGAGAGCACAGGGAGAAATTAACTTTTCCCTGTCCCACTAAGAATAAAGAGCTATTGTAACTTGATAGTTTTAAGTTCTTTAAATAACAGCTCTGAATAGAAGAGTATATAGAAATGATATTTAAAAACTCAGGCATAAAAGAGTAAAACGGTTCATATTTATGGAACGTTTGTACAGTGTTAGGCCCTTCTGGTTTATCTCCTTCGGTCCTCCCAATTCTGCAGGGTGGTACTACTGGCTCTGTTTTACAGTCTACGGGCACTTGCTCAAGCACCCTTAAGAGAGCTGCTCAAGTTCACAGAGCCAGTAAGTGCAAATACACTACAGCCCATCAACGATTCACCTTCAGGTCTCTGGCTCCAAAGCCTGGGGAACCTGAAACAGGGCAGGCAGCGTGGAAGCTGCCCCAGTGAACACACCACCCCCAGGGTGGTGTCCTCACTCAGTGCCTTCACTAACTCTGCCAACCAAAACACCGAGGTGCTGTGAAAGGAAACTCATGTTTTGCTCCTTCGTTTTCTGTGATTTTATCCACAGAATACAGTGTTTGCACTGATGAGAATGTTTTAATCTTTTTGTGAATATAGACTTTCAACGGTAAAACAAGTGCCCCAGTAACCAAGCTGCCAAAAAATAGGAGATTAAGGACACACCTTACTATTCCACGTTATATTCTATTAAATGACCCTTTCTAAAGTTAATTTCCTGAAACTCTGAAGAAAAAAACCCCAAATCAGTCTGTATTATTTTCTGAATATCAAGAAAACATTTACATTCTGTTGAAATCAAATATATTTCCCATTCATTTTAAGAAAAATCCAGTTAACTGTTGAAAAGAAAAGTAACATACCTCATCTACAGTGGAAGGAGGTTTACTTGATGGAAAGAACACGTAATTGATACACCTCAAGAGGACTTTCACAACATAAATGATAACGATGATAGAAAATAGCACAGTGCAAATTCCAGCTATAAGCCAGATTTTGGAAGTATTTCCTAAAAACAAATAAATGGTGTTTAGCATCTATACAGGTTTTGACACACAAATACATTAAGACTGCTGACAGTTTGTGTGAAGCAAATACAGCCACGTGAAAGGAAATATACATTCTATTAAATAATACCAACAATAACATAAAAAAATTCACAACTGAACTAATTAAGGGATTGCCACATAATAATTATATTAAGGATTATATAAAAAATTAAAATAGTCTCATTAAATTCTAAGAGTAATCATAAAAGGAAATTAATTATGCAGAGATGCATGAAATAGAAAGCATACAAAAACCACTGAACTAAGCTGAGTATTAAAAATATTTTCTAAAACTGGAAGGCTTGGCGTGAAGTACCCACACAGTTCATGAAGAAAATATTCTCTATATTTTTGTGGTAAAAAGGAAATATTTTACAACTTTCAATGAATTGGTTATTTTTATTAAGTCTTGTTACATTAAAAAAGAAAAGATGCAATCAAAGGTTCTGACCTGGTTTTGTTTTCTCACACACAGTAGTGCTAAAAACACTGCTTTTATTCCACCTGCCATTCTCAGTGAATGCTCTGGCTTTCACACAGTATACAGTCAGCGGTTTCAAGTTAGGAAAGGTAACATCCGTTCTTTTCTCTACAACTTTCCTCTATAAAAAATAAGTAAATTGTTGATAAAATTTAGAACCCCAAGAACTCACACAGGGAATATCTATTTTCTGAATTCCTTAAATAGTCAAGCTAAGACTGGCCTCTCCCAAACACTTAGTTGGTATATGTTTGAGAAATATAAATTTGTTTTGGACAACACATTATAACCAAACTCAAAAGTTAAACATGGCTGCTGCCAAAAAAAAAAAATATGTTCCTGAGACGACTCTAATTTATTTTATAAGTACATGCTGATTTGGTTTAATCACCATCACGTTATCTCTGTTTAGTGGCAGAACAATTAAGTGCAGAGGTTCTGGCCTCAAACTGCCTGTAGCAAGATATCACTCACAGCTACGTGGCCTTAGGCAAGTTGTTTAAGTTCCCTGGGCCCTACTCCCAGATCTGTAAAGTGAGGACAATTATGACTCCTATTTGTATTAGTCGGCTATTGCCACAATAATGTATAACAAAACATTACAAGGCCAACAAAATAATGTTGTGCAATGCTGTGTAACAAAACAGCCTGTGGCTCAAAAGATGTTTTTCTCACTCGTGAGTGTCCCAAAGTGCTGGGGGAACGCTCACTGAGGCCGTGGATCAGGTTTAGGTCTGCTCCACAGTCTCCCATCCGCCCCGGGGCCAGAGACCACCTGGAGCTTGCTTTCCTCTTGACAAATGGGAGAAGCACGCATGCGCACTTAAGGCCTCTGCTCATACCACATCCACTCCCATTCCACTGGTTACAGCCTAGTATCAATGAGGCAGTAATGAATATTCCATCCCAAGTATTTGCTGAATAGTAATTTAATCAAACTGTCTGGCAGGGTTGAAGAATGATTGAGACGATTCATGTAAAATACTTAGCCCAGTACCTTACACATAATGAGTATTCAATAAATTTGAGTTGTTATTACAATTGTAATTACTGATGAGTTACCCAGCATAGGATGGCCAAAGGAAAAAAAAAAGTTATTGAATCTACTATTTGTCAAGCAATGTGGTATGTATTTGCATATATTTTACCTCATTTTAAACCTTATAAACATCCTTTCAAAAAAAATTAAGTTACAATGTAATATGTATAAAACGGATAACTAATGAGAGAACCTGCTGGATAGCACAGGGAACTCCACTTCGCTGTACAGTGGAAACTAACACAACAGTGTAAAACAACTATACCCCAATTAAAAAAAAAAATAAGTTACTATGACCACCACCACTTTAGAGGAGAGGAAACAAAGTTTTAGCAGTTAACCACCTTGCCTAAGGTTACACAATTTGGGGGCTTGAGACACAAATTTAGATCTTTCTGATCTAGGGATGACTGAGAACTAACCATAGTGCTCAATAGGGCTAAATTCTGCTATGGTTACAGAGTGTTCAGATAGTTAAAATGAAACTAGCCAAGTTGCTGGAATTTTCTTAGATTTTCAACAGAAAATGAAGTTACAGAGTTTACCGACTTATGTGCACAAGATTTTTAAAGGTTGATTCCTTGATTGCAATTCCACAGGGAAAAGTGATCTAGGAATAATGTGGATTATCTGATGTATATTAGCTTTGTCAGTGGTTTTTGAATTTTAGGGTTTAAACAAGTGTTTCTCAACCCTTTTGTCATGACTACTCCCCTAAGGAGCCTTTTTAGACTATTTTTTCCTAATCCCTCCCCCTTTACAAAGTTGAATAAGATTTTGCTAGGCGAAGTTGAACACTCGAGGCAGGTTTTCCTCCTGGAGGGTCACGAACCACTGTAACAGCTAAGATTCTTTTGCGCCCTAAAAACCAATTTTTGCCCTCTTGGAGGTGCCCCACCCCCAGGGGATATGTGGCAATATCTGGAGGCATTTTGGGTTGTCAGAACTGGGACGGAGCGCTACGGGCATCTAGTGGGTAGTGGCCAATGGTATTGCTAGCCATCCTATAATGCACAAGGAAGCTCCCGCAACAAAGAATCAGCCAACCCAAATGTCAAGAGTGTTGAGAAACCCTGGTTCACGAACACCTGAGAATCCTGTTAAAAATACAAATTCCTGAGTTCTACCCCCAGAGATTCTGACTGAGAGGGAATAAGCTCAGGATCTGAATTTTAAAAACTAACTTGCGGGGTGGTGGGGGGACTTCCCTGGCAGTCTAGTGGTTAGGACTCCGTGCTTCCACTGCGGGGGGCACGGGTTCCATCCCCGGTCGGGGAACTAAGATCCTGCATGCCACGTGGTGTGGCCAAAGAGACAATAACAACAACAACAATTAACTGGGGCCCAGATGCAGGTGATCGTAACTCTTACTGTGTAAAACATGGGAAATGCTCATTGCTTCCTATTGTAAATATCTGAGTTAATCACATAGTCTTAAAGTTTAAAAATTTCCCTAGAATTTTAACTTCAAGCTTTGTTTAACCAAACCACAGTTATAACTCTAAATTATAAACCTATACTACATAGCCTTTTTACCTCAGCGTTTGAAGTGTTTTCCCAAAAAATAACTTCATAAATTAGTGGGTGAGGCTGGTTCACAGACATGTTTTCAGACTCTTCTGGAGCACCGATAGAGACGTGCAGTGAGTCATCATTAACGGATTTCATGCTAATGACTGGAGGAAATATGACAGCTAGAAAAAATGTGTAAAGACACAAAGTTCAAATTAGACTCAAAAAACAATGTTAAGAGTTCGTACCAAATTGGAGAATTACAATGTAAAGTAAAAACTATCGGCTTACTTTTCATCTCAGTATTAAATATTTTCTCTTCAGACCAAAAAGATGTGTTATTTCCATTAGATGCTTGTACACGGATACGGTGAATTCCTTCTGGGAAAGCATTTTGAGGAATCACACAGCGGGTAGTTTTGACATCTTCACAGTTTGGTATTTGTTTCCATTTGTCTGAATGACTCCCAGGAATCCTTTTTAAAAACTCACTTTTAAGACAAAAAAATGTTTTTTATTCCAAACACATTAATTTAGTAAACATTTACTGAATACCTATAATACAATAGACACTCCGTTAGGGGCTAAGGTTACAGAGATAAACGGTCCTCACCCTCGGGAAACTCACAGGATGGTGGAAGAGACATGTTCACAAAAGAAAACCAAAGATCTTGCTCCAGAGTGTGATAAGGTAGTGGTGTGCTAGGGTTGGCTCGTACCGGTGCACAGAAACAACTGCTAAATTTTCAGGAATGCTGCCAGCTAGTTGTTAAATACAGCCATTTTTAAAAGTTAAGTTACATAAACTTACAAATAAATAAATTATATTAAAAACAAAAGTAATAAATACTCATCTTGTCCTAATTATTTTCCTACATTTTATTATCTATGCTCAAGGCTAGTTACGTCTATCGTGTCTATGCGGCAGAAACGCTGTATGACGGAGGGCTTACTGTGCATCTTCCCAAATGCATGTTCAGTGACCTGTTGGGAGCTTGACAAGGGCCATAATAGGAGTAGTTATATTGTAAAAACTGGCAAATGCTACAGATAAGGCTTTTCCCTTCTGGAAAGCCAGCTGCTAAACGTACCAGCACACCTGTGGGTAAGTGCTGTATCAGAGATACACACCAGTGTCCTAAGAGCAAGTCTGCACAGAGCAAGACTGGGCCTGGAGAGGTTAAGTAAGCTGCTCAGAAACCAACAGCTCCAAGCATCTCAGTTCAAGCCTGGAACTGTAACAGCCTCCTGACTTGCCCCCTTGTCTGTCCTGTCTCCTTAGTCCCGCTGCACCACACACAATGTGGCCACCTTCACCCTCCTCAAACACAGGCCTCACGTTACCCGTTCCTCAACACAAAATTCCCAATGGCACTCAAATGCCTACAGGGCAGTCAGAGGCTAAGTCTAAGCTTACGCCATCCTATTAATTCAATGTTCTCTCTCATTGCTCTCCCAGGCCCAAATGTTCTGCTACTCTCAAAGCAGGTCCTCCCTTCTTGTCGGCAAAATTCCAAACGGGCCCCCCAAATTCCTACCTGCTGGTGCACAAGCCCTACATGATCCCCTCCGCCTCAGTGTGGGCAGGATCCATGAACTCTTGATTAGGTTACATTATTTGGCAAAGGTGAAGGGATCTTACAAATGAAATCAAGGTCCCAAACCAGTTGACTTTGAGTTTATCAAATGAGAGCCTATCCTGGGTGGGCCTGACCTGATCGGATAAGCCCTTTAAAAGAGGGTCTAGAGGTTCTAGAGGACAGAGATTCTCTCTCTTGATGGCCTCCAAGAAGCAGGTCACCATGAGTTCTGCAGCTGCGAGAAATGGATTCTGCCAACCACCACATGAGCTAAGGAGACAGCACGAGACAGCTTGTACGAGACAGCACCCCAGCTGACACCTGAACTGCAGCCTTGCAAGACCCTGAGCAGAGAACCCAGCTAAGCCACACCTGGACTCCTGACCCAAAGTCACGGACAGATAATAAACAGTGTGGTTTTTTTTTTTTTTTTTTTTTTTTTTGCGGTACGCGGCCTCTCACTGTCGTGGCCTCTCCCACTGCAGAGCACAGACTCCAGACGCACAGGCTCAGCGGTCATGGCTCACGGGCCCAGCCGCTCCGCGGCATGTGGGATCTTCCCGGACCGGGGCACGAACCCGTGTCCCCTGCATCGGCAGGCGGACTCTCAACCACTGCGCCACCAGGGAAGCCCAACAGTGAGTTTTAAGCTGCTAAGTTTGTGGTAGCTCGTTACAGAGCAATGCAAAATGAACACCTCCTCGTTACCCCAACCTAATTTTGTCTCTTCATATCCTGAGCTTCCCCCTGTGTGTAGCCCCTGCTTGGGATGCCCTCTCTTGTCATTTAAAAACATGTGACTTAGCAATCAAGGCCTGGTTCACACTGCATCTCCTTCCAGAGGGCTTCTTCGGTCTCTCCAGCCCCATCCACCTTTACGCTTCTGACTCTGTAACCCTTATAGTCTGTACTCCACTCCTCAGTCCTAAATCACATTTTGCTATGCAAAGGCAGATAACTGCTTCGGATTTCTAGCGCCGTGTGTTTTATTCTGCTGTACGTTTACGATTCCTTCAGTGCTTTGTACAGCGTGCTAAGGACCCAGAAGAAACGTAGAGACCAGCCATCAGAAACCCCCATCCCTGTCTAGTCTGTGGCCCTACTGGTTAACATGCTTTTGAAAGTGAAGAATACATAAAAGACTCCTCCTGTACAGTTTCCTGATCAGTGAGTGTGTGTGTGTGTCTGTGTGTGTGTGTATCCGTAAGGGCGTGTATGACATGAATGCGTTTATTATGCAAACTGTTACTGCTTCGAAACTAACACCAAAGGGTCGAAAGCAATCAATCGCAGCAGTACTGACTTCCCTTTTCCCTCGTTTTTTCTGCGTCTTTCTAGTCTCTTGCCTCTCACTCCTCCCTTCCTGCTCTACCTATACTTTCCTTTGGCCCCTCTATTCCTCAGTCCTCAGTATCTCTTTCTTTCCCATAGTCCACTTCACCTTCCACTTGATTACCCTCTTCTCTCCTCCCTCTCTACTTATCCCCTACAGTTTTCCAACTAGTATAAACTTATGCAGTCCTCTTCCACTCACGTGGTGCTAAGCTTCACTCATATTTGACTGGTCTCTACTCAATCACGTAGAGCCCAGCTCTCTCCAACTTTCTTAATTTCCCACCAAAGCAATCACTAAAAACTCTGCCAAAGCCACTAAAATAATCAAGACAATGGGAAGGCTAACTTGAATTGAACACGACAGAGTGACTGGACTCAGATCATTTCAAGGACTCATGGAAGAACTGGGTTCTGAAGAAAAGATCACGGCCATGTGTCAAGTATTCCAGATTGAGGAAATAGCACATGCAACTAGAATCACACCTTCAAAAAAAAAAAAAAAAAAAAAAAAAAAAGAGAGCCGGTAAGAACACTAGATATTATTAGAATACACCCATTTTACAACAAGTGAAGAAGCTGAGGCCCAAAGAAGTTAAGTGATTAGCTCAATGACATCCTGGGACTAGAATTAAACACTCCAGTTCCAGTATATCACAACCACCTTTCCCTCAGGCCACACGTGTGCACGGAGCAGCAGGTGGCTGAAGCCGAGTGAAAAGAAACCTAACAAAATGGGCAAAATGAACTGCAAAAGGACATTTATGGAATAGAACTTACTGGGACCACTGAGCTCGAAAAGTCGTGTTTTCACGTGCGTAATCCCATTGAAGGACATAGACCTGATTTTCAGCATCGATTCGTATATTTTCTGGTGAAGGCACTTTGTGTTTCTCTAGAAGACAAAGAGCACAAAACACATACACATTTTCTCCAGTGAGATGGTAGATGGCTAGAACTCCTAACAGCATGAGCGAGAAGATAAAAGGCTTGCGTCTTATCATAATGACGTAACAGCGAAATAAGTTATGGTGTGTATTCACACAGGGGAATACTACGCAGCCATTTAAAAGAATGTGATAGATCTATATGTGCCGACATAAGAAGAGAGCCTCAATATATTGGGTTAAACAAGCAAGTTTAAAATATATCTGGCAGGACCTTAGTTTTTAATTTAAAAGACAAAAACCCCAAAACTGTAAGTCCAAGTGTATACTTACATAAACCCTGAAAAAAGTATGAAAGGTTGTACACAGACTGCTGGTGATACTTATCTCTGGTAAATGGAATTGGGGGTCAGGAGGCAGGAGAGGAAACCTTTAAACCCTTCTATACTGTTTGATTTTAAAAACAAAGCATATTAAACTTATAATTAAAATAATAAATCCAAGCTCCTGCCCTTAAACCTTAATCGCTGGCAAGATGTCACTGATTAAATGTATCAGGATGCTTTCATGTTTTAACATTTCATCTATAAAGGTAAACTTTTTGGAAGACTAACTGTTCTTCTAGCAACTACCTCCCTTTCTTGTGGAATCTGAATAAAAACAATTTTTTTCATTAGAAAATACTTGGATTTTATGCAAAATTTTCATTATTATTTACTTGAGACAAAAATCCCAAATAACATTTGTTGCTTACGTAAATGCTGTTAGAATGCCTTTGCTTTAATGTCTATTAAACCATCACATAAGCTTTAGCAACTATTGGAAAAATGCCCAGATTGACAGGTTGCCAATTTATATACATGGTTATTGAATCTGAAGCAAGACTTCCTGCTTACCTGTGGTGTTTATACAATACACTGGACTATAGAAACCAACTCTTCTTGGTGCACGTAGTTCTGCTTTAACTTTTAAACAATAAGTAGTCTCTGGTGAGAGGTTATAGATTTTATCTCTGGAATAAACAGTTTCAGTCCTTTCCTATAATTAAAAAGAAAAAGAAGTCTGTTCTTTAAAAAAGTAAAAAGTCAAGTTTTAGAATGAATTCATGTCATTCTTCTCTCACATCAAACAAAGATAAAGATAATGCTTACCTCTAGACGTGAAGAGTTTTTCCAGATAACTAAGCTATATATAAAGCTGGAATGGTCCATAGCCCACATGATACTGTCTTTTGTCCCAGGAGGAGAGACGTTTATTATTATTGCCTTATCTTCAGCTTCTAAATGTACATCTAGAGGACCAATCTGAGCTGTAAAAATAAAAACATTTATTACGTAAGTTCACGAATACAACCCCAAACATTCATACAACAAACAATTCTAAGCACTTAATATGTGCCTGGCCTCTAAAACGGAGAAAATCCCTCACGGAGCTCACACTTCAGTGAGGGATGCGGCCCAAAATCCCAAATACACAAGTGCATGTACTGTTATCAGGTCACGTGTTATCAGGTCACGTGTTATCAGGTCACGTGTGCTCTAAGAAAAAATGAAGTAACGTAAAGGGACAGAGAATGTCAGCAAGAGCTGTTTCAGGTAAGTTAGTGAGGAGAAGGCTCCCCGAGACGTCTGAGCTGAAACCTGAACAAGGTGAGGGAGTCAGTCGTGCACGTCTCGAGGGGAGAAGCATCCCCAGCTGAGGGGGCACCAAGGGCAGAGCCCCTGAGATGGGAACGTGCTCACCATTTTCAAGAGACAGTAGGGGGCGCTCGAATGGCTGAGTGGTAGAAAATGAGATCAGAGAGGCAGCTAGAAGCCAGGTAACGGGCAGAACTCTGTAGTCTGAGTCTGTAGTCTCTGGAGGACTGCTGAGCCCTGATTCACATCCGGGAAAGATCACCCTGGTTGATGTGTGAGGAAGCAGGGAAGCTACTGAAGCAGTTCGAGTGACAAATGGAAGTGGCCTGGCGAAGGCTGGTAGCAGGGGTGGAAGTGAGAAGGGATCCGATGCAGGATATACTCTGAAGGTTGATCACTCAGCACTTGCTGATGGACTGGATGTTGCATGAGAGAAAGAGATGTCAAAGGTGATGCCAGGGCTCTTGGCCTGAGCAAATAAACAGGTGACGTCATTAACCGAGATGAAAAACACTGCAAGAAGAGCAGGTCTGGAGGGGGAAGATCAAGAGCTCTGTTTGACATTTTAAATTTGAGACGACTTGTAGACCTCTAAGTAGAGATGCTTAATAGAGAGCTGGTGATGAGAGTCTAAGGTAAGGGGAAGGAATGCGGCTGGAGTGATGTAATTTGGGGAGTCAAGAGCACAGATGATGTTGAAAGCCATACGATTCCTGGTGGAGGGGGCGTAGGAGAAGAGATTCAACGACCAAGCCCTGCAGCTGTCCAACATTTAAAGGTCTGGGGGATGAGAAGAAACTGACAAAGGAGCAACCAAAGAGCAGCAGGAGAGGCAGGAAAGGGCAGCGCCCTAGAGATCAGAGATGGAAGGGTTTCAGGAAGAAGAGAGTGATGATCACGCCAATGCCACAGGGGAACTGGGCCAGAAGAGGACAGGGAACCCACTAGGCACTGTGGAGGTCACGGGAACCTCGGCAAGAGTAGTTTCAGGGTAGTGATGGGGAACAAAGCTCAGATGGAGAGGGCTGGAGAGGGTGTAGGAGGAAAAGTGTACAGAGAGGGGGTACAGATCATTCTCGTGTGAGTTTTGGTACAGGGCAATGGTTCTCAAACTGTTTGGTCTTGGGACCCCTTTACACTCTTAGAGAAACTGAGGGTCCTAAAGAGCTTTTGTTTACATGGGCTATGTCATTGAATATTTAGCATATTAAACATTAAAACTGATAAAAATTTAAAATATCTACCAATTCATTAAAAAATAGTAATGATAAAACCCACTATGTGATAAAAAATGACTATATTTCCCAAAACAAATAAGCCAAAAAGCTTAGTGAGGAAAGTGGTGCTATTTCACATTCTGTTCAAATCTCTTTAATGTCTGGCTTAATAAAGAAGGCAGCTGTGTCTCACACCTACTTCTGCATTCAGTCAGTCACCATTTCACATCAAACAGCCTCTAGAAAACTCCAGAGTACACTCACGAGAGAATCAAAATGAAAAAGACAAGTAAGTCTTAGAATTACTAAGAAAATAGTTTGGACTTTATAGACCGCCTGAAAGGGTCTTGGAGACCACACTTTGAGAACAACCACTATAGCAGCGGTCCCCAACCTTTTTGGCACCAGGGACCAGTTTTGTGGAAGACAATATTTCCACGGATTGGTGGGGGCGGCAGTGATGGGAGGAGATGGTTCAGGCGGTAATGCAAGCGGTGGGGAGAGATGAAGAGCGGTGAGGAGTGGTGGGGAGCGGTGAAGAGTGGTGGGGGGCAGTGGGGAGCGGTGAGGAGCGGTGGGGAGCGGTGGGGAGAGATGAAGAGTGGTGGGGAGTGGTGAGGAGCAGTGGGGAGTGGTGAAGAGTGGTGGGGAGCGGCAGATGAAGCTTCGCTCGCTCGCCCGACACGCACGACACTCACCTCCTGCTGCGCAGCCCGGGGTGGAAGGGGTGGTTTGAGGTCCCCTGCACCATAGGGAAAGCAGGAAAATGATGCCATAGCAGGAAGGAGATACCGGTTTAAGGGAATCCTTGTTTGTTTGTTTGTTTTTAAAGATGGGAGACTTTATATCATGTAAATGAAAGAGGCTGTTCTGGTAATATTTAATAAAGAATACAGTGTAATTCAGCTGGCAACTTCTTACCTTCCTGAAAGGGTATAAATGGCTTAACCTCATGCCACTGAGAAGTGTTGTTTCCTTTTTCTGCTCTTATGCGCAATTCAATTTTTTCATAAACATTTTTAAGCTTGACTGAAGAAAAGTTGCATTCGGTACTAGTAATATGCTGACACCCAGGCAATTTCTTCCAATTATCCATCCCTGGTCTTCAAAATAAAAAAGCAAATGAATGAATGAACATTATAAATACAAGAGTGACAAACATGTTTTCTATTTACATTAACATTATAAAGTGTAAGTAGTTATTTCTTCTACTTGAGTTAATGTCCTGACAATATTTTTGTGTGTAACGTTCTACTCTTTTTCAATACCTATATACCAAGTTATTATTTATACAATGGAATAATTCTGACATATAGTTAACTTTTTAATGTAAAAAATCCTAATGCATTAGGATTTCAAAGAAGCAGAGAAAGAAAGAACCCGTAAGATAAAAGTGCACTTACTGTTGGCTTTGTTAAAGACAGTTGTGTGACTTTTGGCCAACTACTTTGTATTCTGGATCCTCTCTTCCTTACTGAAAAATTGGGAAGTGGATTTGATGATTCCCTTCTGACCTCTTCCTATGAAGAGACTTACTAACCCTAAGGAAGACCTCAGGATCAGTATGGTTTGAGAATTTCCTCTGCTCTTCTCAAAACCAAACCATCCCTTCTGCATACTGATCTCTATAATTCCTTTGTTACATGACTAGAAACAAAGAACTTAAAATGTTAACATAAACTAACAAACTTCTCAATGTGGATTTAGTCCATTAAAAAGTTTGGGTGATATTAGATTTTTTTTAAGCATGTGAAGAAACTAAGTTGGCACAGAGTGCCTTAAACAGAAAGGACATGTTGCTACAAAGGGGACAGGAGGCTGAAGTGAAGGTGAGGGACAGAAAACAAACATTAGATTTCAAAATTTTTGCCTGTGGTAAGCCCTGTCTGCCTTAAACCAAAGAGAGAAACTATCCTCTGAGAAGGCATTTTTGTCAAGCCTAATTCATAGTTCTAGCACTAGCTGATTTTTGTTTTTTTGGGTAATATTGTAGACCTCATTTTAAAGATGCTAAAGCATGTTTATTTTTTTTAAAATTAATTTATTTTTAAAAATATTTATTTATTTGGCTGCACCGGGTCTTAGTTGTGGCACTGGGGATCTTCATTGCAGCATGCGGGATCTTTCTTTTGTTTTTAGTTGCAGCGTGTGGGCTCTTAGTTGCGGCATGTGTGTGGGATCTAGTTCCCTGACCAGGGATCGGACCCAGGCCCCCTGCACTGGGAGCACGTAGTCTTAACTACTGGAGCACCAGGGAAGTCCCTAAAGCATCTTTAATAAAAAGCTAAGGATGCTCTTTATTAAAAGCTAATAGAAATTAGGGATGATATCTAAATAATGTTTGTGCTGACTCCGATTCAAGTCTACCTTATTTTTCAAAAAAGAAACATCTTTAAAATGTTACTGGGACTTCCCTGGTGGCACAGTGGTTAGGAATCCTGGTGGTTAGGAATCAGGTGGTTAGGTGGTTCCTGGTGGTTAGGAATCCGCCTGCCCATGCAAGGGACAAGGGTTCTATCCCTGGTCTGGGAAGATCCCACATGCTGTGGAGCAACTAATCCCGCGAGCCACAACTGCTGAGCCTGCGTGCTGCAACTACTGAAGCCCGCGCACCTAGAGCCTGTGCTCCGCGACAAGAGAAGCCACCGCAATGAGAAGCCCGCGCACCGCAATGAAGAATAGCCCACGCTCACTGCAACTGGAGAAAGCCCGCGTGGAACAACAAAGACCCAACACAGCCAAAAGAAAAAAAGTTACCAATAATATACACTACCATATACACTTCATTCCTGGTGAGTTTCCCCTTCTTTACCTATCTGAGATTTACCTATTTGAGATTAGAGTTGGCATTGATAATACCTTGATTTAAATGCAAATCTTCCTGAGAAACTCCTCCACAACAGAATCTATTTTTTTAAAATCCAGACTTTAAAAATCTAAACCAAAAATTCAGATTGTTTTTCCCCTCAAATGTCATTTATTAGAAAATATAATTCCAGAGAAATTAGGAGATTAAGGAAGTCTGGGAAGTGGGTACGGTACACAGATCTCTTTAAATCAGGTGCATGGAGGGTCAAATAAAATGAGCTCCAGGCAAAAGGTCAGTAAAGCATTTCTGGTCCATTTATATGGAGAACCTTTATTATACTCAACAGAAAACCTTATAAAAAATTTAAAACTAAGCCGTGATATGGTTTTAACCCACGCTCACTCTTTACATCTGTCTTTCCTGCTCCAGGAGATGCAGCTGCCCACTCCATTACAACTGCTTTTGCAGGTAAGGGAGCTACTACAGTAGTAGCTACTTTTATATTTTCTTAAAAAAAAAACCAAACTTTATCATATACAGTGTTTAGATCACAACAGAAATGTAACTTGAAAATAAATGTGTAACCAATAGAAAATTCATTTCATAAAACCAGTTCCATAATAAAACTTCATGCCATCTTTGTCTCGCCTATTCACTAACGTATTCCAAGTACCCAGAAGAGTGTTTGGCATAAAAGGCATTCAATGTTTGTTGAATGAAGACTGCACACTACATACGTCATAATACACTTTATTTATTTTAAATAAATAAATAAATTCATTTATTTAGTTAATTAATTTATTTTTATTTTTGGCTGTGTTGGGTCTTCGTTGCTGCGCGTGGGCTTTCTCTAGTTGTGGCGAGCGGGGGCTACTCTTCATTGTGGTGCGCGGGCTTCCCACTGCGGTGGCTTCTCTTGTTGCAGAGCACGGGCTCTAGGTGCGCGCGGGCTTCAGTAGTTGTGGCACGGGGGCTCAGTAGTTGTGGCTCGTGGGCTCTAGAGAGCAGGCTCAGTCGTGTGGCCCACGGGCTTAGTTGCTCTGTGGCATGTGGGATCTTCCAGACCAGGGCTCAAACCTGTGTCCCCTACACTGGCAGGTGGATTCTTAACCCACTGTGCCACCAGGGAAGTCCCCATAATACATTTTAGATATAAGTCACAAACACTGACGTCTTAGATAAGCATATGTTCTACAGGCACTGGTATCCCAGCAGCTTATTTATGTGTCTGTGTATCATTTATCACCAGTGATATGTCTAATGTTCTGAGAAACACTATATTGAAAAAAATATCTGTCTGCTGCTGACATTAACTACACTTTGGTTGACCACGTTCTCTGCACCACTGTTATGCGCACTTGATACACAATTGTGCAACACTCACAATAGCCTTCCGAGTTACATGCTTCATCACTGGGGTGTCCCAGGCCAGTCTGCCTGGGACTGTCCTGGTTTAACCTTATTGTTCCAGCTTATCTAAAATCAAGTGCTTCTGTTCACTCTCACAAGTACCCTGGTTTGAATGATAAATTACACATGATCATACTAATTTTTTATCTTTACTTAACAGATAAGGAGACTGTGACAGAGAGAATAAGTAGCAGAGGATAGATTTAAACCCAAGCAGCCTGGCTCAAGTTCATATAACGCTACATCACACTAACCGCTAAACTGGCTCCCCGAACTTGTGACCTGGCATGTTCTTACAAGGCAATTGTTTATAAGCTAGCAGAACAGAAGAGAGAAAGAACACACTGAAACAGTGCATTGGACACTAAAGTCAGAACCGACAGATCATCATGAACTGGAGAATTTAGTAGAAGTGACAGAACGTGTGAAAGAACAAGAACACGAGAGCACTGCCTATGGCTCTGTTCTTTATTACAAGGGTAATTTTATTTTATTTTTATTTATTTAGTTTTTAATTTAATTTTTTTTTGTGTGTGTGGCTATGTTGGGTCTTCGTTGCTGCACGCAGGCTTTCTCTAGTTGCGGTGAGCGGGGGCTACTCTTTGTTGCGGTGCGCGGGCTTCTCATTGTGGTGGCTTCTCTTGTTGCGGAGCACAGGCTCTAGGCACGCGGGCTTCAGTAGTTGTGGTGCACGGGCTCAGTTGCTCCGTGGCATGTGGGATCTTCCCGGACCAGGGCTCGAACCCATGTCCCCTGCATTGGCAGGCAGATTCTTAACCACTGCGCCACCAGGGAAGTCCCTACGAGGGTAATTTTAAATAAAGGAATCTGAAATAATCTCTATTATACCTAAAACAGTTGTTTCATAACAACATTCTGAACTAAGGCAAAGAACAAATTTGGTAACAAAACTCAAAGTTTTGTAAAAGTATGAAGTTAGATCACTCCCTAACACCATACACAAAAATAAGCTCAAAATGGATTAAAGACCTAAATGTAAGGCCAGAAACTATCAAACTCTTAGAGGAAAACATAGGCAGAACACTCTATGACATAAATCACAGCAAGATTCTTTCTGACCCACCTCCTAGAGTAATGGAAATAAAAACAAGAGTAAACAAATGGGACCTAATGAAACTTAAAAGCTTTTGTGCAGCAAAGGAAACCATAAAGAAGACCAAAAGACAACCCTCAGAATGGGAGAAAATATTTGCAAATGAAGCAACTGACAAAGGATTGATCTCCAAAATTTATAAGCAGCTCATGCAGCTTAATAACAAAAAAACAAACAACCCAATCCAAAAATGGGCAGAAGACCTAAATAGACATTTCTCCAAAGAAGATATACAGAGTGCCAACAAACACATGAGAGAATGCTCAACATCACTAATCATTAGAGAAATGCAAATCAAAACTACAATGAGATATCATCTCACACCAGTCAGAATGGCCATCATCAAAATATCTACAAACAATAAATGCTGGAGAGGGTGCGGAGAAAAGGGAACCCTCTTACACTGTTGGTGGGAATGTAAATTGATACAGCCACTGTGGAGAACAGTATGGAGGTTCCTTAAAAAGCTACAAATAGAACTACCATATGACCCAGCAATCCCACTACTGGGCATATACCCTGAGAAAACCATAATTCAAAAAGAGTCATGTACCAAAATGTTCATTGCAGCTCTATTTACAATAGCCCAGAGATGGAAACAACCTAAGTGTCCATCATCGGATGAATGGATAAAGAAGATGGGGCACATATATACAATGGAATATTACTCAGCCATAAAAAGAGACGAAATTGAGCTATTTGTAATGAGGTGGATAGACCTAGAGTCTGTCATACAGAGTGAAGTAAGTCAGAAAGAGAGAGACAAATACCGTATGCTAACACATATATATGGAATTTAAAAAAAAAAAATGTCATGAAAAACCTAGGGGTGAAACAGGAATAAAGACACAGACTTACTAGAGAATGGACTTGAGGCTATGGGGAGGGGGAAGTGTAAACGGTGACAAAGCGATAAAGAGGCATGGACATATATACACTACCAAACGTAAGGTAGATAGCTAGTGGGAAGCAGCCGCATAGCACAGGGAGATCAGCTCGGTGCTTTGTGACCGCCTGGAGGGGTGGGATAGGGAGGGTGGGAGGGAGGGAGACGCAAGCGGGAAGAGATATGGGAATATATGTATATATATAACTGATTCATTTTGTTGTGAAGCTGAAACTAACATACCATTGTAAAGCAATTATACTCCAATAAAGATGTTAAAAAAAAAAA
>NW_020837945.1:11718987-11734152 GCF_003676395.1 Aethalodelphis obliquidens
TGTGTGTGTGTGTGTGTGTGTGTGTGTGTGTACATATATATGGTTGACCCTTGAGCAACACAGGTTTGAACTGTGTGAGCCCACTTACACGCAGATTTCTTTCAATAAATACACGTTACAGCACTACACGATCTAGGGTTGGTTGAATCCACAGATGCGTAACCGCAGATATGGAGGGCCTGCTGTAAAGTTATACTCAGATTTCCGACTGCACGGGATGGGGGTTGGGTGGGGTGACCATCCCTAACCCCCGCCATTGTTCAAGGGTCAACTGTATATACACACAGACACAAATTACTAACCATCAACTGGAGAACAACCGGGCTGAAGTGGCGGAATCCTGGTTCTAGAGGTCCTACACCCTGTTTCTTCACTGCCTGATTCCCTGCCTGCTCTTTCTTGGAGAGGGATCATGGTTAGCAGACAGGGTCCCAGAACCCAAAGCAAAGTACTGTACTTTCTGAGTGGTATTTCCTTCTGTAATCCCTTCGTCCACAACTCCCTGTCTGCCTATCCTCTTGGCAATCATTAAGTAGAAAGTTAGCACTAGGGAAGAGGCAGAAACACCAGAAACACTGAGTCTGTGGGAAGGCAGGGTCCAATATACTGATGTTTATAAAGTGTATCTAGAATTAAAACTTCGTGTATGATGGAGACAAGAGGAAAGCCTGACCACAGAAGCCTATTGCAAGACCGTGGCTAGACCTTTAGGGGCACTCTTCCATATCCTCAAGGTATGCTCTAGGTCAGCACCTAATTTATATTTAAAGAAGTTGGAGGGCTTCCTTGGTGGCGCAGTGGTTGAGAGTCTGCCTGCCAATGCAGCGGACACGGGTTCGAGCCCTGGTCCGGGAAGATCCCACATGCCACGGAGCAACTGGGCCCGTGAGCCACAACTACTGAGCCTGCACATCTGGAGCCTGTGCTCCGCAGCAAGAGAGGCCATGACAGTGAGAGGTCCGCGCACTGCGATGAAGAGTGGCCCCTGCTTGCCACAACTAGAGAAAGCCCTCGCACAGAAACGGAGACCCAACGCAGCCAAAAATAAATAAATAAATAAATAAATAAATAAATTTAAAGAAGTTGGAGCATACAGAACAGAGAAGGTATGGCTGTGGACTACAGAAGTTGTCTGCTAGCCTCGTCCCCCAAATCTCTTGCTTCAATACCCAAAGATGAATTTGACTGTGTCTCTATTTGTAGAAATGAAGTTATAAATATTATGCAAAATAGGCATTTTCTTTAAAAAATGGAAAAACCAAATGTTTCCTAAATCTGAAAAAAAAATTTATGGTGTTAAAGTGGTAAAAATTATTCAGCCAATCAATAAGTAGAGTAACGTACATTTTATACTCTGCTGAAAAAGTCACATTCCTGACAGACTCACGGCTGCTGTTCCACTGCAGGATAAAGTTGTCATCAATGATGCAGACCCTGCCATTTTCAGGAGACTTTGGATTTGTTCCCCCTGTCAAGGCAGTAAGAAAGAAGACAGTTATACATACACACATATATACATACTATAGATATTTTATATATTTTTAAATGTTATTCTTCACATCACTGATTGGAGAATGAATACATTTAAATATAAAATATAAAAGTTAAGTACACAAAGAAATCTAAAAAAACCTAGTGCTTGCTCTCAGGATAGGGAGGCTGCTAATTATTTCTATCTCTGCATTCGAGAGAGTTGGTTGAGTTTTTAAAATCTATAAAAAGCAAACATTATATATCAACTATATCTCAATAAAGGTAGAAAAAATAAATCATAAAAAGGTAAGCATTGTCTTTTAACTGGAAAAAAAAAGTCTCTGTATAAAAATCGTATTTTTCTTTGGTCTTAGAAGTGATACTGACGTAAAGGATACAGGGTTGCACTGTTTAACAGCCTCAATTTGGTTTCGCATACTATGTTCAGAGAGGGATATACTCTGATAGAGAGCTGAACAGATGTGGTTTCAGAGCTGACAACTATTCACAGGAACCAAACATTCACATAAGAAAATCGATAGAGATATAAAAGTTTATCACGTCACCCAAGCCCTACAGGAACCTGAAAGGGTCTTGACCACTGAATGTATCGTCTGAACCCTTCTGTTTTTTTTTTTTTTCGGTACGCGGGCCTCTCACTGTTGTGGCCTCTCCCGCTGCGGAGCACAGGCTCCGGACGCGCAGGCTCAGCGGCCATGACTCACGGGCCCAGCCGCTCTGCGGCATGTGGGATCTTCCCGGACGAGGGCTCGAACCTGCATTTCCTGCATCGGCAGGCGGACTCCCAACCACTGCGCCACCAGGGAAGCCCCTTCTGTTTATTTTTAAGGACTTCCATCTAGAAACCTATTTTATTTCTTATGCTTTTTTAAAAAACTGAAGTGTAGTTGATTTACAATATTGTGTTAGCTTCAGGTGTACAGCAAAGTGATTCAGTTTTATATATACATGTTGCAGATTATTTTCCATTTTAGGTTATCACAAGATACTGAATATAGTTCCCTGTGTTATACAGTAAATCCTTGTTGCTTATTTATTTTATGTATAGTAGTTTGTATCAGTTACTCCCATACTCCTAATTTATAACCCCCCCACCCCTTGCCATTTCTTTTTTTTTTTTTCCTCCTTTATTTCTTATACTTTTAGTACAAATCTTCCACCAGTTGGATGCCCTCTCTTCTGCTTTTTCCTTTTTGGCCTCTCCATATAGCGTTTCTCTTCCTCTCTGACCGCCCAAATCCTCCAAGATCCAGCTCAAGTTTGCCCCCTAACAGAAAACCTTCCTCAAATACTGCAGCTCATGCCAACCTTGCTCTTTCTTTACATGCTGCATCATGAATCTGCACCACTCAATTTCACACTAAAGTAGATGTACTCAGCACAGTACCCGACATCTAACAGGCTCTCAAAACTTGCTGACTGAAGACGTCTTTTAAAAAATTGCTTCTTTGGGACTTCCCTGGTGGCGCAGTGGTTAAGAATCTGCCTGCCAATGCAGGGGACACGGGTTTGAGCCCTGGTCCAGGAATATCCCACATGCTGCGGAGCAACTAAGCCCGTGCACCACAACTACTGAGCCTGAGCTCTAGAGCTCGCGAGCCACAACTACTGAGCCCACATGCCACGACTCCTGAAGCCTACGCGCCTAGAGCCCGTGCTCCGCAACAGGGGAAGCCACCACAGTGAGAAGCCTG
Source organism: Aethalodelphis obliquidens (assembly GCF_003676395.1). Classification (NCBI taxonomy): domain Eukaryota; kingdom Metazoa; phylum Chordata; class Mammalia; order Artiodactyla; family Delphinidae; genus Aethalodelphis; species Aethalodelphis obliquidens. The sequence continues at coordinate 11,722,176 of NW_020837945.1, forward strand.
CGCACCGCAATGAAGAGTAGCCCCTGCTTGCCGCAACTAGAGAAAGCCCACGTGCAGCAACGAAGATGCGACACAGCCAAAAATAAATAAATAAAATAAATACATTTATTTAGAAAAATTGCTTCTTTATGTTAAACACAACCTCCAACCATACTGGAAGTTCCTTAAGGCAAGGTATACATAGCTTCATACTTAACCTGCATTTTACAGAGTCCTCAGACTAATGCTGAGTTCACAGGAACTTTTTCCATATCACAAAGGACTGATCTTTCATGATGATAAATTACAATTTTTAAGAGACCAGCTTTTAAGTTTACTCTTTTCCCTGCAATATTTCTAGCCTTTACTTCTGCTTCAGGACAAGGATGTTACCTCCTCACAGACTTTCTACTACAGAGGTCCTTGCATAGAACTTTTATTTATTGGGATTGCTGCCTCTACTTTCCGGTTAGAGATATTACGGTACGGAGTCCAAAGGGGAGACAGCTGAGGAGACATTTTCTGATTTTTCTTTTTAATTTGGGGGGGTACTCATTGAGTCTCCCCACCCACATTTTCTATTTTACACTCCTATTCTCCGAGACATCATCACCGAATAGAATTACTCCCTCGTATCCCACTCTAAACTTAATCCCCATCCCAGTTGTTGGAACTTTAGAGATTCTATGCAGCCAAAGGACAGTGACTGGGTTTATGGGGTTAACAAAAGGTCTGATGGCATTTGTAGTCTCCAGCCCAGAATACTCTAATTCTAGTAATTCTGGGCCCTGAGATAGGATGCAGCAATTTGATACCTGGGGTAGAGCCAGGTATTTCCTCAGAGATGAAATCCTTCTGCGACTAAGGGAAGGAGACCCTGGAGTTAGAGGCATCTTGGCATTTGGGAGACAAACAAATAATTGACCGATAAATGGACAGGGACTTGGAAATAGTTATTAAATAGGATTTTAGAGTTCACAGATTTTGTTCTATTAGTATTAGCCATATCCCTTTGATAATAGTTTATTTCAATCTTTAGCATATAAAATATATAAAAGGGTACTTAATCCAATATTTCTATTTATACAATTGGTCGCTTCAACCCTTCACATTCATATTGATGACTAGAAATGGTTTATTATATATATACATTTTTAGTATTTATTTATTTATTTGGTTGTGCTGGGTCTTAGTTGCGGCAGGTGGGCTCCTTAGTTGTGGCTCATGGGCTCCTTAGTTGTGGCTCGCCAGCTCCTTAGTTGCAGCACATGGACTCCTTAGCTGCGGCACACGGGCTCCTTAGTTGTGGCGTGCAAACTCTTAGTTGCGGCATGCATGTGGGATCTAGTTCCCTGACCAGGGATCGAACCCGGGCCCCCTGCACTAGGAGTGCAGAGTCTTATCCACTGCGCCACCAGGGAAGTCCCATGGTTTACTATATTTTTAAGTCTGACATAAATCCAGACACATACATCTATACAGATATAAATTTCCTCCCATATTTTGGATAGTTTTCTTAGACTAGGATCCCAGAGTTGCATTTACTAGTTTGGAAGTATGAACAGTTTGATGATTTTGAAACATAGAGCAACATTATGATCTCAAGTTAGGGTTAACATTTCATTTAGTTTTCAACATTGCTATTCCTTTGAGAAAAAAGTAGATTAGTTAACTGAAAGATAACTAAGCCCTTAACATATAAGTGGATAATCAAGAACTAAATTGTGTGACCTTTAGAAAAAGTCTAGCCTTAGGCCCCAGGGCTTTGAGGCCAGATTCTCAGGGTTTGATTTCCTCCTAAAGCACTGGCTAGCTATATGGCCTCAGTCCACTCCTCTGTAAAATGACGATAACAGTGCCTAGCTTTGTTCTGAAAGCTAAATGAGTTCATCCCTTTAAAACACTAAGAGTAGTGCCTGGTACACAGTTAGGAGGGCAATAGATGCCAGGTGTATGTGAAGTTTATTTTAGCTCTCCTCTAATCCAGATTAAAATTGTGATCTTAATGAACGCCCTCCTGGAATGTTAATTTTACATGAAAATTCTGGGGAAAGTCTTTTTATACGAAAGCAAACATGAGTTTAAGGCAAAATTTTCATGAACAAAAGACTCCAAAGAAATTACCAGGGGTTACACCAGGACCCTAGTACCCATATACGATATACCATATATGTGGAAGAGTTTGAGAAATAGGTGTGAAACAGAATAAAGGAAACATCATTTAAAATGAAGTCAGGAGGCCAGAAGCTGGAGCCTTCATGCACTTTCACTCACCATCAATTCCAGACCCCAGGAGGAAGAATTCTCCTCTACCAGCAACAAGCCCAGCCAATGGGAAAAGCAGCACCATCCTGAACTCTTGCTTTCCTCCAATGGACTTTCTCTCAAAACAGCCCCACCCAACCTCCTTTTTCTCTATCAAGTCACCTTCTTCTCTTTTTGTTGGACTTGCCTAAGGTTTTTGACCTAACTTGCTTGTCCCAAATTGCAATTCCTCTGTTATTCTGGAAGAAACCCATTATGCTGGTAAAATAACCAACTGGCTGTTTTATTTTTTAGGACAAGATAGATAGGATACCATGTACCCCAGAAAATAAGGATATGCTTTTCTAAACAAACAGGTGCTTTAAGCCCTCTAGGCAGCCTCACCAACTCCTGGATTCCTGCTCTCAGCTGCTAGGCCCTGTTTGTCTCTGGGCCTACAAAGACGAAGGGGGACACCGAGTCCCCCTTCTCACTACAAAGTCAACCGTATGATAGCTGCCATTCCTCCATGCATCCCAGCTAAGTTAAGAAAGGCAGCAAATTAGCTTGGTGGCTCCCAGCCTTTGTATTTTGGCTTTGTATTTTTCTTTTATTATTATTACTTTTTTATTAGATTGTACGAATCCTGAGGGCAGAGAAATGCTTGCAAACCTTATCCCCCTCCCACATGGGACCAAGTGACTGTTTACTAAATTGAAGAAACAGCAGCACACAGCTCGTGGCTAAAGCCTTATTATTAAAAAGTCCAGTCGAGCTGCCAGATTTTTCGGACGGAAACAAACTCGACACCAAAGCTCTCCCACACCCCGCCCCGCGGGGTAGGAGCCCAGGGAACAGGCACAGGGCGGAAGGGATGGCGAGGAGGGCGCCCCCAAGCAAGCGGTGCGGAAAGATCTTGAACATCACTTTCTCTCGTTTGATTTTCGAGCCCAAGTCGGTTTCAATGTGAGCGCTGCGACCACGGACAACCAGAGGTCTCCCAGAGAGGACCTCTGTCCCTCCCGGGTCCGAGGTTTCCCACGCTGCCGCTGTCCAGCCTCGCGCCCAGCCCCCGCCCCAGGGAACGCCGTCTCTCACCTGAGGCTGCGGGCAACACCCACGGCGCCCCAGCGACCAGCATGAGGGTCGTCGCGCCCAGGAGCGCGAGCATAGTCCGCGGGCCGCCGGCAGCCCTCCAGTCACATCTTCTGCCACCGCAGGTAGGACGAGGCGGCACGAAGGAAGGTTGGACGCACTGGCTGTCCCCGCGCCTGCGCCCCAAGCTCACCAAGCCCACCTCCGCGTCGCCCCGCCCCTCTGCCCACCTACTCCCGTGCACGCGCCGTCCTTTCTGCGCGCGTGCCACCGTCCGCGCACGCGCGTGGGACACCGGTGGGCAGCCCAGCCTCCGCTGCCCTCCCCCGCGACCCCTCTTTCCGGCCCGAGACCGCACACTCGCGGTACACTCTCGGATTCCGGGAAGACCGCGTCTAAGCGGAGGCCTTGCCCCCGGCAGGAACGCGGAACTTTGCCAGTGCGTCTGCGCAAGCCTCGCGGCCTGGCGTCCGCTCCCCCGTCCTCCCTGCCCCCTCACTTCCCGCTACTAGCAGCCGGAGGCCACTGTCGGGCGCTCTCGTCCCTCGCCCTCCCCAGCCCGGGTAGCGGACAAGGGAGCCTGGGAAAGCGGTGTTGGGGAGGCTTGGGGATTAAGGGAGAAAGCAATGAGGAAGCTTCCGAGCGGGTCAGGCCGCGAAGGGTAGGCGTGTCCAGAGTTAAGCCTAGACACGTTGAGCTCCCATTTTCCGAGCGACCTGGCCCGGGGCAGCACGGGTCCCTTGGAGAGGGTCGTGACGGCGTCCGGGCCTTGGGGGTGGTGTCCGAAACAGAGGTCTCTAAGCTCTTTTGACCGTCTGCCCTTATCAGTAAATAATTTAAGGCCATTATTCAATGGTTATTTAAGTACGTTAGTAATAGATTATGTACATTATAAAAATACACAAAAGGGAAAATGTAAAGGACGAATGATGAAATAAGTAGTCAAAGGCGTAGCTGTTAATTATAAGAACCAGACAATTTAATGCTCGATTATAAAGTAAAATGAGTTTTGGTAAAGAACTATGCGCTTGAATATTGCCTTGTAAACAACTGAGGTATAATTTGAATACCATGAAATTCACCCATTTCAAGTGAACAATGATTTTTAGTAAATCTGTCCAGTTGTTAGCCCTCATTTTTAAAAACCTTGGATTATTACTTTGTGATTCATAAAATTTTAGGTTTGGTTCTGAGTATGTGAGTGTCTTGCTTCCATTGAGGTCATAGATGGAAAAATACTAGATGAGAATATGTGGCTCTAAATGGAAGAAGGAAGTTCCTGATTGAACTTATTAAATCATACTCTCATTAAAAGCCTTGACAACGACTTATGGTTTTCATTAAAGTTTTTATTTCCTGCCGTCCAAAAGTTGTTCTTGCAAACTAGTTGGAATAGAACAATGGGCCCAAAGTATTTCATGGACTGAAACATTTCATTCGAAATATTTTAAAATATGTTGAAAAATTTCCCTCCACTTTGGTGGGCAGCTCGAGATGCACATAGCATTTTTAGCAACAAAAATCACATTCAAATGGAAATATTTCCAAATATATTTTATTTCATTAAAATTTATTTGTTTATTTTTGACTGCATTGGGGCTTCGTTGCTGCGTGTGGGCTTTCTCTAGTTGCAGCGAGAGGGGGACTACTCTTCGTTGGGGTGCGTGGGCTTCTCATCGCGGTGGCTTCTCTTGTTGGGGAGCATGGGCTCTAGCCATGCGGGCTTCAGTAGTTTTGGCATGCGGGCTCAGTAGTTGTGGCTCGTGGGCTCTAGAGCACAGGCTCAGTAGTTGTGGAGCACAGGCTTAGTTGCTCCGCAGCATGTGGGATCTTCCCGGACCAGGGCTCGAACCCGTGTCCCCTGCATTGGCAGGTGGATTCTTAACCACTGTGCCACCAGGGAAGTCCCCCAAATCTATTTTAAAATGCAAGAATTATATATAGTGAATACCTGTATAGTTTCTTTTGATTTTCATTTGTTCACAGTAAAACCAATTTTAATGGATTTAATGCTTTGTTTTGTTTTTCAGTATTGCTACATGACGTGCTAATGTTTTACACTTATTAAAGAAAAGGTCAGTAAATATATTTTGTAAAACCAGTTGAATGGCACAGAAGACTTTCATGGTTTTTCCCATCTTAATACAATAATTGTAAAGATTGGATTGTATCTTAATAAAATTGGATTGAATTTTTAAAAATTACCACAGGCGTGACACCCTGTAGTACTTTGTGCACTTCAGTTTCAACTTGTTTGCTGTGATAGTTTGTCTCTGGATGAAACATGAATTAATTTCCTGTGTGGTGCTAGCTCTGTAACCTTAACCTAGAACTTCCCCCTCACCCCCTTTATTCAAGTCAAAATGATCCATCAGAGGTTATGTAACCGAGCAGGACCCTATCAGGCCTTCCCAGAATAGACCCTACTCCCACCCCTCCATGTCCTCCGTCTGCCTTTTGTCTGTAGAAAAACTTTAGTCAAAGAATAAATTTGGGGCTTCCCTGGTGGCGCAGTGGTTGAGAGTCCGCCTGCCCATGCAGGGAACGCAGGTTCGTGCTCCAGTCCGGGAGGATCCCACATGCCGCGGAGCGGCTGGGCCCGTGAGCCATGGCCGCTGAGCCTGTGCGTCCGGAGCCTGTGCTCCTCAACGGGAGAGGCCACAACAGTGAGAGGCCCTAGTACCGCCAAAAAAAAAAAAAAAAAAAAAAAGAATAAATTTGACCTGAGAAGTGAGAAAATGCAGAAAGAAAGGAAAACAGTCAAGCAAGGCAAAATAATAATAGTTTAGTCATTAAACAGAGTCAAGGACCTTTAGTTCCTTCTCAAGGGCTATAGATAATATTCTGAGCCACATCCTTTGAGCTGTTTTGCAGATGCTGAAACCCCCACCAGGTGGAAGAAGTTAACTGTATGCTGCCCACAAGCACGTAGATCCCAGACCGGTTGGAACCAGAAGGTTGATAATGCTGACTCCCAATTACCTCACCACCAACGAATCAGAAGAATGTCCACAAGCTGATCACACCCTGCTCCTGGAACACTGTAAGACTCTTCACTACCCACTGCAGGGCGGGACACACAGGCTTGAGGGCTTTAGCCCACTGTGGCCCCCTTTGCCAGGCAAAGCAATAAAGCTATTTCTTTCTACTTCACCCAAAACCCTGTCTCCAAGATTTCATCCAGCACCAGTGCGCAGAGGCTGAAATTCGTCATCAGTTACGCTTGCAGTTTTTCTATAAAACATGTTCTTTTAAACTTTTTATTCTGAAATAATTTCAAACTTACAGAAAAGTTGCAAACATAGTAAGAGAACTCCTGCATACCCTTTGCCCAGATTCACCAAGTTGATACTTCGTCATATTTGTCATCTCTGTCTACACATACAAGTATGCATACAAACTTCTTTTTCCCTGAACTTGTTTTTCCCTGAACTTCTTTAGCTTTCTTTAATCTGGAGCAGTTACTTGGCCTTGGTCTTTCACAACACCGACTTTTTTTTTTTTATACAGGCTAATTATTTTACAGAATGCTTTTCAATTTGGGCTTGTCTGATGTTTCTTCATGATTGGAATCAGGGGTCTAGAGCGCAGGCTCAGTAGTTGTGGCGCACGGGCTTAGTTGCTCCAAGGCATGTGGCATCTTCCTGGACCAGGGCTCGAACCCGTGTCCCCTGCATTGGCAGGTGGATTATTAACCACTAAGCCACCGGGGAAGTCCCAATCCTTATTTATTTAAAAACTTTTTAAATTAATAGACTTCACTTTTTAGAGCAGTTTTAGATTTATAGAAAAATTGAGCAGAAAGTATAGACAGTTCCCATATATTCCCTTCATTCCCCCCCTCCCGTTTCCCCTGTTGTTAATATCTTGCAATGGTATGGTACACTTGTTACAATTAATGATTCTATACTCATACATTATTATTAACTAAAGTGCATAGTTTGCATTAGGGTTCTCTCTTTGTGTTGTATAGTTCTATGGGTTTTGCCAAATGGTTAATGTCATTAATCTACCACTACAGTATCATACAGAATAGTTTTACTGCTCCAGTGGTTAAGAATCCTCCTGCCAATGCAGGGGACACGGGTTCGAGCCCTGGTCTGGGAAGATCCCACATGCTGTGGAGCAACTAAGCCCATGCACCACAACTACTGACCCCACGTGCCACAACTACTGAAGCCCGCACACCTAGAGCCTGTGCTCCACAACAAGAGAAGCCACTGCAATGAGAAGGCCGTGCACCACAATGAAGAGTAGCTCCCACTCGCCGCAACTAGAGAAAGCCCACACGCAGCAACGAAGACCCAATGCGGCCAAAAATAAATAAAGAATTAAATGTATTTTTAAAAAAAAGAATAGTTTTTACTGCTCCCCAAATCCCCCTTTTTATTTTAGTGCTCAAATTGTCCCAGTCTTGGCCAGGGGCAGCCATTTCAAGCTGGCTCCCGTTTCTTTTGATACATCCCATCTTTTGGTTTTTTTTTTTTGAGCACTTCTTTACCTTTGGGCATAAAATGTTCTAGGCTCATTTTATACTTTTCCTGCCCCAGCCCTGAAATCAACCATTTCTCCAAGGGGCCCAGGCTTCTTTTAGTGGGAAATAGTATTTAGAAACCAAGATGGGGGCACTAAAACTTTTGTTTTAATTAAAGAAGTGCAAATCAAAAAGTCAAAAGAAAAGGAGCTACGGGAAGTTCCTTTGGCTCAATGCCTAATCCATCTCATAATTGTCTGGTACCATTTTGGGTTTTTTTTTCAGATTGTGGGACATCTGCCTGATAATTATTATCAGTCAGGGATGAAGGCAGGTTTAAAAACTGGCTGGAGGGCTTCCCTGGTGGCGCAGTGGTTGAGAGTCCGCCTGCCGATGCAGGGAACACGGGTTCGTGCCCCGGTCCGGGAAGATCCCACGTGCCGCGGAGCGGCTGGGCCCGTGAGCCATGGCCGCTGAGCCTGCGCGTCCGGAGCCTGTGCTCCGCAGCGGGAGAGGCCACAGCAGTGAGAGGAAAAACTGGCTGGAGAAAGGATAAGGGGGTCTGTTTTGCTCTGCCAGCCCTATTGTTCCCTAAAGATATAGAATCTGTCTTCTCAGTATGGGCTGAACAGTGAACAATAGCAGTTTTAGAAGGGAGGTGGATAGCTTGTAATAGGGCAGCAATTATACGCCCATTAGCAATAGGAGTCCCTGCAGAGGTTAAGAATCCACGGGATTTCCAAATTGAGCCAACAGCATGGCAGACTCCAAAAGAGAGGTGGTTTTCCCTTTTTCTAATGTACACACTCTAGTCAAAGCTACAAGCTCAGCAGCTTGGGCTGGTTTGACAGTGGTCAAAGATTATGCTTCAGGTGTTTCATGTGGGGAACCCATGGCATAACTAGTTATTACGTTTCTCTCGAAATTTCATTTATGAGCCATCACAAAATAGAAGTTAGTCTTGGTTGTCTGAAGGGATGTCTGAGAGATCTTCTTGTGGCTTTGAGACCATTTTTGTAGTTTCAAGGCAATCATGTGGAATGGAATCAGGCTCTCCATCATCAAGGAGGGGGCATGAAGTAGCTGGATTTAGAGTATTACAACGATGGAAGATGACGGAGGGTTAATTAAAAGAGCCTGGATGGTGCTTTGCAATGACCTAGATGGGAGGGATAGGATGGGAGGGAGGCTCAAGAGGGAGGGGATATGGGGACATGTGTATGCATATGGCTGATTCACTTTGTTGTGCAACGGAAGCTAACACAGCATTGTGAAGTAATTGTACTCCAAAAAAGATCTATTAAAAAAAAAAAAGAGCCTGGGGACTTCCCTGGTGGTCCAGTGGTTAGGACTCCATGCTTCCACTGCAGGGGGTGTGGGTTCAATCCCTGGTCTGGGAACTAAGATCTCGCATGCCGTGCAGTGTGGCAAATAAATAAATAAATAAGCGAGCCTGCTCATAGGTGGTTTGTTGCCCATGTAGGGAGATGCTGCATCCTATGAACTTGCAAGATAGCAGACACAGCATGGGGAACAGAAAGTTGCATGGGAGACCCTATTGTTAGAGTACTGGCTTTGTCAATCAAGGTGGCAGCTGTGGCCACCACATGTAAGTGTGGGGCCTTACCTAATGCTACAGTGTCTAACTGGCATGAGAAATATGCTATAGGACTCACCTGAGAGGCAAAAGACTGTCCTATAATGCCTGCAGCAATTCTATTATTTTCATGGCAGTATGGATGAAAAGGTTGGTCAAAATGAGGTAAGCCAAGAGCTGGAGGTGTAGCCAGAGCTAATTTTAAGGCTGCAAAGGAGGTAGCAAAAGGCTTGCTGGTGAGGAGTTTGAAACTAGAAAAGCATGACAGGTGTTAAGAGGCCCTAAAGATATTAGGGTGGGCTGAGACATGGGCAATGAGGTAGGCTGCCTAGAGACTCCAGCTGCTTGAAAAGACTCAGAGGTGACAGGTAGAGATAAATCCTCTGAGCAGACGGTAGAGAAAATCTCACCAGTGTCAATTAAGAAATCCAGTTTGGAACCTCTGTTTTAAGTTTAATGGTAGGCTTTTGGGGTTGAACTGAGGATCCGCTGACACTGTCATTTGAGGGGGAATTGTCTATCAGGAGGAGAAACATGAACCTGGGAGTAATGGGACCTAGAGAGGTTGTTTCTTAAATTTTCCTTTCTCTTAAGTGCAGGACAGTGTTTCCTCCAATGTCTGGATTTCTTACAGTATCTGCAATTGTCTGGAGGCAAATAGGAAGAGCTCTGAGTGGGTGTGGAGGTGCTCTTAGAATCATGCTTTTGTTTTTCTAAAGATTCCAGTTGCAAAGCAAGAACTCTTGCTTTTAACTGTTTTTCCCCCTGACATTCCTGCAAACTATTTTCAAAGAATTGAACTACAGCTTCCATTCTTAGCTTAGCGGTTGCCCAGACCAACTGACCACACTGTTTTGAATCTGTTTTTAATAACAGGGAGAAAATTTCCCACTAAAGCAGATATGAAGAGATTCCTGTGTTCTTGGGGCTTCTGGGTTCAGTGCGGTGTGTCTTTGAAAAGTTTGTATAAAACGTTCAACAAAGGCTTTTGGATGTTCCCCATTCTTCTGAGTGTATAATTTGACCTTAGACCAATTAATCTGGGGGGGAAGACTTCTACTATTGCTTGAACAGCAGGCTTATAGGGCCTACGCATGTGTTCTGCCCTATAGTTCTTCCTCCTTCTGATAAATAACACAACAGATAGAGACAAAGAAAAACAGTGACCATCTGGGAGGACAGAATCAATAAAAAGCAAGAGTACTTATTTACCAAATGCCAGAGGCTCTATGTCACAAGGAACTAGCTCCAAAACTAATCTCCTGCTAATCTAAATAGAGAGAGAGAGAAAAGGGACTCCCACCACTTTCTTTTCAACCAGACCCTGCAGGCAGAGATCTGGGAGGCTGACGTGATAAGAAATCTTAGCTTCTGCTGGCCTTTGTCAGGTGTCTCAGGATCTCTCAGCTGTAGCAGCCTTGGGGTGGCAAGGGTCTGGCCAGTCTCCTGGCTGGCTTACCAACTGTCAGGGAGGAGGGAATTTCCCCCTCCCCTCCCTTCTTGAGTTCTTGCAGCTGGACTAATAATAAAATTGACACTAGAGAGATTAACAGGAGGAAAGAAACAAATTTTAACTTGTATATATGGAGTTCTCATAGAGATGGGCCCTAAGAAGTGGCCAAGGCAGGCAGCTTTTATACTTTTTTGATAAAGAAATAATAAATTTGTGAGGAATTGTCAGGACAAAGAAACTTAGATTTGGGTGCTTAATTAGTGAAGAATCTAAACAAAGTTTGGGGGACTTCCCTGGTAGTCCAGTGGTTAAGACTCTGTGCTCCCAATACAGGGGTCCTGGGTTCGATCCCTGGTCAGGGAATTAGATCCTGCATGCTGCAACTAAGAGCCTGCATGCTGCAACTAAGACCTGGCACAGCCAAATAAATAAATAAATATTAAACAGAGTTTGGGTTTGGGGTAGTAAATTAAAGAAGTAACAAAGTTGGTTTATATAGGCTTCTGGGCCTGAATTCCCTATCTCTTGTGATAAGGGTGTCCTACATCTAGATGCAAGGGAATGCACCTTTCACATGGAAGATTTATTTCCTGCTTTCAGGGGGACAGAGGAGGGTCAATTTTCTTCTTGCATCCACTGCTTCTCAAACAACTTCAATTCAAAATAATCAACATGCCATCAGCATATTTTGGGGTGACCCTCCCTGAACCCCAACACCAGAATCTGGCACAAGGTGTTCAGTAAATATTGGCTAATTTTTCCCCTGGCCATTGTGGTTATTGTATTTTCTATTTCAGAAAGGCTCAGGGGGAAGATCTAGGTCTGCTATTCTGAAGGATCATGTGACCCCAAAATCAAAACTTTCTTGTCTAACCTCAACTGGGCTGACATTAAAAACCTTCTGCACTCACTGCAAATCTCTGCCCCACCACTTCTCATTTTCAACAGATGTCCCACTCAACTCCTACTTTCTTGGAAAATTCAGGCAACCACAGATCAGACTTTAGTTTCTCACCACCAAAATCTCACATGCATCTGAACTTGCAGCTCTTCTTTCCTTTTCTTTCTTTCTTTCTTTCTTTCTTTCCTTCTTTCTTTCTTTCTTTCTTTCTTTCTTTCTTTCTTTCTTTCTTTC
>NW_020837945.1:11734162-11949319 GCF_003676395.1 Aethalodelphis obliquidens
TTCTTTCTTTCTTTCTTTCTTTCTTTCTTTCTTTCTTTCTTTCTTTCTTTCTTTCTTTCTTTCTTTCTTTCTTTCTTTCCTTCTTTCTTTCTTTCTTTCCTTCCTTCTTTCTTTCTTTCTTCTTTCTTCTTTCTTTCTTTCTTTCTTTCTTTCTTTCTTTTCTTTTTTTAAACCCTTTTTAAGTTGAGAGGTTTAATTTTGAAATTGAAGGCTATGGAGAATATCTAAATGGATTTCTTTAAAAGGAGCAATAATTTGATCCAATTTTCCAGTAGAAACACTCTAGCAGCAGTGTAGAGAGTGAGTTAGAGAGAACAGTGGGAGACTGAAAGATTTTTTAAAATACAGTTGTGGTTAGGCCTGGATAAAAGTGATGCCCTTTAAGGTAGGACTGGATTCATGGATAAGGTAAGGAGCTAGTGAATACTAGGGAGTAGCATCTATCTTTTGCTAATTAGTTGTGGAAGAGGTTGTAGTTGAGGATGATGGAAGAAATTTTCACATGTTGAGATATGGGGAACTCATTCTGGCTTAACTTTATGCTAACTAGAACAGCCTGTTTTGTGGCTTATTAAACATGCATTGTACATCTGCTTTAACCATTAAAGAAAAGAATGCATTTAAAACTCAAAATGGAGTAACTGTAGTTCAACCATTCAAAATGGAACTGGGTGGTCATTGTGGATGTGGTTTCAGACATGTTCCTGCATTACTGAGAACCTGAATTTTCTGAACTGTATCAGACTCAAGGACAACAACAGCCATTCTCAAAACAATATCTGCTAGCAGCTGCAACCTTGTGGTCTCGAGGTCTCGCCTTGTAACTATGCAACCATTTCAGACCCCAACCAATCCTTGCTTCACAAGCACCCTTACTTCTTGCCAGTTCCAATTATAATTCTTGACAAACTTATATAATTTTGCTTTTATAAGCCTCCCCTTTTTTGTAGTCCAGCAGAACACAATTCAAGTGCTTCTTGAATCTGTGTCTCCCAGGCTATAGTCCTCAGTTTGGCTCAAATAAAATTATTTTCTATTCAACTTATAGATTGTTTATTGATTATTTCTTTCAACAAGGATAACTCCTAGGCTTCCACTTCAAAGAATGACTTGACGGTGAGCCCATCACCAAGACAGAAAGTAGAAGAGGAATGAAGAGCAGGGTGGAAAGACAATGAGTTTATGTTGAGACACATTACCTGCTTTAGCAGGTAAATGTTGCATGTAGAGGTCTGAGTTGGAAAAATAGATCTGGTAGTCATCAGCTTTATATTTTATTAAATGAATCCATGCATGCATATGAGGTCCCTAAGAGGGAAAGTGTATAGAATGAGAATGATAGAGAACTGAGGAACACAGGCACAGAAATTCAGGAAGGAAAAGAAGAATCTACAAATGGGTCCCAGAAGAGCCAGCCAGAGAAAAAAGGGAAACCAAGGGAGTGACACAGCCTTTCTTTCCTTTTCTTTTTTATTTATTAATTTTTTTAAAATTGCAGGATAGCTGATGTACAATATTATATGTTTCAGGGGTACAACATAGTGATTTACAATTTTTTAAAAATTTTTATTGGAGTAGAGGTGATTTACAATGTTGTGTTAGTTTCAGGTCAGTTATACATATACATATATTCATTCTTTTTCATTTCTTTTCTCATGTAGGTTATCACAGAATACTGAATAGAGTTCCCTGTGCTATATAGTAGGTCCTTGTTGGTTATCTATCTTATATATAATAGTGTGTGTATGTTAACCCAAGCTCCTGATTTATGCCTCTGTACCACATTTCCCCTTTGGTAACCATGAGTTTGTTTTTTACATCTGCGACTCTATTTTGTAAATAAGTTCATCTGTACCATTTTTTTAGGTTCCACATATAAGAAATATCATATATTTGTCTTTCTCTGTCTGACTGACTTCACTCAGTATGACAATCTCTAGATCCATCCATGTTGCTGCAAATGGCATTATTTCATTCTTTTTTATGGCTGAGTAATATTCCATTGTATATATGTACCACATCATTCCCTGTTCCCTTGTTCTCAGGGTCTCATGATTTCACACTCATTTGCTGTTCCTTCTGTCTCTCTGGCCATTCTCAAGCTCCAGCACAAACCCACACCACTGCTTTTTACTTAATACTGGTGTCCCTCACTGTTTTGTCCTAACCCCTCTTTTTACTCATTTTAAGCAATCTCCCCTTATGGTCTCTTCCCCTCCATGAGTTCATTGGCTGTCATTTATGCCGGTGGCTCCCAAAATTGTCTTCAACTTAGATCTCTCTCCCGATATCCAGATTTTATACCCTGTTATTCTGGCCTGTGAAATCTAGCTGCTTCAGCCTTTGTGGATTCCTAGTTCCATCTACTCAACCCACAGGGCTCTGGGTTCCTCCTCTCTGTGCTGATTCCTGTCAGTTCTCTCCAGAAAGTCAGCCTGGGCAATCACAGAGCTTATCTCGGTTGTTTCTCTTCTCTCAAGGATCGCTGTCCTGAGCTGCGTATTGATATAGATCCAGAACCAGGAGTCCCATCATTATACTGCTTTTCAGATACTTTCTCCTCTCCATTTTCTCTGTTCTCTTCTTATTAGTAGGAAGTCTTACTTTCTTCATTGACCCTTGATGTCTCTTAATCTGTTCACTCTTGTTTTTTTTTTATCCCTTTGTACTTTTGTCCTTGGTTTTGGAGGACTTATTTGACTTCCAATGAAATTTTTATTTCTGCAACTGTGTGTTTAATTTTCAAAAGCACTTTATTATTCTGATTTTTTTAAAGTAGCACCCTGTTCTCATTTTATGGATCCACCAACACCTCAGATCTTTTAGAACTTGGGTTTTTGTGACCTTCTTTTCTGTTCCAGTAGTCTATTTCTCTAAGAGTCAATTTGCTCAGTTTGCTTAACTTTGTCTTTCTCTTTTACGCTGCTAGTTTTTCGCATCGTCTGGTAATCTTTGGACATCTATTTATTTAAAAGGTCAAAGGTTTGGTTTATTCTTTCAAAAAGCACAAAACATGATTCTTGAGCATTATAACTGATGTCTTATTTAGTAGAATAAGTTGTTTCTGGGTTAGAGGTAATAAAACGTTATGAACCCACAACAGTAGGCTCTTCTCAGTACAACTGCTGAGAGCACAAAATTGTGAAAGTGAGTCATAAGGGAGGCCGTTGAGAGCCATGTGTACCCACCTGTTTTTTTTATCTTGTTTTGACCATTTGCAAAGCTTATTTGCTGCTTCAGGAATAAATCAAAATAAAACTCCATCCTAAGCAGGGACTGGGTCCTCATTTTCCAATCCTAGAATCAGGACCAGACATTATTGTCTGGCCTTGCATATACTAACGCTATTGGTGATCCATGGCGCTTAGGATTCCCTTTACTTGTCTGTGTACATCAGCCAGCATCTGCTAATGGCAAGCACCTATACCTCTGTTGGATGCAGGCTAGAAGTTCTTAGGAATGTTGTGTAGTGGTATATATACCCCACTTCCTTACTCCTTAGCTAGGATACTTCTGAGGAATGTGCTCTGCAGCATTTTCCTCAGCTTCTCCCTGGGATTAAGATTTATTCTGATAGCTGGTTTATTGGAAGTTTTCCTTTTCCTGTATCATCTTCCCTCTGCTCTTGTCTTTACACCTTCCAGGAAAACTACATGCTCTCAATCATCACCTCAGGATCTTCTTCCGGAGAGAATCCAGTTAAGATAGATTGTAATGTGAGCCCAAAGCTGACACCCTTCCCATTTCTGCTTCTACCAAAAGCCGTACTCTTCTCTCACCAAAAGTCTATTAAGAGAGTCTGGTGAGGAGGAACAGATTTCTACTCTTGTGCTTCCTAGAATATATTTGCCCCTGCTAACGGCAAGAAGAATGCAGGTACCCAGAATGTGGCGGATATGTCTCTAAGACTGTTAAACCACAAAGAACACAAACCTGCCAGATGGGTTGGCGGATAGACCTCAGCTGTCATAAAGAATCTCTTCTGCTCTTGTTGGTGTTTCACATCCATTCATCTCCACCACCATACGGTACTTTTTGATTCCTGCAAAATAAGAAGTCACAATAATACAGAAATCTGCAAATTTTGTAATAAATTAACCACTTCTGTATCATTTAAGGGAGTGGTCCTCAAACTTCTGTGTGCATCAGAATCACCGAAGGGCTTGCTAAAACACAGATTGAAATACAGGTCTCACCCCTAGAGTTTCTGATCCAGTAGGTCGGGGGCGGCACCAGAGAGTTTGCATTTCTGATACGTTTCCAGGTGATTGCTGTTGTCCAGAGAACACACTTTGAAAATCATTGCTTTAAGGAATTTTGATGTTCTTCCCATCCTAGCTTAGATGATTATATTTCTTAGTCTCTCTTCCTTTCACGGAATCTTCTAACACAATTTATGTAGTTTTCCATGTGATTGTATGGAATCTTCAATATTGTATGTAGTCCTTTGTATCTACAGGACTCAAAGTTTCTTATTAGTGATGACAGGATATTCAGAATTTTCTTCTATATCAGGCTAGCATATTTCACAAGCAGTTCTTTTATCCCAGTAAAATATTAACCTGCTTCGTTGAATTTTAAATGCAATCAGCAATCTCATTATTTTCAGATGTAACAATTAATATATCCAAATATATTGCCAATGCAGTTCAGTTTCTGTCAAAAGTCACAAGGTTTCCAATTTTTCGGGACACTTTTTTACCTGCATAAAGTGATAGGCTTTGAAGGAAAAGCTTTGATCTCTCTCTTAAGTCTGATGCATTTGCATTGTGCTTCTCAGAATAAAGAACCAAGTCCCCCAAGGAGTTTGTGGACTGCAGTGTTTCCGGAAGGTGGAAAATTGATGTCAGAATGGGGTGGAGAGAAGAAAGGAAAGACCTCAGCTGAGAGGCCATGGCAGGTGTGGCCAGCAAACAGGAGGACCACCAGCAGAGCTTAACTGTGCATGGTGGAGACCCAGAGGGTCAAGGCAGGTTGGAGAGGGTGAGCAAGAGGGCAGGGACACGGCAGCTCTGAGGAACAAGGAGCAGGTGCTGGAGACACCCCCTGAGTTGGAAGCAGCAAAGGTGTAGCTGCTTGTTAACGCCTACAATGTGTCTTAAGCAGAAATTGTCTCTGAAGGACCTTAATCATAAAACACGTTACAATTTTCTATAATAAGAAACCCTGTGACCTTCAATTGCTCCATCAAAGAGCAAGATACGAAAAAGGTTATTGGCTGTTTTATACGAAACATCATTAACCAGGAGGGTCAAAGGTCTTCTGGCTTACACCACACATTGCCATCTTGCATGTTGACTTTATGACAAACCTTCTCCTTAGGTTTATTGAGTTAAGATGAAAAAAAAAAAAGAAATAAGGCTTTGTGGAGAAATGTATTTGATGACACATACGTAAGGTATGTTTGTTTTTGGAAATGGTATTTGCTTCGAGCATTGTAAATAAACACACTAAGGATACTTAACCCACCACTGTAATCTGCGCCCAAAGCAACTGACCCGGCCGAACCAGTGTTGTGTTATTTCAATTCATCACTGCGGTGGCGGTTCTTTTGTTAGTCAGAAAGCACTAGATTCCCATCTTAGCTTTATCTTTACAGACACGCTCCAAAAAACATTGCCTGAAACTACCCAGATATTTATCAATGGATGAATGAACAAATGCTGTGTGTGTGTGTGTGCATGTGTGTATGAATATTATACAGCCATAAAAAGACATGAAGTACTGCAACACGCTATAATGTACATGAACCTCTAAAACTTCACGCTGAGTGAAAGAAGCCAGACATAAAAGGGCATATATTGTATAACTCCATTTACATGAACTCTACCCAGAATAAGTAAATCCACAGAGACAGAAAGCAGATCGGTGGTTGCCAGGGATTGGGGGAAGGGGGAATGGGGAGTGATTACTTAATGGGTGTGGGTGATGCAAATGGTTTGGAATTTGATATGGGTGATGACGGCACAACATTGTGAATGTACTAAATGGCACTGAAGTGTACACTTTAACAAGGTTAATTTTATGTTATGTGAATTTCACCTCAGTTGGGGGAAAAAGAAAAAGAAAAACATTGCGTGTGTCGCATTAGATTCAACTATAATGTGAAGCTTGCCCTTCCACAGCAGGCACTCACCTTCCCTCTCCCAGAGCCCCTGAGGTTGAGTTTCTCAGATGCTTCTTCCAGCAGCACCTCTAAGCTCAATAGAGAAGGGACGTCTGACTCATGTCATAGGAACCCCAATACAAGGTAGACTCCTAGGATAAAAACAGGAGCATAGGGTCATGGGAAGGAGAGAGAAAGCAATGAGGGGGTAGAATTTCTGCCATAAATTCTGCATTTTAGAATGAATGAGAAACAATCAACGTGAACGGGCTTAAATTTCCACATGGGGAAAAAGATGCCGTGCAAGTCCTAGTTATGGGTACAGATATAATTTAACTACAAGTGGAAGAGTTTAAGAAAGTTTACACGTGCTGATTCCAAATTGTGTACCTATCATGTCTAAGAATCCAAAAGATGGGAAGCAACCAGTCACGGGACACAGAAGACCTCAGCTCTGGGTCTGGGTCTGCCACTCATTTACTGGGCATGCATTCATTCATTCGTGCATGCATCCAACAAATAGATCTTGAGCACCTATTAGGTGCTAGGTACTGTTCTAAGGGCTGGGGATCCAGCATTGAACAAGACACACAAAGTCTCTACCCTCGTGGAGCCTGTCGTCTAGTGTGGATATAGACAACCCTGTGAACAAGTATTTGTTGAACTGAAGTGAAATAATGTAAGGACAAGTCATGACACATGCTATGCAAAAGAACAAAGCAGGACAAGAGACAGTGAGAACGAAGATCTTTCCAAAGGGGAGACATTGCAGCAGAAATGCAGTGACATGAAGAGAGGGCTGTGTAAACAGAGAGCGTTCCGGGCATAAGGAAGAACATATGTGAAGGCTCTGAGACATACATGTGCTCGGCATGTCACAGGCGTAGCAAGGAGGTTGGAAGAGCTGCAGTGTGGAGAGGGAGGGGTGCGGAGGAAAGGAGCCAGGGAAGTAGTGTGTAGAGCCTGCAGGCTCCGGGAAGGGTTTGGGCTTTATTCTGAGTGAATGGAGGCCATGATAGAGATTTTAGCAGAGGAGTGAACTTATGACTCAAAAGGCTCCCTCTGGCTGCTGTATAAAGATTCAAGTATAGGTTGGGGGGCTAGAGAGGAAGTAAAGAAACCTGTTGAGAAGGTCTTATAGTAATCCAGGTGATTGGTGAGGGAGACCTGGTTGGGGTAGAAGCAATGGTGGTAGGGAGAAGTGCTGCACATTGAATCTATCTTGAAGGTAAATAATACGTGTCTTGGTGATGGACTGTAGTCTGGGGTGAGAGAGAACTAGAGGAGGAAAGGATGACTCCAAGATTTTGGCCTTGAGTCTGTAAGCCTTTGGTTCTTCATATATAAAGTGAGGGGGATTTGACTAGGTGATGTCTAAGGCTCCTTCCAGCAACGAGAGTCCAAGACTCTAAGAGAACACTGGCTAATACACAGAAATGGAAGGACCAAACCTCAGTTTACTCATCTGTAAAATGCACCCATCTGAGGCTGGTGCTGAGGAGCAAGTGAGGTCACACGTAACACTAGCATACCCTGAGGGTCAAATAATTACTAGCTTCTTGTCATTGTTTTTGAAGAGTGAGCGTATCTAGCTGTGCCAGGTTCTTGAAGCCTCTGGGAAAGGGGTTCCAAACTAGGGGTGAGTTTTATAAAACAAACCAAGTATTTGGCATGCAGTGTCACTTAAAACTGATGAAGGGCTTCCCTGGTGGTGCAGTGGTTGATAGTCCGCCTGCCGATGCAGGGGACACAGGTTCGTGCCCCGGTCCGGGAAGATCCCACGTGCCGCGGAGCGGCTGGGCCCGTGAGTCATGGCCGCTGAGCCTGCGCATCCGGAGCCTGTGCTCCGCAACGGGAGAGGCCACAACAGTGAGAGGCCCGCGTACCACACACACACAAAAAAACTGATGAAAACTTACGTCCACTCAAATACCTGCCTACGAATGTGTATAGAAGCTTTTTCATAATTGCCAAAATTTGAAGCAATCGAGACATCCTTCAGGATAAATCAACTGTGGTGCTTCTATACAATGGAATATTATTATTAGTGCTAATGAGCTATTAAGCTATGAGAAGACATGGAGGAAACAAATGCATGTTACTAAGTGAGAAAAGCCAATCTGAAAAGGCTGCATACTGTGTGATTCTGACTATATGATATATTGGAAAAGGCAACATTACTGGAGACAACAAAAAGATCAGTGGTTGCAGGGGTGAGAGAGGAGGAATGGATGAGTTGGTGAAGCACTGGGGATTCCTAGGGCAGTGAAACGATGTATGATACTATCATGGTGCACACCTGTCATTATACATTTGTTCAAACCCATAGAATGTACAACACCAAGAGTGAACCCTTTGGTTAATAACTATGTGTGAATATTGGTTCATCGATTGCAACAAATGGACCATACTGGTGTGGGATGTTGATGGTGGGGAAGGCTGTGTGTGGTTGGGGGGGAGGGAACTCTGTATTCTCACTCAATTTTGCTGTGAACCTAAAACTGCTCTAAACAGAAAGTCCATTAGTTTTTCAAAAATGCAAATTACCTTTAGGCAGAGTTTCATGAGCCCAGCTACGCCATGTGATCTCAGCCCTGTGGGCACGTGACCCCTGCTCTTCAGCTTGGGAACCTCCCAAACTTATTTAGACCAGTGACCCTGAGCCCTTTTGAGACTTTTGTTTTTCACTTTGTGCAACTGAAGGCATATTCATAGAGTTGTGTAGCCATCACTACCGCCTAATTCCAGAACACTTTCCTCTCTCCCCTAGAAAACCCCATACCCTTTGGCAATTATCCTCCGTTTCCCCCTGCAACTTCCAGCCCTAGGCAGTCACTAATCTACTTCTGTCTCTATGGATTTGCCTGTTCTGGACATTTCATATAAATGGAATCATACAAGTGTGGTCTTTTGTGACTGGCCTCTTTCACTTAGCATAATGCTTTTTTGTTTGTTATAATTTTTTTTTTTTTTTGCAGCACGCGGGCCTCTCCCTGCTGCGGCCTCTTCTATCGCGGAGCACAGGCTCCGGACGCGCAGGCCCAGTGGCCACGGCTCACGGGCCCAGCCGCTCCGTGCGCACTCGGGGTCCTCCCGGACCGGGGCACGAACCCGCGTCCCCCGCATCGGCAGGCGGACTCCCAACCACTGCACCACCAGGGAAGCCCCTATTAGTTCTTTTTTTTAAACATCTTTATTGGAGTATAATTGCTTTACAATGGTGTGTTAGTTTCTGCTTTATAACAAAGTGAATCAGCTATACATATACATATATCCCCATATCTCTTCCCATGCTTTAAGGTCCATCTGCGTTGTAGCCTGTACCAGTACCTCGTTTCTTTTTATAGCCAACTAATATTCCATTGTATGCATATACCACATTTTATTTATCCATTCATGTATTGATGGATATACGGGGTTGTATCTGCATTTTGGCAATTATGAATAACAGTTCTATGAATATTCGTGTACAAGTTTTTAAATGGGCACATGTTTTCATTTCTCTTGGGTATATACCTAAGGTGGAATTGCTGGGTCATATGGTAATTCTGTCTAGGGAACTGCCAGACTGCTTTCTGAAGTAGCTGCATCATTTTACAATCCTAACAGCAGAGAAGAGGAGTTCTGATTTCTCCGCATCTTTGCCAACACTTGTTATTATCTGTTTTTTTAATTATGGCCACCCTATTGGATGTGAAGTGGTATCTCATTGTGGTTTGAATTGTATTTCTCTGATGGTTAAAAATATTGAGCAACTTTTCATGTACATCTTGTCCAACTGTGTGTCTTCTTTGGAGGAATGTCTATTTAGATTCTTTGCCCATTTTTTTTT
Source organism: Aethalodelphis obliquidens (assembly GCF_003676395.1). Classification (NCBI taxonomy): domain Eukaryota; kingdom Metazoa; phylum Chordata; class Mammalia; order Artiodactyla; family Delphinidae; genus Aethalodelphis; species Aethalodelphis obliquidens. Next base: position 11,744,101 of record NW_020837945.1, read on the forward strand.
TTTAGAGCAGCAGCTTTTAAAATTAATTAATTAATCAATCAATCAATCAATTAATTAGGCTGTGTCCAGTCTTAGTTGTGGCATGTGGGATCTTTTGTTGTGGAGCACGAGCTCTTCATTGCAGCACACGGGCTTCTCTCTAGCTGTGGTGTGCGGGCTCCAGAGCGCACGGGCCCAGTAGTTGTGGTGCGTGGGCTTAGTTGTCCTGAGGCATGTGGGACTTAGTTACCTGACCGGGGATCGAACCTGTGTCCCCTGAATTGGATGGCGGATTCTTAACCACTGGACCACTAGGGAAGTCCCCCTCTTTGCCCATTTTTAAATTGGATTATTTGTCTTTTTACTCCCTTTGAAGCTCTTGAAAGCCCCAGTTCTTCTACCCACAAAAATACAAATAAGACCTCAGGTTAAGAAACTCTGGGCTCTGGAACCAGACTCTGGGGCCGACCCAAGACAGAATCAATAGGTGAATCTGGGAAAGGAGATGTGCAAGGTCACCTGGTACTTACCTCCCTCCTGGCCCATAATGACATTGCACTTACCCCACTAAAAAATTTTAATGTCCAAGGGTTTTTGTACACTGATAGGAACCCCCATTAAATTATTTGTTTTTTTTTTTAACAGTTAACAATTGTCTAAATATTCACATTCTGCTTAGACAATTATTATATCAAAAAACATGAATTTTACAAATTAGAGTTCCCCAAACATTTTAACAGTGATCTCAGTCAAACTGTTCCAAATGAAAACTTGATGAAAATTATAAGCCAAATTATGAGATAGTTTAAAATGCTTTAAACATCTTAATAATCTGACGTACATGAAAGCAATGATTACAAAATTGTCAATATAAAGCTATCAAAACTTTTGTTGGGCAAAAATGCCAGTGTCGTGGACCTAAATTTGCTTCCATTATCTCTGTTGTTGATTCTACTTTCTCTCTTTCATATTGCTTCCCTGGGATGCTGGAGCCCTCCATTTGCCCCTCCAGATCCACTCTGCTCCTTGTCTGCCCTGGGAGACACTTTGTATAAAATGCATCAATGGAGCCCTTCACCTTCTGACTCTGGTTGGGTTCTGCCAGTGGGAGACATCAGCCTGAGACTGGAGGGTGGGGGACATTGTGGTGGGATCCCTTCCTGGAGGGTTTGTGGGTTGGCCATAGACCCTGCTGCTAATCCATACTCTCTCTGGGGTCATGGTTCCTCCCATTTCCCTCCAGGCCTAGAGCTAGTAGTGGGATAAGAATCCGCCTGCCAATGCAGGGGACACAGGTTCGAGCCCTGGTCCGGGAAGATCCCACATGCCGTGGAGCAACTAAGCCCGTGCGCCACAACTACTGAGCCTGCGCTCTAGAGCCCACGAGCCACAACTACTGAAGCCCGTGTGCCTAGAGCCCGTGCTCCACAAGAAGAGAAGCCACCGCAATGAGAAGCCTGCGCGCCACAACGAAGAGTAGCCCCTGCTCGCCGCAACTAGAGGAAGCCCGCACGCAGTATCAAAGACCCAACGCAGCCAAAAAACAAACAAACAAACAAAAAACCACAAAACTATTCCCACTATTGCTAGCCTTATGCTACTGTATTCTTTCTTGTTGGTTCCCCTTACCCCTGCCCACCCCACTCTAAATAGTCCCTTCATACTACCCTCTTCAATCACTCTATTGGAATGTTCCATGTCTTTCCTGCTAGATCCCTGACTGATAGATCAGATTACAATTTCCTTTGCCTGACCTGGAGAATCCGAGTGACCTTCACTAATCTGGTAGGATGACCAGTACAGCTTATCAGTTGAAAGCTCAGAACCAGGAACAGGAGACTTGGGTCTGCCATCCAAGGGATTCTGTCCAGGCAGAATAAGTTCTTTATATTTTTTGGATAGGCTTTGTTCATTGATTGAGACCCTGCCCAGGTTATTGGCTCCAAACAGTCAGTTTCGCTTTGATTGTTTTTTATGTCCTCAGTCTTGTAATTCTTTGAAAAATAATGCTGTTTGAAGGTCTTATCTTGAAAGTGGAGGCTGATAAAAGACTATGTCTAATTATGTAAGTGTTTATGATGCAATCAATATGCAGTGGTCCAGGGTCAGATGGATCAGTGGGGGTCGTCTCACTGTTGAGGGAGCCTGAACCAAAGGCTATACAGTTTCATGGACCTGGGTCCGGTGTGGGAGGGAGGGGAGGGGGAGGGTGGAAAAGTATGGGGTACAAGTCACAATGGATAACAGTGCCTCAAGGCTTTCCCCTCCTCCCTTATAAGGGGGCTTTAGCAGAGGTACCTGAAGACCTCAGATGAAGAGACCTAGGGATGAAGGTGCCAGGCCTGGGAGTGCAGGTGTGTAAGAGAATGGCCAGCCAGGGACCTGAGTCCTGGACTGCAGCTCCTGTCGGAGTTTACAGGGCCTAACTGTCACCAAGTCTAATGTGGGGAGGGAGTTTCCCCTGGGGCCTGCCAGGTAAAGCCTTGTAATTACCTACAGTCAGGCCTGAAAATCACACACCAGGTTTTGGGGCAGAAGCTGGAATCCTTGTCATCCTGTCTACTGAGGCCACCCAACCGTCTCCAATCATGGTGTAACATCACTCACCCAACATAACTTACCCTTGACTTTCTAACCCTCCTCCGGGTACTGACACATTTCTCTGAGCCCTAAAGTCGTACTTATTAGAGGAGGTGCCTATGCCTGTGCTCCCCACTTCCCTACACTCTCCCCTTCATTCCTCAGCTCCCTGAAATCTAGATTTTATCCTCATCACTCCACCGAGACAGGTCTTACTAAGGTCTCTGTCTTAGGCTGGGTTCCCTGGAAACAGACTCTGAACAGAAGATGCCCAGGCGGGAAACGTATTTGGGAATGGTCTTGGGAACAACACTTGCAGGCTTTGGACGTGGGCTGCCCCTGGGGGAGGTAGCTTGCACAAAGCCGTCCCTTCAGCTCCTCTGTCCTGAAGGAGGCTCTGGGCGGCACCCCACAACGTCCACTACAGTCTCCCATGACCTCTGGGCCAGTACATCTATTATATTTCCTGTTCTTACCTTATCAGTTTCAACACAGTTGACCACTTCCTTCTTCAAGAAAAATCCTTTTTCCTCCGTTCCCAGGACACCACACTCTTGTTGTGTTTCTCTCACCCACCTGGCCATTTCTCCTCAGGCCTTTACGTGACGCTCTCCTTTCTCCTCCTGGGCATTCCATTCTTCTGATTCTTCTCTCCAGCTTATCTCATACAGTCTCAGCAGTTTAAAAACACTACGTCCTCGAGGCCGATGCTTATGTCTTTAGCCCAGAACTGTTTCTGAGCTTCTAGCTAATACACCCGGCTACAGACTTGTCATCTCGACTTGGTTGTGTGACAGGCATCTCACACGCAGAGTGGCCGGAATGGATGTCTTGGTTTCTCGGCTCACCCTGTAGCTGTTCCTTCCCCCGACGGCCTTTTCCATTTTGGAAAATGGCACGCCCTTCTTTCCAGCTGTTTAAAGCCAGAAGCCTGGGCTGGAGCCTAGATCTCTCCCTTTCAGTCTCTGTTTCTGCCTCCTCATATCCCTCCACTGCCTTCTCGCCCTCACCTCCACCAAAAGCCATCATTATCTCCAGCCTGGCTACAGGGAGGACCTCCCGCTGCCTTTCCCATTCCAGTCTTGGCTTCTCCCACAGTCCCTCCGCCGGCTGCAGGATGTGGGCCTACGATGACTCAGGTAGAACCCAAGCTCCTCCACGCTGGGCACAGGCTTCTTCCCTGGATTCCCTCTCCATCCTGCTTTCCTCTCCAACCTCAGCCCTGCTGCTCTCTGCTGCACCCTCGTCCTTTTTAAGGATGTGGAGTTGTGGAAGAGACCTGAGTGTGGTGTGTGGGGTCACCTCTTCCTGATGTCAGAACAAATTCAGTTAATTTCGAGAATATTCTATTGCGGGAGTCACCTGCTTTTCCCAAAGGAAATCTGGTTTTTAAGGCTCAGTACCAAACGTGGGTCTGGGGTGCTCTTGGCAGGAAGGCATCAGAGGATGGTGGCCCTGGGCTGGTCATTGGGCTGAGCTACAGGAGAGAGTCTGGCTGCTGTCACTGAGTGACTACAACAGCCTATGGGGAGCCTCCCTGCTGGCCTTTTCCTTTCTGTCTGGGAAATTCTTTTTTTTAAAAAAATATTTATTTACTTATTTGCCTGCGCCTGGTCTTAGTTGCGGCACGCGGGATCTAGTTCCCTGACCAGGGATCGAACCCGGGACCCTTGCATTGGGAGCACGGAGTCTTAACCGCTGGACCACTAGGGAAGTACCTGTCTGGGAAATTCTTAGGATCAGCTTTTCCTGTTTCTTGCTGTGGCTCTTAGACAATTTATCACAGAGCTGCTAGTGGACATAAATATTTTATCCTGTACATGTAGACACAATCAGTGACAGCTGAAGTTTAGTACAATGGAGAACATCACTCATTTGCCACAATTTACGTTTTTTGAAAGAGAAATACCACTGAGATCAGTTATAAGGATAACCTGGTTAGAGGTCAGAGGTCTGCCTTCTAGTTTTCCAAGAAAACCAAGGTCTACTCAATGAGTACCCTAGGATGTGTACCAAGCAGCCAGTAACACTCCTGGCCAGGCAGGAGTCCCTCCCAGGACAGCTTACAGTAGGCATTTGAAGGCACTGCAGGTGGCAGAGAATTTTCACAGTGCATGTTCAGTTATTGTGCTGGTGCTTTTGATTTCTCTGTGTTAGTAATTTGCACTTCCACAGGGGCCTGGGGATAGTCACACAGAGGAAATGGTTGTTTCCTTCCTAAGAGTAATTTCTCCTCTTGACTGCTAAGTATTGACTTCCTAAAATCCAAAGTAAGCTGGCTTCTGACTACTGCTGCATTCACCAGGGTTCTCTGGTAGCACCAGAGTCTTACAAAGGATGGGTGTTCTGGCTCTAGGAAATGTCACGTTATCTACCTGTCCTTGGGTAATGCCAGCGTGCATTAACCCATCCTTGACTCATGCCAGCCTCCCTCCAGCCCCTTGGCAGTTTGTAAACTCATCTGCAGGTGACACACCTTTATTCCAAGTCTAAATGATAGTCCAGTGACTGGTGAACAGTAGCATGTATTGGCTTTTTTTTTTTTTTTTTTTGCGGTACGTGGGCCTCTCACTGTTGTGGCCTCTCCCGCTGAGGAGCACAGGCTCCGGACACGCAGGCTCAGCGGCCATGGCTCACGGGCCCAGCCGCTCCGTGGCATGTGGGATCCTCCCGGACCGGGGCACGAACCTGCGTCCCCTGCATCGGCAGGCGGACTCTCAACCACTGCGTCACCAGGGAAGCCCCGTATTGGCTTTTTGACTGAAAAGCATCCCTCAAATCTTCAGCTTCCTCAGTTAAATGGGAGAAAGCAAACATTTATTGAGAGCCTTTAGAGGATGGGAGAAATACAATGATGAGCCAGCTAGTCCTTGTCTACCAATTGCCCTGATAATTAGAGCTCTGATTAAACCCTACACTAGTGGCAAGAATATGAGATGATTCAATAAGGTCATTCTGCAGTTACCTTTTCCCGTTAAACTTATCTCCAGATGTTCATTGATTTTTTTAAAAATTAATGAACTTTATTTTTTAGAGCAGTTTTAGGTTCACAGCAAAACTGATTGGAAAGTACAAAGTTCCCATGTACCCTCGGTCCCCACACATGCACAGCCTCTCCCCCCCAACATCCCACACAGAGGGCTCCATTTGTTACAACTGAGAAGCCTACGCTGACAGATCCTTATCACCCAAAGATCATAGCTTACATTAGAGTTCACTCTTGGTGTATATTTACGGGTTTTTACAAATGTATAGTGATACGTATCCACCATTATAGTATCAGACAGAATAGTTTCACTGCCCTAAACATCATCTGTGCTCTGCCTGTTCCTCTTTTCGTCCCCTCCCCTCCCCCACCAGGGCAACCACTGATCCATTTACTGTCTCCATAGTTTTGTCTTTTTAAGAATGTCATACGGTTGGAATCATGTGGTATGTAGCCTTTCAGATTGGCTTCTTTCACTAAGTAATATGTGTTTAAGTTTCCTCCATGGCTTGATAGCTCATTTCTTTAGCACTGAATAATACTGCATTGTCTGGATTTTCTGGTTTATCCAATTCGCCTACTGAAGGACGTCTCGGTTGCTTCTAAGTTTGGGCAATTCTGCCTAAAGCTGCTATAAACATAGGTGTGCAGGGTTTTGTGCGGACATAAGTTTTCAGCTCCTTTGGGTAAATACCAAGGAGTGGGATTGCTGGGTCATATGGCTGTTCATTGTTTTTTAATGACGTTTCCCCCGTTTTAATCCCCACAGTTTCAGAAATTTCAACCTGGGAAAACCAATGGATCAAACAAAATTGCTCTTCCTCCATTCATCTCCTTCCCCTTCTTTCCCTTCTCCGTTCCTCCACCCTGCCTTCCCCCTCTCCCTCCTTGTAGTTGACTTGCTGTTGTGCTGTTACTTTGTCTTTAGTTGTTGGTTTGTTTCGATCTCTGTATTTCAGCCCAAGAAGAGCGGATTTCATGAGCGCCTGGGCCAGGGAGCAGAGACCGAGGGAGAGGGGCATCCAGGTTCAAGAGCACCTCTCTGCACTGTGATACGTAATGTACACTGAGCCAAGGGAAGTGCTGCAGGGGGAAAAAAGCTGTGATGGGGGAGGGGGAATTGGATGCAGGACTAAAGGTACAAACTTCCAGTTATAAGATAAATAAGTCCTAGGGATGTGATGTGCAACATGATGAATTTTACAGTACTGTTGTATGCATATATGAAAGTTAATAGAGTACATCTTAAGAATTCTCATCACAAGGAAAAAATACATATATTTTCTATTTCTTTTACTTTGTATTTAGATGATGGATGTGCACTAAACTTATTGTGATCATTTCATGATGTAAGTCGAATCATCGTTTCATGATGTAAGTCGAATCATCATTTCATGATGTAAGTCAAATATATGCTGTACACCTGAAACTTAGTGCTGTATGTAGTTTATAATCTCAACAAAACTGGAAGAAAAAATAAATAGAAAAAAATTAAAAAAAAAGAGAAACAAACATACAAAAAGCTGTGAAAAACCTTAATTCGATTTATAAGGGTACTTTGCAAAAAAGTCTTGACCTCAAAATGTCTAAATTAAATTTAGATGTTCAGTAAAAGAGATGTTTTGTGATTTCTAAAAACTCTCTGTTGTATGTGTATGTATGTGGGTGTGGTGCATATTGCTGATATTACTAAATATGGAATCATCTAGGAATATCAGATACAGATTTTGAATCATGTCCCATTATTTGCTTATTGAGAAAAAAAATTATATTTTTTCTAGCTTGGAAAAAAATCCAAACTTGTTATTTCTTACATGGGAAGTACTTGATATATCCCTTGACCTTTCTTGAGAAATTTTAACTCATTTGGGGATGTGTTTGGAGTACAGATAGTGTAATAAACAGTCCTGCTGGCAGTGCCTCAATACCTCTACTTTGTGTAAAATTATGCTGTGAACTTGTTTATCTTGAAGTTTGATATTAAGGTGTCAGTTAATGAATTTGAAGTAGGTATTTATAGCAGCACTTATTCAGTGGAAATTGCATCTTCAGTGTATGTATTTAAAGCTTCGTTCCATAGTAATTCTTCAAATCCCTTCTTTTAATTGCTACTCCAGTATTTTTTAAGTGTTGCAGAGTCTCTTTTCAGAGACGTCTCCTTCCATCATCATAATCTAATAATTCCAGGAAAAAAGAATAAAAGCCATAGTAGTTTTTTTTTTCTCCCAAATACCTGGCCAACTCATTCACAATTATGGAGTCCAAATGAGGACTTTTTCCCTGAGTCTCTACCAAGAGCAACTAATGTGAGTTTCCCTGATCACTGAAGCACCACTTTCCCGGGGGGAAAAGCAGGTAAACGCATCTCTGTGGTGCCCTGAGAAGTGTGGAGAATTAACTGGAACCTTAACTGAAATCACAAGCACAGCAATTTTGTGCCTCAGAAAGCCTATGATGAGCCAAGACCATCAGAGCTGTGACTGTAATGTCATGACCTTGACACGGTTGTTACAAAAACTCTGCAATAAACACTTGTCCACAGCACTTACGTGTGATCCTCCAAATCTAAAAAGCTCTGACAGAGAAAGACAAATACCATATGATATCACTTACATGTGACATCTTAAAAAATGATACAAATGAACTTATTCACAAAACAGAAATAACTCACAGACATAGAAAAGAAACATGGTTACCAAAGGGGAAAGGTGGGGGGGGATAAATTAGGAGTTTGGGATTAAAATATACACACTAATGTATAGAAAGTAAGTAACCAAGGACCTACTGTATAGCACAGGGAACTATACTCGATATCTTATAATGGAAAAGAATCTAAAAAAGAATATATATATATATATATATATATATATATATATATATACACAAAACTGAATCACTTTGCTGTACACCTGAAAGTAACAGAACATTGTAAATCAATTAGATTTCAATAAAAAATTCTTAAAAAGAGATAATAAAACAACAACAAGAAAACCAAAAATCTCCAAAAGCCAAAAGTGCTGTTTTTTTGGTCACTTTTCGGTGGCATGCCCTACCTGCCCTTATTTGCTGTAAAATGTGACCAAAACTGATGTGAATCCATTTATAGTTTTAATTTTTCTTTCAGGATGATGACTCATAACTTCTATTTCAGAGATATTAATGTATTTGATTTTATTTCATCTAAAATATTGTTCAATCTAAGAGCTTTCTCAGTCTCTGTTCTTTTTACTGCACTTTTATTTTTTTCTGTTTTACAGATACAATTTCTTCTTAAATCTCTCTGAGAGTATTAATTATAGGGTTTAAAAAAACACAGTTTTCGGCTTTGTGCATGTTTTTCATTTCCTCTGACGTTTTAAAAAAAAATTTATTTATTTATTTTTGACTGTGTTGGTTCTTCGTTGCTGCACGCGGGCTTTCTCTAGTTGCGGCGAGCGGGGGTTACTCTTTGTTGCGGTGCGTGGGCTTCTCACTGCGGTGGCTTCTCTTGTTGCAGAGCACGGGCTCTAGGCGTTCAGGCTTCAATAGTTGTGGCACGGGGGCTCAGTAGTTGTGGCTCGCAGGCTCTAGAGCACAGGCTCAGTAGTTTTGGCACACGGGCTTAATTGCTCCATGCCGTGTGGGATCTTCCCGGACCAGGGCTCAGACCTGTGTCCTCTGCACTGGCAGGTGGATTCTTAACCACTGCGCCACCAGGGAAGTCCCCCCTCTGACTTCTTTTGTGCCCTCAGTTTGGGTATGTCTTTCCTCCTATGTCTGGTGTCCTCGCTGTCTGCCCGCTTTTAAGACAGGTATTGAGTGATGCATGGACTCTGTGTACACAGTTGCGGCTTGCTGATGGAAGCCGGAAGCAGGGCTGGAGGGGAACCCCCAGCTTCTGGAATCGGCAGGCTTTTTCTCAGGGTATGGTCAATTTCCTAAGAGAAGAGGTCTCCTGCCTGGGGGAGAGAAGAGATGGTTTATGTCTGCCTGGCCACCACCCTGGAAGAGGACCTGGGGAAGAGGGCTGGAGTCTCCTCGGTTGTAGATTTAAGCTCAGTCCCCTAAATACAGTGCCTCACTCCCACTAACCCTGAGCATCTGGGCTCCTAACTCCCCCAACTTCTCACTTTTTTGAAGAGAATAATCCAGGGGGATTTGAAGAAGGGTGGCTGACTATGTGCAAGCTGGGAGGGGACCTGGAGGAACTAAAAACTGCCCTACACACGACCAGCTCCCCCATTTCCAACTTCATCCCGTGGTCCTGTCTCTGGGGCGCTTGGCACTTCTGTTTCTGGAAACTTTCTGGGGGCTCCTTGTTCTTAGCTGGCTGGCTTCTCATGGGCAGCCCTTTCCTGAGATACTTAATTTTCAGGTCTCTCTACTCTGCTAAGTGCTGTTCCTTTATTGACTTTCCAGATTCCAAATATCTGTCAACATCTCTTGTCTCTTTTTTCTCTTCCTCCACTGTTGTACATGTGGGCTCCTGCTATTGTAGTCTGTTAATGTGACTTGGGTTGAGGTTTTCTGCACTTGGAAGCAGACTCTTGACACCTTATGTCCTTAAGGTGGTTGGTTGGAAAATGACGCAGCTAGGATTGGAGTTGAGGTCTGCTTGACCTCCCAGGGGAAGACTGGAGATAAATAAATATGTCCAATTGGCTAGGTTTCATGATGAGGGGCTGAGGCCTTTCTGTTGAGCAGCATGGAATTGCTGAGTGGAGTTTTGCATTGTCACTCTTGCACAGACCACACCATCCTAGAAATTACTTTTGATCTCCTCCTCAGGAGGAGAAGCAGGGAAGGGTGGTGATTAAGACCTCAGGCTCTGGACTCAGACCTCCCGGGTCTCAGTCCATTACCTGTTGGCTGTGGTACCTGGAGGACTTTCTGTGTCTCCTCTCGCCCCCCCGCTCCCCGCCCCGGGTCCCTCCACTGTAGCCACACTGGCCCCCTTGCCCATCCTTGCTCATGCAAAGCATGCTCCTTTGCACTTGCTGTTCCCTCTATTGGGAATGCTGTTCCCCAAACAGCTGCAGCTCTTTCTCCCTCACCTCCTTCAGGTCTCTTCCTCAAATGTCTCATCTTTACTGAGGCCATCTGTGATCTCCCTCCTGCCTCCCAGCTTTCCTTGTCCACACTCCTTGGCCTTATTTTTCCCCATAGCAACCTGCCACATGACTCATTTACGTGTCTGTCATTGTCTACTGTATTTCTCTAGAGAAACAGAACCAATAGGATATAATACACACACACACACATATATATATATGTATGTGTGTATATTTGTATAAATGTATGTATATATAGATATATGTATATATACATAAAGAAATTTATTAGAGGAATTGTCTCATGTAACTATGGAGGCTGAGAAGTCCCATGATCTGCTCTCTGTAGGCTAGAGACCCAGGAAAACTCATGGTATAATTCCAATACAAGCCTGAAGGCCCGAGAATCAGGAGAGCTGATGATGTAAGTTCCAGTCCAGGTGCAGGAGGAAAGACCAATGACCCAGCTTGAAACGGTCAGGCAAAGAGAATAAATTCTCTCTTTTGTTCTATTCAGGCCTTCAGTGGATTAGCTGAGGCCCTTCCACATTGGGGAAGGCGACCTGCTTTACTCAGTCTACCTAATCAAGTGTTAAATCTCATCCAGAATCCTCACAGGCACACTCAGAACAATGTTTAGCCAAATATCTGGGCACCCGGTGACTCAGTTAAGTTGACACCTAAAATTAACTATCACATCTCTCTCCCGTCACTAAAATATAAGCCCCAAGAAGGAGGGGACTCTGTTTCCTTCTCTGTTGTATCTCCAGCACCTAGAACTGCATCTGGTTCTGGTTCTGGTTCTGCACCAGATAGTTGCTCAGTAAATATCTGTTGAGTGAATGAATGAAACGAACCCATCTCTCACTGAGAGTATGAGGAACTTGAGGCCCAGGATGGTGCATGGTCAGTGGGCTTGTGGCTGGCTGAGGTAGGACTCAACCCCAGGGGGCTGTATCAGTTATCTATGGCTGCATAACAAATAACCCCTAATGTAATAGCTTAAAACAACATTATTATCTCTGTTTCTATGGGTCAGGAATCCAGGCAGAGCTTGGCTGCTCCTCTGTTTATGGTCTCTCAAGGTGTCAGCCAGGATGAGGGTCCACTGGAGAAGAATCCACTTTTTCTTTATTTTTTTATTGAAGTACAGTTGATGTACAATATTATATAAGTTTCAGGTGTACTATCATGATTCACAATTTTTACAGGTTAGACTCCACTTATAGTTGTTTTAAAATATTGGCTGTATTCCCCGTGTTGTAAGGGAAGAATCCACTGTTAAGTTCACAGGGTTGTTGGCAGAATTTAGTTTCTTTAGAGCTGTTATGATCTTGGAGAGAGAGCAGTGAGCGGTCCTGAAGAGAGATCTTAGTTCCCTGTCTAGGAACTGAAGCTGGGTAGCTTGGATGAAAAAGTAGGAATCTTAGCCGCTAGACCACCAGGGGCTAGAGGCTAGAAGCAAAGTGGCTCTGGCTCTTGCCCCTGTTTGAAAGCAAGAATGTTTCAAGGAGGCAAAAACGGTAAAAACAGGTAAACAGTTTATTATTAGAGACACAGCACAACATATGGGAGAGCACACAGAGAAACAGTTTACATATTTAAGTCAGGAGCAAGGCAGAAATACACACATGGAGAGAAGGGGTGTGGGCATCCTGAATGAGGGGTGCAGTAAAGAGGCAGTTAAATCATTTATATAGGGCGGTTCTTCCGGGTCTTTGTTTACCTTTGGCCAATTATCTTGTTTCTTTTCCCACAGCTGTCCCGTCCTAGGGTCCTCCCCCATCTGCCTGTGCATCTTTCCACCAAGATGGATTCCAGCATGGGGGCCTGTGGGAGGCTTGACATCACCTATTATGGGGTGGCACCCCTCCCTTTTTGACCCCCAAGGAGCCTGCCTGAGCGTGTGCAGCCAGGGAAGTTTTCGTGACCTCCGTAGTGGTCATCTTATCTGTTTACTTCAGCAGAGCTTAGCTCTCACCACTAACTGTCCTTGGAGTGTCTAGGGAGAACAAAGCTTCAATTTTACTCCGTTTGACAAACACCAGCTGTCCAGCCCAGGGGTCCATCTACCTCCTACCTTCGTTAGACTGAGGATCTCAAGTCTTTGCTGGCTAGTGACTGGAGGCCGCCTCAGGTCCTTGTCATGTGGGCTTTTCTTTTTTTTTTAATATTTATTTTATTTATTTATTTTAATTTTTGGGGGCTGCGTTGGGTCTTAGTTGCAGCACGCGGGATCTTCGTTGAGGTATGTGGGCTTTTGTTGTGGTGCAGGGACTTCTTTCTAGTTGTGGCCTGTGGGTTCCAGAGCACGTGGGCTCTGTAGTTTGCGGCACGTGGGCTCTCTCATTGAGGCACGCGAGCTCAGTAGTTGTGGCGTGTGGGCTTAGTTGCCCCACGGCATGTTTGATCTTAGTTCCCTGACCAGGGATCGAGCCCTTGTCCCCTGCATTGGAAGGTGGATTCTTTACCACTGGATCACTAGGGAAGTCCCCATGTGGGCTCTTCTACCCTCAAAGGGTGCAAGCTGAGAAGGCACTACAGAGAGTCTGCCAGAAAGATGGGAACCACAATCACCTGTAACCTAAATACAGAAGCAGCATCCTGTCCCCTTTGCCGCATTCTATTAACTCATAGGTACCATCCATACTCAAGAGGAGGGGATTACTCAAAGGTGTGACTACCAAGAGATGGGGAACAGGGGTGACCATCTCAGAGTCTGCCTGGCATAGGTGATTAAGACCACAGACTCTGGAGCCAGACCACCTAGCTTCAAATCCCTGCTCTGTCACTTCTTCCCTGTGTGATCTCAGGTAAATTACTTAACCTCTCTGTGCTCTGGTTTCAACATTTGAATAATGAGGCAAATAATAGTATCTGCTTCATAGGGTTGTTGTGGGAATTAAATAAAAATGCAGAAGGGCTTAGAACAGGGCCTGCACACAGGATTGGCTCTTACTCCTTCCTGCTCCATCAAGGCAAGTACACACTGTCACCCTCAAAGGAAAGGAAGTCTCAGCTGCCTTGGCTTTCCTGTTTTTTGTAGACCTGTTCAATCCAATCTAGAGTCTGTCCTTGCCCAGATTTCTCCTGCTCAGAGACTTTATCCCCATAGTTTTAACCTTCAGGGCATATTTTTAGTCACAAACCCAGGGCAATAATCCAGCTCATAGAGTGCCAGCCTGTACGTTAGTGGCTGTTGAATGAAGAGTTCTGATCGGCATGGAAACTAAGGCCGTGTTTGATGTCTTCTTGGCCCAGACACGAGTGGTGAGGTAGCCAGGAGACAGAACGGGAACTTGACTCAGGGAGAAAAATCACATTGAGTCTTTGTTGCATGAAACAGGCTTTTTTTTTTTTCCATTTTTTTCCCCCCCAGGGAGTGGACTGGCTTGAGCATTGTCTGAACTAGAGTTCAGGATACGAGACAGCAGGCAGTCAGTCCTCAGGTTAGTACCTTGCTGAGGAGAGGGTGGTATCAGGTTCCCATACAATCAGTTGCTTGCCCTCCTTCCCATTTTAAATATTAAAAAGAGGTTATAAGTCTGCGTCTTTATTCCCTTCTTCTTATGGCTGAGTGATATTCCATTGTATATATGTGCCACATCTTCTTTATCCATTCATCCGATGATGGACACTTAGGTTGCTTCCATGTCCTGGCTATTGTAAATAGAGCTGCAATGAACATTGTGGTACATGACTCTTTTTGAATTATGGTCTTCTCAGGGTATATGCCCAGTAGTGGGATTGCTGGGTCATATGGTAGTTCTATTTTTAGTTTCTGAAGGAACCTCCATACTGTTCTGCATAGTGGCTGTATCCATTTACATTCCCACCAACAGTGCAGGAGGGTTCCCTTTTCTCCACACCCTCTCCAGCATTTATTGTTTGTAGATTTTTTGATGATGGCCGTTCTGACCGGTATGAGATGATATCTCATTGTAGTTTTGATTTGCATTTCTCTAATGATTAATGATGTTGAGCATTCTTTCATGTGTCTGTTGGCATCTTCTTTGGAGAAATGTCTGTTTAGGTCTTCTGCCCATCTTTGGATTGGGTTGTTTGTTTTTTTGAGATTGAGCTGCATGAGCTGCTTGTAAATTTTGGAGATTAATCCTTTGTCAGTTGCTTCATTTACAAATATTTTCTCCCTTTCTGAGGATTGTCTTTTCATCCTGTTTATGGTTTCCTTTGCTGTGCAAAAGCTTTGAAATTTCATTAGGTCCCATTTGTTTATTTTTGGTTTTATTTCCATTTCTCTAAGAGGTGGGTCAAAAAGGACCTTGCTGTGATTTATGTCAAAGAGTGTCCTGCCTATGTTTTCCTCTAAGAGTTTGATAGTTTCTGGCCTTACATTTAGGTCTTTAATCCATTTTGAGTTTATTTTTGTGTATGGTGTTAGAGTGTGTTCTAATTTCATTCTTTTACATGCAGCTGTCCAGTTTTCCCAGCACCACTTATTGAAGAGGCTGTCTTTTCTCCATTGTATATTCTTGCCTCCTTTCTCAAAGATAAGGTGACCATATGTGCGTGGGTTTATCTCTGGGCTTTCTATCCTGTTCCATTGATCTATATTTCTGTTTTTGTGCCAGTACCATACTGTCTTGATTAAAGACGCAGACTTACTAGAGAATGGACTTGAGGACACGGGGAGGGGGAAGGGTAAGCTGGGACAAGGTGAGAGAGCGGCATGGACATATATACACTACCAAAGGTAAAATAGATAGCTAGTGGGAAACAGCTGCATAGCACAGGGAGATCAGCTCGGTGCTTTGTGACCACCAGAGGGGTGGAATAGGGAGGGTGGGAGGGAGGGAGACGCAAGAGGGAAGAGATATGGGGATATATGTATAACTGATTCACTTTGTTATAAAGCAGAAACTAACACACCATTGTAGAGCAATTAAAATCCAATAAAGATGTTAAAAACAATAACAACAACAAAAAAAACCAAAAAAGAGGTTATGACTGGTCAGATTAAAACAAGGGAGCCATTCACTACTCTGTTAGTTTCCTGTGGCTGCCTTGACAAATTACCATAAGCTGAGTGGTTTAAAACAACAGAAATCAGTCTCCCACAGTTCTGGAGACCAGAAGCCTGAAATCCAGGTGTTGGCAAGGCTGCGCTCTTCCAGAGGCTCTAAAAGAGAATCTGTTCTTTCCAGCTCTGTGGTTCCAGACATTTCTTGACTTGTGGCCACGTCACTCCAATCTCTGCCTCTGTGTTCACATCACCTCTTCCTCTCCTATCCAAGGAATATGCCCCCCCCCCATATAAGGACACTTGTAGGGGCATTTAAGGCCCACCCAGATAATCCAAGATAATGTCTTTATCTCAAGACCTTGACCTTAATCCCATCTGCAAAGACCCTTTTTCCAAGTAAAGTCACATTCACAGGTTCCAGGGGTAAGGACCTGGATATCTTTTTAGGGGGCTATTTTTCAGTCTATCCCATCCCTACCCTATCCCGTCCTGCTGCCTGAATAATTCCACAATTGAATGATTGAATGATGCCCATGTGGACAAAGTGGAGATGATGGTCCAGTCATGGAAAAGCTGAGAGATGCTGAAATCGTAGACCGTATGAAGGTCATTTCCAAATGTTTTAGAACAAATTAAGGCTGTCACCAAGGCCCAGTAGAGGAAGAGGCAATGCACGAAAGTGAAGAGGAGTGTAACTACATAATATTCACCCGTTAATGTTTTTGGAGCTCAGACTCAAAGAGGATCCATTCTAAAGGTTCAAGGTGGGCACACAGCTCCAGGCAAACGTTAGTGACTAGAACCTGCTAACGAGAGTGCCAGGGAGACTAGAGCACCAGAATGAGCCCAGTATCTCCTAGAGGAGAGTTTCTGAGAAGCCACGTTTGCAGCAGGAAGAACAAGCAGGGGCAGGCCCTCTGCTTTGGGTAGAAGGGGTTTTTGAAATGCAGAACCAGGAGGAAGCAAAACTATTTACCTGCTATTTTTGCTTCTGGCTTCACCATCAAAGCGACTCAGACAGGAAAGCACAGATGGGGTGACAACGTGCTGCTGGGCAAGTCAAAGCCGGCGATGAGCATAGTTAAGGGCCCTTTGGAAGGAGCTCTGGCCTCCAAGGCTAGAAGACTTGGCAGACTTCACTGTGGACCAGTGAGAAATACAGGTGGGGAGGCTGGAGAGGCACCTGTGGAATGAGGGCGAAGGAAGCACCACGAACCCATGAGCAGATCAGGGTCCTCAGATCATGAAATTCTCCAGTTTGACTCATAATGTAGAGAATCCGTTAACCATGGCCCAGAGGATAATTTGAGTTGAGGGAGATTTTGGGGGGTTGGAGATATTTAGTTGAAAAAGTACTAATGAAATTTATCCAATACTGATCTATAGAGCCAGCTAACCAGGCAATCCTCTCTTTGCATGTTTATTCTCTGTCCTTTTCAAGGAGAATCAATAGTGTATATCTCTCGAATCCACTGGATTCAATTCTTGGGCGTTCCCTCCTCCCTTCCCCCTCCCTTAATTCCCTAACCCAGCCGAGACACAGATCCTGTTGCCTACACTCCCCTCACCCCATCACTTTTCCCACTGAGTACGAATGAGGCAGATGAAGACATGGGACCCATGAAAAGAAATCCTGACAGCTCTGGACCAGCCAAGGGCTGGCAGCAGAAATTATAAGAGGAAAGAGACTAATTAAGGAAGAGGTAACGCCGAGTTAGCTTGTGGAGGGGGAATAAAAGCATGCAAAGCTTTACCAAGAAATATTTCTCTGTCTCATCGTGAGTGTAAAGGTCATTAGTGGATTGATGGGACCTGAAGAATGGAGAACTTTAAACTCAGCAACCAACTAGTAGCCCCTTTGTTGTTCTAAGTGCTGGGGAAGACAAGGATGTGGTCCCACCACTTTAATAGCTAACAGTGTGAAACCAACGCTGTGAAAAGACAATGTTAAAAGGTGCTAAACTGCTTGGGGAAACAGTCTGGCAGTTCAACAAAGAGCTAAACATAAAATTGTCCAACGACCTAGCAATTCCAGTCCTGGTTATACACTCAAGGGAACTGAAAATACATGTTTACACAAAAGCCTGCTCTACACAAATGTTCACAGCAGTATTATTCATACTAGTCAAAAAGTGGAAACAACCCAGTTGTCCATTAACTGATGAATGGATAAACAAAATGTGGTAAGTCCATACAATGGAATAGTACACAGCAATAAGAAGAAATGAAGTATCGCTACATGCTACAGCATGGATGAACCTTGAAAACATGCTAAGTGAAAGAAGCCAGTCACAAAGGGTCACATACGTGACTGATGCGATATCATTGTATCAGTATCAATGTTATCAGTATCATTGTATCAGTATCATCAATGATACGATATCATTCCACTTATATGACTTGTTCAGAATAGGCACATTCTGTGTCCATTGACACAGAAAGTAGATTAGTGGTTGCCTAGGGCTGGGAGGTGACGGGAGGAATGGGGAGTGATTGCTAACGGATAGGAGGCCTCTTTGGGGGGTGATAAAAATGTTCTGCATTGATAGGGATGATGGCCATACAACCTTGTGAATATACTAAAAAATTTCGGACCCTACACTTTAGATGGGTGAATTGCATGGTACCTGAATTATATCTCAGTAAAGCTGTTATTTAGTTTTTGTTAAATGCTGAAGTTGCAGTACACACAGGATGCTAGGGCAGGACTGAGGAGGGCCACTAATGTGATTTAGGGGTTGGCTGGGAACTTCCTGTGTTCTTTGCACCAATACCGCTAGCGTCGCTTCTCTGTACAGCTTCCTGGAGTCCGCCGGCATTGTGATTAGCCACAAAGTCTTCCTCTGGTTTAAAATAGAAACCATCTGTGTGTCGTTCTCTTGTTTTATTTGGCAAATGCAATCTGTTGTCATTCTTTAAGACCATATTTTCTAGCCGTGAGTTC
Organism: Aethalodelphis obliquidens; assembly: GCF_003676395.1. Lineage (NCBI taxonomy): Eukaryota > Metazoa > Chordata > Mammalia > Artiodactyla > Delphinidae > Aethalodelphis > Aethalodelphis obliquidens. The sequence continues at coordinate 11,762,604 of NW_020837945.1, forward strand.
TACATAGAATCTCTGGTAGGCTAGAAAAAGAACGGGAAAATATTAATTAAAAAAAATTGAAGTATAATTGACCTACAATGCTATGTTAGTTCCAGGTGTACAACATAGTGATTCTATATTTCTCTACAAATATAGATTACAAAGTGATCACCATGATAGAGCTAGTTACCATGACCATGTAAAGTTATTATAATATTCCTGACTATATTTCCCATACTATGCGTTTCATCCCCAAGACTCATGTATTTTGTAACTGGGAGTTGGTACCTCTCAATTTCCCCTACCTATTTTATTCACCCCCATGGCTCCTCCCCTCTGGCAACCACCTGTTTGTTCTCTGTATTTATGAGTCTGTTCCTGTTTTGTTATATTTGTTCCTTTGTTTTTTAGATTCCACATCAAAGTGAAATCATATGGTATTGGTCTGTCTTTGTCTGACTCATTTCACTCAACATAATACCCTCTAGTTCCACCCATGTTGTCAAAAATGATAAGACCATTTTACCATGGTTTTACCAATTACCATGAATGATAATTCCTTGTATGGATGAGTAATATTCCATTGTATATATGCCACATCATCTTTATCCATTCATCTATCAATGGACCCTTAGGTTTTTTCCATATCTTGGCTATTGTAAATAATGCTGTGATGAACATAGGGGTGCATATATCTTTTCAAATTAGTGTTTTTGTTTTCTTTGGGAAAATATCCAGGAGTGGAATTCCTGTATTGTATGGTAGATCTATTTTTAAGTTTTTGAAGAAACTCCATGCTGTTTTCCATAGTGTCTGTACCAACTTACATTCTCACCAACAGTGCATGAGGGTTCCCTTCTCTCCACATCCTCACCAACAGTGTTTTTTCTTGTCTTTTTGATAATAGTCATTCCGACAGGTGTGAGGTGATACCTCACGGTTTTGATTTGCACTTCCCTGCTGATAAGTGATGTCGAGTATCTTTTCATGTTTCTATTGGCCATCTGTATGTCTTCTTTGGAAAAATGTCTATTCAGGTCCTCTGCTTATGTTTTAATTGGGTTATTTGTTTTTGATGTTTCACTGTATGAATTATTTGCTTATTTTGGATATTAACTCCTTATCAGATATAACATTTGTAAATAACTTCTTCCATTCAGTAGGCTACCTTTTTGTTTTGTTGATACTTTCCTTCAGTGTGAAAATGCTTTTTAGTTTGAAGTAACCCCAGTTGTTTATTTTTGCTTTTGTTTCCCTTGCCTGTGGAGACAGATCCAAAAAATATTGCTAAGACTGATGTCAAAGGACATTCTGCGATGTTTTCTTCTAGGAGTTTTATGGTTTCAGGCCTTGCATTTAAGTCTTTAATCCATTTTGAATTTTTTTTTGTGCATGGTGTGAGAAAGTAGTCTAGTTTGATTCTTTTGCATGTAGCTGTTCAATTTTCCCAACACAATTCATTGAAGAGGGTGTCTTTTCCCCATTGTATGTTCTTGCCTCCTTTGTCATAGGTTAATCGCCCATGTAAGTGTGGGTTCATTTCTGGGCTCTCAATTCTGTTCCATTGATCTGTGTGTCTGTTTTTGTGCCAGTACCATACTGGTTTTTTTGTTTGTTTGTTTGTGTGTTTTTTGCGGTACGCGGGCCTCTCACCGCTGCGGCCTCTCCTGTTGCGGAGCACAGGCTCCGGACGCGCAGGCTCAGCGGCCATGGCTCACGGGCCCAGTTGCTCCGCGGCACGTGGGATCTTCCCAGACCGGGGCACAAAGCCGCGTCCCCTGCATCAGCAGGCGGACTCTCAACCACTGCGCCACCAGGGAAGCCCTGCTTTTGTTTTTTTTAACCATACTGTTTTGATGACTGTAGTGCCTTTTGAAATCAGGGAGCATGATATCTCCAGCTTTGTTCTTCTTTCTCAAAATTGTTTTGGCTAATCAGGGTTTTTTGTATTTTCATACAAACTTTAGAATTGTTTGTTCTACTTCTGTGAAAAATGCCATTGGTATTTTGATGGGGATTGCATTGAATCTATAGATTGCCTTGGGTAGTATGGTCATTTTAACAATACTGATTCTCCCAATCCATAAACATGGTATACCTCTCCATCTGTGTTGCCTTCAATTTCATTCATCACTGTCTTATAGATTTTTGAGTATAGGTCTTTTACCTCCTTAGTTCAATTTATTCCTAGGTATTTTATTCTTTTTGCTGTGATTGTAAATGGGTTTGTTTTCTTAATTTCTCTTTCTGAAAGTTTGTTTTTAGTGTATAGAAATGCAACAGATTTTTGTGTATTAATTTTGCACCCTTGTACTGTACTGAATTCATTGATAAGCTCTAGTAGTTCTTTGGTGGCAACTTGAGGATTTTCTACGTATGGTATCATGTCATCTGCAAACAGTCACAGTTTCACTACTTCCTCTCCAATTGGATTCTTTTTAATTTTTCCTGTCTGATTGCTGTGGTTAGGACTTCCAATAATATACTGAATAAAAGTGGTGAGAGTAGGCATCCTTGTCTTGCTCCTGATGTTAGAGGAAATGCTTTCAGCTTTTCACCATTAAGTATGATGTTAGCTGTGGGCTTATCATATATGACCTTTATTATGTTGAGGTATATTCCCTCTATACCCACTATGTTGACAATTTTTATCATGAATGGATGTTGAAGTCTGCCAAAGCTTTTTATGCAGCTATGGAAATGATCATATGATTATTATTCTTCAATTTGTTAATGTAGTGTATCATATAGATTGATTTGCAGATATTGAACCATCCCTGCATCCCTGGCATAAATCCCACTTGATCATGGTGTGTGATCCTTTTAATGTATTGTTGAATTCAATTTGCTAATATTTTTTGTGGATTTTTGCATCTATGTTCATCAGGGATATTGGCCTGCAATTTTTTTTGCATGTGGTGTCTTTGTCTGGTTTTGGTATCAGGGTGATCCTGGCTTTGGAGAATGAGTTTGGAAGCATTCCTTCCTCTTCAATTTTATGGAATAGTTTGAGAAGGATAGGCATCAACTCTTCTTTAAATATTTGATAGAATTCACCTGTGAAGCCACCTGGTCCTGGACTTTTGTCTGTTGGGAGTTTATTGATTAGCGACTCAGTTTCATTACTGGTAATCAGTCTGTTCATATTTTCTATTTCTTCCTGATTCAGTTTTGGGAGACTATACATTTCTAGGAATTTATGTATTCTTTCTAGGTTGTCCATTTTATTGGTGTAAAATTGTTTGTAGTAATCTCTTATGACACTTTCTATTTCTGTGGTCTTTGTTGTAACTTCATTTCTGAGTTTATTGTTTTGTGCCCTCTTTTTTTTCTTGATGAGTCTGACTAATGTTTTATGAATTTTGTTTATTTTCTCAAATAACCAGCTCTTAGTTTCATTGATCTTTTCTGTTTATTTTTAGCCTCTCTTTAATTTATTTCTGCTATGATCTTTATGATTTCTTTCCTCCTACTAACTTTGGGGTTTTGTTTGTTCTTTTTCTAGTTCCTTTAGGTGTAAGTTTAGGTTGTTTATTTGAGATTTTTCTTGTTTCTTGAGGCAGGCTTTAGCACTATAAACTTCCCTCTTAGAATGGCTTTTGCAGTGTTCCATAGATTTTGGATCATTGTATTTCCATTTTCATTTGTCTGCAGGTATTTTTGATTTCCTCTTTGATTTCTTCAGTGACCCATTGGTTGTTTAATAGCATATTATTTAGCCTCTATGTGCTTGTGGTTTTTGCATTTTTTCCCTTGTAGTTTATTTCTAGTCTCATAGAACTGTGGTCAGAAAAGATTCTTGATATGATTTCAGTCTTCTTAAATTTACTGAGACTTGTTTTATGGCCTAGCACATGATCTATTCTGGAGAATGTTTCATGTGCACTTGAAGAGAATGTGTATTCTGCTTTTGGATGGAATGTTCTATATATTAAGCTCATTTGGTTTAATGTGTCATTTAAGGCCAGTGTTTACATAGTGATTTTCTGCCCGAATGATCTGTCCATTGATGTAAATGTGGTATTGAAGTCCCCTACTATTATTGTGTTACCGTCAATTTCTCCCTTTATGTCTTTTAATATTTGCTTTATGTATTTAGGTGCTCCTATGTTGGGTGTATATATATTTACAGTTGTTATATCTTCTTGTTGGATTGATCCCTTGATCATTATGTAATGTCCTTATCTCTTGTTACAGTCTTTATTTTAAAGTCTGTTTTTTCTGACATGAGTACTGCTACCCTGGCTTTCTTTCCATTTCCATTTGCATGGAATACCTTTTTTCATCCCTTACTTTCAGTCTGTGTGTGTCTTTAGATCTGAAGTGAGTTTCTTGCAGGCAGCGTATAGATGGATCTTATTTTTGTATCTGTTCAGCCACTCTATGTCTTTTGATTGGAGCAGTAAGTCCATTTACATTTAAAGTAATTATTGACAGCTATGTACTTAGTGCCATTTTGTTAATTGTTTTCTGGTTGTTTTTGTAGTTCTTTTTTGTTCCTTTCTTCTTTTGCTCTCTTCCCTTGTGATTTGATGACTATCTTTAGTGTTGTGTTTACATTTCATTCTCTTTTTTTCTGTGGGTATCTATTAAAGATTTTTGGTTTGTGGTTACCATAAGGATATATATAAAATTATTTTAATTTGATGCTCTGTTAAATTAGAATACACACCAAACCCTGCATTTTTACTCCCTCCTCCCCCATTTAATGTATTTGATCTCAAATTGCATCTTTTTGTTTTGTGTATCCCTTAACTATTTATTGTGGATATAGATGGTTTTAATACTTTTTTACTTTTAACCTCCTACTAGCTTTATAAGTGGTTGATCTACTATCTTTACTGTATATTTGCCTTTACCAATGAGATTTTTCTTTTTATAATTTTTATATTTCTAGCTGTGGCCTTTTCTTTTCTGCTTAGAGAAGTCCCTTTAACATTTCTTATAAAGCCAGTTTAGTGGTGCTGAACTCTTTTAGTTTTACTTGTCTATAAAACTCATTATCTTTCCTTCAAATCTGAATAATATCCTTGCCAAGTACAGTATTCTTGGCTGTAGGTTTTTTCCTTTCATCACTTTAAATATACCATGCTATTTCCTTCTGGCCAGCAAAGTTTCTGCTGAAAGTCAGCTGATAGCCGTATCAGAGTTGCTTTATATGTAACTAGTTGCTTTTCCCCTGCTACTTTTAAGATTCTCTCTTTATTTTGCCATTTTACTAACAGTGTGTCTTGGTGTGGACCTCTTTGAGTTCATCTTGTTTGGGACTCTGTATGCTTCTTAGACCTGGATGTCTGTTTCCTTTCCCAGGTTAGGGAATTTTTCAGCTACTATTTCTTCAAATAAGTCCTCTTCCCCTTTCTTCTTATCTTTTCCTTCTGGGACCTTTAATATGCAAATGTTAATATGCTTGATGTTGTCCCAGAGGTATCTTAAACTATCCTAATTAAAAAATTCTTTTTCTTCTTTTTTGTTCTGTTCAGCTTGGGTTATTCCCACTACTCTTACTTCCAGTTTGCTGATCCATTCCTCTGTATAATCTAATCTACTGTTGATTTCTTCTAGTGTATTTTTTATTTCAGTTACTGTGTTCCTCAGCACTGTTTGGTTCTTCTTTATATTTTCTAACTCTTTGTTAAAATTCTCACTGTGTTCACTCATTCTTCTCCAGATTATTATTTTTTTAAAATATTTATTTATTTGGCTGTGCCAGGACTTAGTTACAGCATGTGGGATCTTTGTTGCCAAATGGGGAATCTTTAGTTGCAGCATGTGGGATCTTTTAGTTGTGGCATGCAGACTCTTAGTTGCGGCATGCAGGATCTAGTTCCTCAACCAGGGATCGAACCCGGGCCCCCTGCACTGGGAATGAAGAGTCTTAACTGCTGGATCACCAGGGAAGTCCTCCAGAGTTTGTTGATCATCTTTATGATCATTACCTTGAAATCTTTATTGGGATTGCTTATTTCCACTTTGCTTATTTATTCTTCTAGGTTGTTTTTTTTTAAAAATAAATTTATTTATTTATTTTTAGCTGTGTTGGGTCTTTGTTTCTGTGCGAGGGCTTTCTCTAGTTGCGGAGAGCAGGGGCCACTCTTCATTGCAGTGTGCAGGGCCTTTCACTATAGTGGCCTCTCTTGTTGCAGAGCACAGGCTCCAGACGCACAGGCTCAGTAGTTGTGGCTAACGGGCCTAGTTGCTCCGCGGCATGTGGGATCTTCCCAGACCAGGGCTCGAACCCATGTCCCCTGCATTGGCAGGCAGATTTTCAACCACTGCACCACCAGGGAAGCCCCCTTTTCTTTAATTTTTAAAAATTTTATTTATTTTTAATTTAATTTTTAATTTTTAAATTTTTAATATTTTTTATTGGAGTATAGTTGCTTTACAATGTTGTGTTAGTTTCTGCTGTATAGCAAAGTGAATCAGCTATACATATACATATAGCCCTTCTTTTTTGGATTTCCTTCCCATTTAAGTCACCACGGAGCACCAAGTAGAGTTCCCTGTGCTATACAGTTGGTTCTCATTAGTTATCTATTTTATACATAGTAGTGTATATATGTTAATCTCAATCTCCCAATCCATCCCACCCTCCATTCCCCCCCTTCTCCCGCTTGGTATCCATACATTTGTTCTCTATGTCTGTGTCTCTATTTCTGCTTTGCAAATAAGTTCATCTATACCATTTTTCTAGATCCCACATATATGCGTTAATATATATTTGTTTTTCTCTTTCTGACTTAACTTCACTCTGTATGACAGTCTCTAGGTCCATCCATGTCTCTGCAAATGGCACAATTTCATTCCTTTGTATGGCAGAGTAATATTCCATTGTATATATGTACCACATCTTCTTTATCCATTCCTTTGTTGATGTACATTTAAGTTGCTTCCATGTCCTGGCTATTGTTGAATATTGTAACTAGTGCTGCAATGAACATCGGGTGCATGTATCTTTTTGAATTATGGTTTTCTCAGGGTATATGCCCAGGAGTGGGATTGCTGGGTCGTATGGTAGTTCTATTTTTAGTTTCTTGAGGAACCTCCATACTGTTCTCCATAGAGGCTGTATCAATTTACATTCCCACCAACAGTATAGGAGGGTTCCCTTTTCTCCACACCCTCTCCAGCATTTATTGTTTATAGATTTTTTTTTTTTTGGCAGTACGGAGGCCTCTCACTGCTGCGGCCTCTCCCGTTGTGGAGCACAGGCTCCGGACACACAGGCCCAGCGGCCATGGCTCACGGGCCCAGCCACTCCGCGGCATGTGGGATCTTCCCGGACCGGGGCATGAACCCGTGTCCCCTGCATCGGCAGGCGGACTCTCAACCACTGCACCACCAGGGAAGCCCAATGCTGAAGTTTTATTTGACCACCCAGAAAGTGTGATTTGGGGCTACAGGCCTAGTTTTGAGATTGTAACTTCTCAGGAAAGATACTACCTTGCCTCTCCACTCAGAAATAAAACCAAAACCAAAAAGGTTTGCTTGTAGTCCCTGGCGAGGGTGTGTAGTAGGCTGAATAATGACCCTCAAAAGTACCAGGTCCTAGTCTCTGGCATCTGTGAATGTGACCTTATTTGGGAAAAGGGTCTTTGCAGATGTGATTAAATTAAGGATCTTGAGTTGGGTAAGTGATCCCGGATAATTATCTGTGGGGGCCTTAAATGCAGTCACAAGTGTCTCTATCAGAGAGAGGCAGAGGGAGACACACATACAGAGGAAGAGCAGGTGATATGATTATGGGGCAGAGATCGGAGTGATGCTGCCGCAAGCCAAGGAATGCCGGCATTTGGATGAGGCAGGAACAGGTTGTCCCCTAGAAACTCTGAAGACTTTTTCGACACATTAAATTCAGCCTAATGATACTGATTTTGGACTTCTGAAGTCCAGAACTGTGAGAGAATAAGTTTCTGTTGCTTTAAGTCACAAATTTTGTGACACGTTATTATGGCAGCCACAGGAAACTGATATAAGGGTGGGATGGGATTCACTTATTCCTGGTTCACCTTCTACAGGGTAGCGGACGCTCGTTGGGATTTCAGATTTATGGGGAGGCCTCCTTTACGCCCCACCTTGAGTGAGCCCAGAGCTTCGTCTTCCGTCTCCTGAGTCCTTGTGAGGGGCTGACATCTACAGGGTTTGTCAAATGCCCTCAAGGTGAAAGGTGGTACTTGACAAACTTCTCTAGGTTTCGGCCTCTGAATATTCCTTCCTTCCTTGCTAGGAAACATCTGAAGTGTTGTTTTTTTAAACATAACATCCAGCATTTTAGTTGACTTCATCTGAGGGTCAGGGAAATTGCCATCCTGCGGGACAGGGAAGTCTAGATGTAGTTCCCTAAGACTGCTGACATCGTGGGGGCCAAATGGTAGACATGTCTCCTTCTTATTCATCGTGCAGAGACATGAGCAGATTTCATCATTAAAGAGGCGATCAAGAGACACACGGAGTCATGAGGAGGATGGAATACGAGGGAGACCTCAGCAAACATCCACCAGTGGTGGGAGTTGGGGATGTATGCCGCGGGAGCAGGGGAGGCACTCAGACAGTGGACAGTGCATCTCTCAGTGTGGCTAGAGACCCTGGTGGCTGAGATGCCTCTGATTCCACTCCCACAACACAAAATATGGGGCGGGCCAGGGCAGCACCTCGGGTCAGCTCCCGGCCCTGGAGGGCCTGTGCCTTTCCTCGCCTCCGTCCTAGCCGCACCGTGTCTCCCACTCTTGGTAGGAGGTTGTTACACCTGCAGTCTCCAGCTAGTCATTCTCAGGCTTCAGCTGGTCCCCCGAAGGCCTCCAGGATCTCCCAGCCCTGGGGGACAGGTGTTGCTAAAAATCCCTCTGCTGGGGAATCATGCAGAGATGTGATGACTCACTCCTGTCTTACTCCTGTGCCCGCCTGGGTGGGCTTTTAGGACTGGGAGATCCACATCCACTCTGTTTTGCTTTTGGAGGCCTGCTCGGGGTTTTAGTTTGCAACCACTGGAAACTGACTCTGGCTGATAGAAGCAGGAAGCGAGTGTCTCAACCTGATCTTGGGGAGCTCACAGCATCTCAGGAAGGGTTGGAGGAAGAGCCTCGGGAGGACGCAGGCAGGAACAATGTCCAAATCAGACCTAGTCTGTGGCTGATGCTAGTTCCCCCTGGCTACTGGATGCTTCTACCAGAACCCCTGCCTCTACTGCTGCCCTGCACCCACCTCCCCATCTTCCAACTGAAAGCTGGGCTGGAGCCCCGGTTGCGTGCCTATAGTCCAGCAGCAAGGGGGCTGGAAAAGAGCAGGTGGCATTTTGAGCCCTTAAAAAGGGCTGGGGGGGCTTCCCGGCTGGCACAGTGGTTGGGAGTCCGCCTGCCGATGCAGGGGACGCGGGTTCGTGCCCCGGTCTGGGAGGATCCCACATGCCGTGGAGTGGCTGGGCCTGTGAGCCGTGGCCGCTGGGCCTGCGCGTCCGGAGCCTGTGCTCTGCAATGGGAGAGGTCGCAGCAGTGAGAGGCCCGCGTACCGCAAAAAAAAAAAAAAAAAGGCTGGAAATGAGCAGGTGGCATTTTGAGTCCCTTCACACTTGCCAAGATGGAGATTCCTCAAACATATGAAGAGGGGTTCAGGCAGGGACTGGATGAATAATGGGGTATCTCCTTTCCTTCTCTCCCAAGTCAAGTCCATCTACACGTGTACAACTTGACAGCCCTCCCGTCACACCTCCTTCAGGGAGGAAGAGCTGAACTGCGGAAGAGAATTAATTTCTCCCTTGTCATAAGACTAGCCCCAGATTACAATCAGGGGCGCCAAGAACCCAAAACATGGTGATCTCTCCTTCACATTATTGAAAGAAATTTAAAAATACTGAACGGGTCAACAAACTTCTGACCTTTTCCCCCATGTTGTCTCTTTTAAAAAATGTCAAATTATTTCAAATAGCGGTTTTTCTATTCTGGGGACTTTTGATGAATCTGCTTTATTTGTCTGCTAGGACATTTGTTGCTGACCGAGGTTTGTGAAGTCAGTCACACCCATGAGATTATGTAGCTGGTAAGGCCAGCTACCGTTTATTGAGTGACTGCTATGTGCTGGCACTGGGGTGGGCATTTTTCACCAAGTGTCACTAATCCTTACATCCCCAGGTACAGATGAGGAAACTGAGAGGTTACAGGCGTGTCCCAGGTAGAATTCAAAGCCCAGGGCCTTCTATTCTCTGAAGCTTCCCAGATGCTGTCGGGCCCCTGCGCCTGGCACAGTCCCTGGCTGACAGCAGGCAGGGACTGAGGAACATCCGCTGAATCAATGAACATTAAAGATGGCACACGAGAGCCTGGTTGAATCTGACAATCACACAGATGTAGTGTCATTAAACGAACGCACACGGATTAAACGGAGAATAAGACTTTAATTGAGCACGAGCATTATATACATAAAATGTGTCCGCATAGAAAAATAAATCCAGTCGAAGTGTCCCTGAGAATCCACAAAGTCTGTGCTCTGTACATGTACAGTGTTTGCTGACGGTTACTTTTGAGTCGAGGCCATTTTTCACATCAGTCTATTGGCACTCTGGTCAGGTTTTACAGCATCTTGGTTTTTATTCCTCATTTTAAATATTTTTGTTTAAAAACTTGTTTTTCGTTTTGCTTGTTGGGCCGTGTGGCTTGTGGGACCTTAGTTCCCCGACCAGGGATTGAACCCAGGCCCCAGCAGTGAGAGTATTGAATCCTAACTACTGGACCACCAGGGAATTCCCTGGAACTTTTTTATATTGAGTGAGCACATGAGGCTGAAAATCACACCTTCAGTGGCTATTTTTTCAAATCATTAAGGCCTTTATAAGGTGGCTAGTTCCCAAGATGGAGTATTTGTGCCAAGCTCCTTGGTGGTGTGGACGTTGTCCCAGCGTCTGAGGTTCTCAATCCGGGGGTTACTCAGCTGGTCTCAGCCCTTGTTTGTCGGTTGCTCTGATCACCCTCAGAGGCAGGCGTGAGAAGGAGGGGGTTGCTGTGCCCGGCTGAGTGTGTGTCCTCCTTGGAGGTCAGCTCAGAGGACCCCTGCCCAGACAAGGTCCTAAGGCTGCAGCCCGCCCCAAGGTTCGGCTTGTGGCTTTCACACACTTCTGTGATGACGCTCAGTTTGTCAAAAACTTCATTCTCATCAGACAGTGGGAAGGAGAATAAGAGAAGTGTGCTGTGATGAGGGTGGTTCAGAAACTGCAAGAGAAAAAAAAGAGTTACTTATCAAATTTCCCCATTTCTTTTTCCGGGCTCACAGTTCTATACAGAACTCCTGGCTGGAAAACGCTGTTTTAAAAAAATGGGACAATAACAGTACGACACTTCCTCAAAACACTAAAAATAGAATTACCATATGATCCAGCAATTCCACTTCTGGGTATACACCCATAAGAACTGAAAGCAGGGCCTCAGCTCTCTCTCTCTCTCTCTCTCTCTCTCTCTCTCTCTCTCTCTATATATATATATATATACCCGTCTTCAGAGCAACATTATTCACAATAGACAAAGATGGAAGCGGTCCAAGGGCCCATCCATGGAGGACTGGATAAACAGAACGTGGTCTAGCCATACAACAGAATATTTTCTGCCTCAAAATGTAATGAAGCTGATACGTTACAACATGGGTGAACCTTACGCTAAGTGAAATATGCCAGACAGAAAAGGACAAATGGTGCGTGATTCCACTTACACGCGGTACCTAGACTAGGCAAATTCACAGACAGAAAGTGATGGTGGTGGCCGGGGCCAGGGGCAGAAGGGAGATGGGGAGGTTTTTCTATCGGATACAGTTTCTGCCTTGAAGATGAAAGGAGTCCTGTGACTGGAAGGTGGTGATGGTTGCACAACAATGTTAATGTACTTAATACCACTGAACTGGACGCTTAAAAGTGGGTAAGGTGGTAAATTTTATGTTATGTGTATTTTACCACAATTTAAAAAATGCGACAGTAAACCCGCATCTCATTTGCTGAGTGATCACAGGTCCCCCTCTGAGAGTTCCTCTTGTAAACCCAGAGGGAGACAGGATGGTCCCAGAGCTGTGGGGCTGATGCCGCCTGGGCATCCTTGCCTCTAGGAAGCTGGGATGCTGTGAGCACGGGGTAGATGTGTCTTGGAATAACAGCTAGTCTCCTGTGCGTCCTCAGGCTGAGCTGGGGGCCCTCTTTGGTGCTCCCCAGCAGCCTGTGTGTCCCTCTGTTCCAGCCAGCTCCGTGGCGTCCGGTGTGGCAGCCACCAGCCACTTGAAACCTGGCCGGTCTGGATCTACGTGTGCTGGAGGTGTAAAACACATACCTGATTTTGAAGACTTCGTATGAAAAAGAGAATGTAAATATTTCAACAATTGAAAAAAATAATTGAGTGCATGCTGAAATGATATTTGGGATATATTGGGTTGCATAAAATGTATTATTAATATTAATTTCCTCTGTTCCTTTTTACTTTAAAAATAACTGTGGCTACTAGCAAATTTAAAATCTATGTGCTTTGTTTCCATCTAGCCCGTTTTACGAACGATGACTCATGGCGTGTCCCTTCCAGCAGATGGGCTAGTTACAGACGGGAACCAGAGTCTAATCGTCCTTGTCACTCCAACACTTCAACCATGAAGATGCCCATGTACGTTTCCTGAAATATCTGCCAAGTGCACATTCTCCGCTTTTCATCCTTGTAGGTTCACCGAGGCTCTTAAATCTTCAGGACGAGGTGCAGAAACGTTCCTTAAAGCGTGGCATTCATTTTTAACTTCTTCCCCTCAGTTGGTTCCACCTTTAAGGGATCAGTTAAGCCTTCTGAAAGTAACTTCCATAGCTCAGCCCTGGGAGATGACTTAACCTACATTCTACCCTCCCCCACCCCCACCAGCCAACCGAAGGGAAAGGCAGGGGTCAGGAATTTCGCCCAGGTCCGTTGTGCAAAGGCGGTAGCTGCGGAGAGGAGGGACCTCCCCAAAGGCTCGGGTCCAGTGGAGCCACGGGAACAGACCGAAAGCTACCTTGACTCTCCTGGGAGACAGGAGAGGAGAGGACAAAGCAAGACGCGCTAAATGTCAAGAAAGCGAAGAGCAGGCTGGTGGCAGGCTCAGAGTATCCGCGGTGGGTAAACCTCCCTATGGCTTTTTCAGCTAAACGTCTCCATCCCCAGCAAATCTCCCTCAACTCAAAATTAGCCTCTGGGCCAGGGTTAATGAATTCTCTGCATTTTGAGTCAAACTGGAGAATTTCATGATCTGAGGACCCTGATCTGCTCGTGGGTTCCTGGTGCCTCCTTCGCCCTCACTCCGCTGGCCCCTCTCCAGCCTCCCCCGCCCACCCATATTTCTCACTGGCCCACAGTCAAGCCTGCCAAGTCTTCTAGCCTGGGAGGCCAGAGCTCCTGCCATCTGACCCCTTAATTAAACTCGCCTCTGGCTTCGGTTTGCCTGGTCCCACACTGTCCCATCCGTCCTTTCCTGTCTGATGAGCCCCTCTGATGGTGAAGCCAGAAGCAAAAAGCAGGTACACAGTTTGGCTTCCTCTCGGCTCCCCACTTACAGAACACCTCCTACGCTGAGCGAACGGCCCGCCCGTGTGTCCTTCCTGCTGCGAACAGGCTTCTCAGAAGTGCACCTCTCGAAGACGCGCGTCTCATCCTGCTGCTGCCGCAGTCTCGCTGGCACTCTCGTTAGAAGGTTCTGGCCGCTCTGAGTCTCTTGCCTACAGTCACGCGGTCCACGTTCTATCCATGGCAGGAGCTGTGCTGCCCACACTTGTTCACTGGAGCTGAAACAGCTCCCAGCCAAGTCCCTGTCCAGGAACTGCCCTCCGCAGAAGGGAGCTGCCTTGTATGAGTCCTTCCCAGGGGCAGCCCGGACAATGGACTGGCTGGTGTGGGAACAAAGGCCCGACGTCAGCTACCACGACAACACATTAACAGGCCCAGGAAAGCAAGAAGTGGCAAGGCCTCCCTAAGAGACGCACTTCAGAGGGTGGGGGAGTCACCCTGTGAAGAGTCAGGGACCTGTCACATCAGTTTTAGGGATCCCACGGAATAGGGAATGCCAGGACATCCTCTCCAAAGGAAGGGACCATTATTGTGTCTTACCCGCCACCCCTGCCAGGGAAGCACGATGCGAGGTGGGTCTCTGGGTTCTGGGGGGGCAGCACATTCCACACCAGGAATATGGCTCCTGGTGTGAGTGATACAGAAGGCTGCCGGCTCTGAGGGGGGCCTGGAGCAGGAAAGGGCCCCCAAGAGGGTACGGGCTTTGGAGCAAGCCGTCCTAGCCACACCTCACGCCGGCTGATGCTGGGGTACGGAGGCCCGGCCTCACCTCCCAATGACATCTCAGCTGAACCCAGTGAACATGAAGAGGCCGTGAGACCCGGCAGATCCTTGGAGGGTCTGCGGTGGGAAAAGAGGCTGAGTGGAGTTTATGGCAAATCCCAAGAGGAGCGTCACTGCGTGGCCACTACAGTTCTGAGGCCAGGCTGGCCACCTGCAGCCGAGAATTATACGCTGTTTGAAAACAGCTCTGGGAGTATTGGCCATGGGGACTTGGGAGAGACAGAGCCTTGGGCCACAGGACACCAGGTGACCGTGCCACCTAGAAGTGACCCTCACGAGGCCTGTCAGACCCACCAGGTCCTGAGGTGGGGTCAGAGGGCACGCGTGCAGGCAGCCCGGCCTCCCCTGCATCTACCCCTGCTGCACCAGCACATCTGCCTCTGTTCACACCATGACCGCGCCGGGGGACGGGTCCTCATGACCAGGAGAAGCGGGAAGAGGCCAAACGTGGCTCACAGGGAGGTCAGCGTGGCACACGGGCACAAACCAAAGATGGACCACAGCTGCACTGGAGCCCCAACTGGGGGCCCTGATGGCAGTGGGGGCGAAGCTCCCAACGGGCAGAGCTCCGGGCCGTGCATCTGGTCATCCCCTTTGTGTGGAAAGAAAAGTGGTCCAAGATCAGGTACTCATGGAATCCGAGGCAGGGGCCGACGGCGAGGCTGGTGGTCAGGGGCCAGAGGAAGGGAGACTGGAAGGCCAGCACAAGGGAGTCCGGAAAGAGGCGCGTGGATGGACTGTGGGAGCAGCTCCAGGTGGGGAGGTCTCTGGACCACATATGAACTCCGAGACCCAGAGCGGGGCCCTCTGCCAGTGGAGCTCTGTCAGGCCTCAGCAGTGCCAGCCACGGCCCTGCAGGATAGGGACAGCCGATCATTCCCGAAACAGGTGTCAACTCCAGTCAGAGTACACTGGTGCCCCTTCCAGAGTCCATGCCTCAGAATGTGACTTTATTCGGAGATAGGTCTTTACAGAGGTACTCAAGTTAAAGGAGCTCATTAGGGTGGGCCCTGATCTGATCTGAGGAGATTTGGACACAGATGGGAGAACGCCACGTGACGATGAAGGTGAGATGGGGGGACGCTTCTACAAACTAAGGAACCAAAGGTTGCCAGCAGCCACCAGCAGCCTGGGGAACGACCGGGAACGGCTTTTCCCTCACAGCCCTTGAAAGGAACTGACCCTGCTGACACCTGCATCTTGGGCTTCCAGCTTCCAGGAACTTGAGACAATACGTGTCTGCGGTTTAAGCCGCCTAGCGTGTGGTAATTCTGTTATGGTGGCCCGTGCTGACTGACACAGACCTCACATTACATCATGTCAGGCCATGGGACCCCATGACAGCAGAGGAGGCCAGGAGTGCAATACCCTGATGGTAACGCATGCGGGGCCACCCACCCAGCGTCTGCCAGCCTGGAAGGACGATGGCTGGCCCGCTGAAGGTACGGGGGGAGGGGGGGACTGGGAGTGGTACCAGCTTGGAGACGGTGCCCTGTGAGGACCGGCCATCGTCCTCCAGCACTGGGCACGCACTGAGAATCAATGACAGTGTGTGATAGTGTGTCCCCAAGAAGTAGAGTACAGGGGCTCAGGGACCGAGGGGTAGAAGTAGGAGTGGCCCTGCCTGCCATCACTCCCGCTGACCCACTTGGGGAACTGGTATCCACGCAATCTTAGGCTCCGTGAGCTCAGAGCAGGGGTCAGCAGGCTATGGCCCAGGGGCCGAAACCAGGTTTCTTTGTACGGCTCAGGAGGTAGGCACGGTTTTAGAGTTGTAAGTGATGCCATTTAAGTGGTTACGTAAGTATCTACATAATAGCTCAACAGTTACTATCCCAGTGGGGGACGTTTCCACCAGGAGACACAGTAGGGATCCCATCGAACTTTAAGTGATAGCTGCCACCTCGTCATGCCAGGATCCTTGTGCCGAGAAACTAGCCAGCAAGGAAAGGAGTCGCCACACAGGTCATCAGGAGGAGAAAAGGCTGCTGCTACGCGATGGGAGCACCCAGCTGGGTGATGGGGCATCTCATGGTATTGGGACTTCCCCTGCCCAATTCTGACGGCAAGTGGATAAGCACAAGTGCCCAGATCCCTGGTGTCCTGTGACCAGGGGCTCAGTCCTCGCAGAGCGGAGGGTCTGAGTCACCCCATCAGGTCAGTAGCCTATGTCAGCAGCGGCTGGTCAGGGGAGAGGGGCCTCTAGAAGGGAGAGCCGAGCAGCGGGTGTTACTTGTGCCCGTGGGACCAGCTGCAGTGATGGGGCTGGACCCTGTTCCGTTAACCTTCCTCTTGTAACCTTGTAACCTAAGAGATCGACTTAGCTCCTCGAGAAGCTGCGCCCGCGCGTCCCGGTGGTTTATGGGGTGGGCTGGAGTGGACGCTGCAATGCGCCACCCAGATGCCCTTCAGGAAGGAGGAACTTGCTCCCCTGGCTGCTGGGAGTGGGGCTGCCTCCCCACTGAGCGTCTCCCCCAAGGTTCCCGGGGCTGAAGGAGCTGCCACATCTAGTTACACCTCCTTCCTGGGGGCACCCACACCCAGCCCAAGGGTAATGTGGGCCCGTGGGCCCTCTAGCCTCAGCCCTGGACATCTCTACCACAGCCCCTTCAGGACTGGCATCGTATCCCTCATCCCATCCTGCTGCCCTCTCTCCCGCAGAGGTGTTACTCGCAAGGCTAGCTCCACTAAGACTTCTGAATGCAAATCTCCATTTTAGAGTCTGTTTCCTGGGGAATGAGACCAAAGACAGGATCATTTGGGGCTGAGCCTGGCACATTTTCATTTCTAAGTGTGAGAGTATAGGCAGGATGATTTCATTTCTTTAGGTCACTTCCGTCCTACAGTCTCTATCCAGGTACATCCTTTCTTCTTCCCAAACCTTTTGAAAATAGCTTTCTTGAAAAAAAAAAAAATTGCTTTCCTAAAGTCTCGGACACACATCCCGTAATTTCAGTCGCTCTCAGATGTCCCACAGCTGAAATCGCACTTGCCCCTCCTCCCATCCTCTGCCCATGGCTGTTCGCTGGCACTCAGCCTACAGTTTTCCCTCTCTCATCTTTTCTGCTCCGAGCTCTGCTTTATCTCTTCCTGTCCCAGGACCATCACCTTTGCTCCCTGATGACTTGGGGCTCGGGGAAGGGAAGGTCGGAGAAGGAACAACGTCCAGGTTGGAGGACGGGATTCGGAAAACAAACCTTTACCCCCTCCCGTAGGGCTGTTCCATGAGCTCAGACTTCCCTGGAGTGGCACCAGGGATGGGACCAGCGTGCAAGGTGCGTGTCATTCTCCAGGAAACCACGCTGTGCTGAGTTAGGCGGCCCTGACTTAGAAGGACAACTTCTGGTCAGTGTTTCCGAATCCACACCTGGCTCCATCCTGCTACCTACCTCTTTCAGGTGCTGTGGAAGAGAATTCCTCGGGGGGATGGCATGCTTGGCCTTCCTGTAAACGCACCGCAGCAAGACGAAGCAGCCAGTGAGCGTCAGGAGGGCGGTGCACACCGAGGCTCCCAGGACCCCGGCCACGATCCAGGTGGGGGCGATTTCTGCAGGGACAAGGGGCTGGGTCATGTTCTTGTCAGGCACAGATTGGCTGACAGTGACCGTAACACTATTTTCACCATCACAATCCAATGGTAACCCCTGACCGTTGGGGGGACCCACACGTTTGTCTCGGAAGGCGTGAGGAGGAAACCCAGCAGCTGTTCGAGGACCCAGAGGTTTTCAAGTCTCACCCTTTCCTGTCTTCCTCCAAGTTGGGTTTCTGGCATGATTGCTGGTACACACAAAAGCAGCGGCCGCAAGAACTCTGACCCACTTTACCTACTCACAGGGTAGCAATCAGCTCCCTGGTGGGGATAAAGCTCTTCTGCCTTGAAGCAGAAAACACGACTCCCTGGGCCCCAGAGCCCCAGTGAAACACACGCGCTACAGCGTTCTGAACTGAGAACTGCACAGATGACCCCACCTGATCCCCTGCACTCAGAGACCTCCCCCAACAGTGTGGTCGCCAGCAGCCCAAGGCTGAGCTCTGGGACCGCCCAGCACCCCCTTGAGCTCCTCTCTGGAAAAACTCAAGGCTACCAAAGGAATTCACCTTTGTTCTGCCAACTCTTGACCTTCCTTTCTTAGTGCATTTTCACAAAAAGCTCGGGACTGTAAATCTTTCCTCTGTCCCTTTGGGACCTACATGTATCTCCTACAACCAAGGAGCGTCTTTCTCAAGGACCTGAAGGCCATTTCTTTGAAATGTCATCATCGGGAAGGAGCGAGCCCCCGTCTAAGAGTTCCAGTGGGACCTACCCTGGCATGGTTGGTGACACTATGATGAACCCCCGGGGGACAGTGCCTGGGTCTCCTTGGGTCTCCAACCCAGACATTTGAGCATCTTAGACAAGGACATTCCACAGGCACACCTGGTTGATGGTGACAAAATTCAAAGGATGCTTTTGTGACTCACCAAGAGGGGGAAATGGGGAAGGAGAGCAGACCCTGTTTTACACAGGCTGTGAATTGTGGGAGAATCTAGTGATCAACACCCTCTATATAAGGCTCTCTAACTTGTTTCAGTCTGTCTGATCATGCTGTCAGGTGGACTCCCTTTCTGTTTCACAGGGAAATCGTGCCTTTGCTTACCTATGGGATTAATCTGTAGGCAGTGGGCTTAGATATTACTTTCTTCCTGTCATTTACTAGCTGAGCAACTTTCGGCAAGTTACTTCACCTCTCTGGACCTTCATCTTCTGTCTCTGAAAGGGGAGAAGAGCCTTTCAATGCTCTCATTGAAAACTTGTGAGGTTTAAATGAGAGAACTATGTTTAAAAAAACCTAAAATGATGTTTGACAAAAGCAGATTTTCAGTGGGCTATACTTTTCCTTTCCTTTTTTTAAAAAAATTATTTATTTATTTATTTTTGGCTGCGTTGGGTCTTCGTTGCTGCACGAGGGTTTTCTCTAGTTGCGATGAGCGGGGGCTACTCTTCCTTGCGGTGCGCAGGCTTCTCATTGTGGTGGTTTCTCTTGCTGTGGAGCACGGGCTCTAGGCACTTGGGCTTCAGTAGTTGTGGCATGTGGGCTCAGTAGTTGTGGCACATGGGTTCAGTAGTTGTGGCACGCGGGCTCTAGACCACAGGCTCAGTAGTTGTGGCACATGGGCTTAGTTGCTCCGTGGCATGTGAGATCTTCCCGGACCAGGGACCGAACCCGTGTCCCCTGCATTGGCAGGCGGATTCTTAACCACTGAGCCACCAGGGAAGCCCTACTTTTCCTTTTCTTTTAAAAAATGTTTGGTGGCTTCCCTGGTGGCGCAGTGGTTGAGAGTCTGCCTGCCGATGCAGGGGACACAGGTTCGTGCCCTGGTCCGGGAGGATCCCACATGCCACAGAGTGGCTGGGCCCGTGAGCCATGGCCGCTGGGCCTGTGCGTCCGGAGCCTGTGCTCCGCAACGGGAGAGGCCACAACAGTGAGAGGCCCGCGTACCGAAAAGAAAAAAAAAAAAAAAAAAGTTTGGATTTTGTCAGTTAATAGGTGATCACTTAAGAGTCACGAAATATTTGAAATAGTTCTCTTTTCGGTCAAAGTGTGTGCCTCATGCCATGTTCCATGACATAAACCTTAAGGAATATTTAAATGCATGATTTTAATAATGTCCTTATTAATAACGGTAATGACATCGAACCCATATTGCGGGCTCACTCTGTGCCTGGCGCTGTCCTGGGTGACACCCTTTGATTCCCCTCATTTTGCAGACGAGGCGGCCAAGGCACCAGGCAGTTCAGGATGCGCCCCACACCACTCATTATGTTGGAGTTCACGGCAGGGAAGGACGGGACACAGGACAACCGGGCATGTACTCAGGCTTGGGGAAAGCAGTTGGCAGGTGTTTAGAGGAAAGAGGGGTGATTCCAAGGTCAGGGATTCTAGGGATTCAAGCTGGGTGAGGATCCCCAAAGCACAGAATTCTGATTCAAGCACAAATGATTCATGAAAGGAATAAAAAGATAAGCTCTTGTTATTTAACGGTGCTGTTGAGAGGCTTAGCCATGGCAGGAGGAATACAGGCAGGTCGACTCAGCCTCAGATAGAGGCGTGGCACTGGACAGGGAACTACAGAAAAAGAAAGGAGACTGACAGAGAATTCCCTCCAGAGAGACAGCAAGACTTTCCATCTTCTACATGGCTCTGCATTCCTGAAAAAATCTGCTTAATATGATTGGAGAACAGCTTCGGATGGCACTGAAAAGATCACATGCCTGGCTGAGGTGAAAGATTCCTAGATTCAGGCAAGTAATTTGTGCATTTACAAAACGAAGGAAAAAAACCCAACAACAAGATTCAGGAAACTCCAGGCTGGAAAGCTGGATGTGATATCCAGAAAAAAATACAGACATTCTGGAATGGATGGTTAAGTGGCTAATTACAAATACTTAAGAAAGATAAGGACAATCACAAAAAATAATAACACGAGGCCACCGAGAAGAAATTGGCTCCAAGTGGCTGCCTTTCCTGTTTTGGATAGGGTTACTTGTTGGTAAATTACGGCACATTATGGGCTGGTTTTTCCCAAGCTGTTTTCCTTGGAATGCTCATCCTCAAAAATCATGTTGAAAGATCAAATATGCTAAAAATGCTAATATATGGGGTGACTTTTCTGAGAGAGAAATGCGGCGTACCATCATTTCCAAGCACATCCGACTACCGGGCTCTTGTTTTGAGAAATATCCCATAACCACTCATGGGACACGGTTGTGACAGTGCGGCACTTGGCACTGGGTGTCAATTTCAGGTCATATTTGCCAAAGTTTTACATGGTGACTTTGTGGACAGTAAAACCAAACAGCTCACATAATAGTCCACTAGATTCAGATGGATTGGTGACCAGTAAGCAACTAGCTAGGCGGTCTAGAGGGAGGTACATCCTAGACACACCAACAGTTTAAACAACGAACTGGTAAGGATCCTGAACCTCCTACCAGCAAATCAGTTGATGAGACAAAGCAAAACAGGGAGAGAAATATGTTCAATGACAAAACCCAACATTCACGAAGAACCTGATAAGCTGAAATGATGAATCACTGTGACGGCAGCACTGCAGTTGCCTCAGAATGGCAGTGACACAGAAGGTGAAAAGTTTTACTCTCTCTCTGGAGGGAATTCTTCATTACGCTCCTTTGTATTTCTGTAGCCCCCAGATCAGCACCTTGCTTCCAGGAGGGCCTCCGTAAATGAAAATGGTCAGGAGCAGACCTGCGTGTATGCATCCTTTTGTGGTCTGAGCTGGCGGAACCTCTGGACATCTTTAAGTGACAAAAAGGCCCCAAAGGGCCTGACGTTTGTACACAGACATCTAGGCCACAAGTTTTTATCATTCTGTACGCCAATGCAATGCATCCGTACAAAATTACTCAGTGTCTAGGCCAACTGGTACCCTCCCCCTCCCTCTTTTCCTCCTTCCCTTCCTCCTTCCCCATGTTTTTTTCTTTAAGAAACACCAAGCGTGGAGGCACTCTGCTAGACACTGTGGTACACATCATATGTGGGGGACTGTGTTGAGGTCCTGAATTCACGAGGAACCCTAAAACCAGCTTGCTGAGGACAGTGAAGGGGTTTCCAAACTCTTCCCATCACGTGCCTGAAGGAACTGGAGATGCGCAGCCTCATAAGGAAAGGCTTCTGGCGGGGGTTGTCAGGGCTCGACCTTGGCTGGGTGGGCTTGGGAGGACTGAGACTTGCTTCAGGGAGCCCAAGAGGACAGAACGAGCACACTGGAGGCGGACGCGTGGAGGGAGACCTCAGCTCCCCGGACGGAAGGATCTCCCATCCATCCCTTTGGTCTAGGAGTGAACGAGCTGCCTCAGAAGGTTGGGGTCTCCTTCCCAGCATGAGGCGGTCAGTCGCGGCTGAACTGGGTGGGAGTTTGAGCTGGATGATGATCTCTAAGGAGCCTTCTGGCCCTCACACTCCCGGGGAGTCTCTAAAGCTACTTAAGATGCTCAGAGGAGGGACTTCCCTGGAGGTCCAGGGGTTAGGACTCCGTGCTTCCACTTTAGGGGGCGTGGGTTTGATCCCTGGTCGGGGGACTAATATCCCACAAGCTGCATGGTGCCCTCCCTTCAGGAAAAAGATGCTCAGAGGAGACAGAACTGTAGACAGTGCATCTCGAGACTCACCGTCAGCAGTTGTTTGCTCACAGACAGGCTCACTCCACTCCCCAGTTTTGTTCCGATCAGGAAGAAACCCTCGAACTTGAACACAGTAAGTTGTGTGTGACTCAAGATTTCGGAGGACCTCGAAGTCATACTGACCAGTAACTGGAAACTAGTAACAGAGACAAAAATAAGAATATGCCTCAGCAGTGAAGGGGTATCATCTATTCTCCCCCGCCTCCCCGCCCCACTTACTCGTTATAATCTTTCCTTCAGGCTCAAAATAGGAGGATGAAGGAAGCAGGCGCTCCTCCTGGGTCGTCTCAGGGGCCCCGGAGACCATTCTGAGGTCGGGGTGGGCAGGGCAAGGACTGACCACAGTCCTGCCAAACCACCTCATGCCCTGAATTCTCCAGTTTAAATGACACACAAGCCATCCCACTTCCTTTTTTTAAAAAAATAAACCAGTTGTATGGGTTGAATTTCGCCCCTCCCAAATTCGATGTTGAAGTCCTAACCCCTAGTACCTTCAAAAGTGACTTGGTTGGATAGAGGGTCTTTGCGGATGTAATCAACGTAAATGAGGTCATTAGCATGGGCCCCAATCCAATACGACTGGTGTCCTTATAAGGAGAAAATGTAGACACAGACGTGCACACAGAATGCCACGTAAGGATGAGGCAGGGATTGGGGTGATGCCTCTATATACTAAGGACCCAGAGATTGCCAGCACCCACCAGAAGCTGGGCGAGAGGCCTGGAACAGATCCTTCCTCATGGTCCTTAGAAGGAACCAATCCTGCTGACACTTTGATCTTGGACTTCCAGCCTCTAGAACCTTGAGACAATACATTTCTGTTGTTTCATCCACCCAGTTTACAGTACTTTGTTAAAGCAGCCCTGGCAAATGAACACACCAGTCATCTACAGTAAGACTCAGTGTGATTTTCTAAGTCCAGAGCATGTTCCTGACAAGGCTGCCTGGGGGTCTCCTCTGAATCACTTCTCCATTCACGAACCTGAGCTGCCCGGCCCCAAGCGGCTCGACTCCCCTCGAGGGCACACCCCTCAGCCTAACTCTGGTGGGGGCGTCCCAGACTCATCTTAGTTTAATTTAAATATATCATAATTGATGATGTATTTCTGAATTTGAGAAACCAAAATAGTTTACAGCAAAATCAAGGGAATTCAAAGAGTACATCCTGCCTGTATTTCCAGCATGGTTACAATTTCCTCACAGAAGGGCCTTATGAAAAATCTGTTACGTGAATAGGAGCTACAATAGAAAGTGAGCACAGACTCTGTTTTTACTTTAGTAATTGGTTACTTTTCTTTGGGGGCTGGGCCTGCTGACAGCTTGATTCCTTTATTGTATAAGAAGCTAAGCTCACTGAAGGCGAGAATTGGATTTTACCAATTGAAAACATGAAGAGTACAGTATAACTTCTAATCATTAAAAGCAGAAATAAAAACAAAAAACCCCTGGCTTTCATTTCCAGGAACCCAATATTTCTAAAACCTTACAATGCATTTTTTTTCAAGGCTAAACTCAGAGGTTGACACGTCAGAAGCATACATGGAAGAGGGTGGCACGGATGTGAGGGCTTTTCTAGCCTTTTTTCGCTTCTGGACAACTTCTGATATTTTCTCACTTTCCCCCATCAGGAAGAAAGAATTTCTAAAAGCTTTTAATGCTCTTAGCTTGGCGACCTAATATGGCGCTCTCTCAGAGACACCTGCATTCTAAAAGAGAACCATTTAATCTTATTTCTTTCAGGCTGCTGTAACAATACCAATGACTGGGTGGTTTATCAACATTTACTTCCCACAGTTTTGGAGGCTGGGAAGTCCAAGGTCAAGGCACTGGCAGATCTGGTGTCTGAGGAGGGCCTGCTTCCTGGTCCATAGCTGGGTCTTCTCAGGAGTCCTCACAGGGTGGAAGGGGCAAGGGAGCTCTCTGGGGCCTCCTTTATAAGGACACTAATCCCATTCACGAGGGCTCCACCTTTATGACCTAATCACCTCTCAATGGCTCCAGGTCCTACTACCATCACATTGGGGATTAGGTTTCAAAGTATTAATTTGCAGGGGAGTGTGGGTGGGGTGGGGAGAGGGGGAAGGGAACACAAACGCTGAGTCTACAGCACGTATAAACTGGTAAAGGTGACCCTGCAGGCACAGTGAGGGAGGCACTGGGGAGCAGGCAGCCTTTCCAACACTCCGTGTGTCACACCAAAGTCTTCCACACTGCAGGCAGAGTGAAGGCACAAATATGTAACCATATGCCTGTCCTGCGGGCATATTCTAGGTAAGAAGCTAAAGAGATAAACCGGGTTTTGAATTTCATGCCTGGGGCAGGAGGCACTCAGGCCTGGTAACTGTGGAATCTGATCCTTAATCACAGTAGGCTGCAACCTCCAGGAGTTACCTTCCTACCCCAGACTTTGGCAGGGACACTTGCATTTGATAAGTGACCATAAAACTTTCTGTGTTGCTTCCTAGGCACACAAATCCTGGGGCCTTGACTATAAGCAAAATCATCTATTCTGTGAAGAAGGCAGATACCCTGCGTCAGTTAACGAAGCATTTTTAAAAACTGAAGTATAGTTGATATACAATATCTTATTGGTTTCAGGTGTGCAACATAGTGATCTGACATTTATATACGTTACGAATTGATCACAATAGAGCATTTTTGGGGGAGGGAGATTAACTTGAGATTTTTGGGGGGCTACATAGTATGTAGATATAAATTTAATTACATCATTCTTCAGACAATATGCATGGGTGACCCTTTCTTCCCAAACGCT
The DNA here is from genome assembly GCF_003676395.1 of Aethalodelphis obliquidens. Taxonomy (NCBI): domain Eukaryota; kingdom Metazoa; phylum Chordata; class Mammalia; order Artiodactyla; family Delphinidae; genus Aethalodelphis; species Aethalodelphis obliquidens. Next base: position 11,787,868 of record NW_020837945.1, read on the forward strand.
TGAGAATCAGTGATAAAATCAACATTTAATGCAGAGGAGATAACATACGCATAACTTAACTTACATAAAATATACGTAAGTTAGTTTAGGACCACAGATGGCATTCAGCTCAGAAGCACTAAGTGTAAGAGTTGAACAAAGATGAATGAAAATAGTCTTGACACGTCTACACAAGGGCACGGGAACCTCACGTATTGACCATACCCATTGTTCAGGTAATGGGACAAGCTTACTTTTTTCATTATGTCATTAAATTCCTCAACAATCCTATAAAGTAGGTTATTATCCCCACTTTATTAATGAAGTGGATTATATGCCCATTTTGCAGACCTGAGAAGCTGAGGTCAAGAATGTGACTAGAGTCACACAATGGCAGGGGCAACGTTCCAACAGGATCTTTCCACTCCCAGCCCATGTTGTGAAAGGCACTGTCCCTGGAAGAGGAGGAAAGCAATGGGGAAAAGTGGGGTCAGTCCAGTAAAATGTGACACCCACCATTCATCCAGGGCTGGGGCTGCCCTGGACACGGACTTGACTATTCTGTGGTGTACTGGGGCCTCATGCCATGCAACAGTAGACATTCACTGATCACCTGACTCCGCTGACTCCAAGTTCCACCAGCCAACAGCTGAGTCAGCTCTGCCTTCTTAGGCAACTTCCCTTTGGGGAGAGAAAGGCCTGAGCTCCTGCACCAGCACCCAGGAAGTCTGCTCTGTGCATTGCCCTTGTGGAATGGGAAGCATGACCTGACATACCGGCCATCCCCCACAATGGGAAGCTTCTGGAGCTCAAAGGACCAGGCCTGAGATCCTCTGGACCAGTGGTCCCCAACCTTTTTGGTACCAGGCACCGGTTTCGTGGAAGACAATTTTTCCAAGGACCAGGGGCAGGGGGGTGGTTTCGGGATGATTTATTTATTGTGCAGTTTATTTATTTATTTATTTATTGTGCAGTTCATTTCTATTATTGTGCAGTTTATTTCTATTATTATTACATCAGCTCCACCTCAGATCATCAGGCATTAGATCCTGGGGCTGGTCCCCAACAGACCTCTGCTCTGGACCATAAGGTGCTGCCACCTGGCAAAGCCTCCCTCCGACCAACATTGAGCAAAGGAGAGGGAGCTTACATCTGCAATGCATGTGATTCGCCGTGCTTACCTTTTCGTCTGAGCCATTTTTCCAATATTGCACATGATAAGTCCATGAGTTATAAATATTCCTCATGCTCCATGTTTCAGGTTCATTCTTAATTTTCGGGGCTAAGAAACGCATATGTAAAGAATTAGCAAGTGCTTCTACTTGGATTCTGGGAGGTCCGATAATGGCTAAGTATGAGAACAAAGCAAAATGACAATCAAAATTCACATGTTAAAAACATCAACATTTACTTTTCGTAACTGGGCAGACCAGCTGGGCTACTGAAGTACTCTGCCCTGTGATACACTGCTGAGGTGATGCTGACAGACGTGGCTAAGGAGGATTCTTGGATTTTGTTTCTTAAAAAAAAAAAAATCTATTAATCTTTGCCTTCATTAATCAGGTTTAGTCCATTTATGTTTACTGTGATTTGATATATTTGGAATCATTCCAACTACATTACTTTGTGTTTTCTGTAAAGAGTCCCATTTTTTATTTTTTAATTCCTCTCCTCTTTTTTTCTTTCTGTTGGGTTGAATCTTCTTTATTTCCATTGTTGGGTTGGAAGCAACAGATGGTATTTCTATTTTTAGTGTTGAACCTATATAATTAAACCACTTTCCAGCAAATACATTTTCCAACAAAGTCTGAAACTAGATCTTCCCAGACCAGGGCTTGAACCCATGTCCCCTGCATTGGCAGGCGGATTCTTAACCACTGCGCCACCAGGGAAGTCCTGGGCAATCCTTCTAATGCATCTCTCGATCTGCTCTTTGGAGGGCTGCACTTGAGTTCTGTTCATGAGATTCTTCTCCTTCTTATTCTCTCAATTGCTATCTGGTGGTTTAATTAGTTTTCAATTCCTGATGTTCTAATGATGTTCATTTTATGACCTCTGGTGGGTCCCCATGACCTTCCGGCTCTAACCTGGGAATATTTTTTTCAATGCCGACCAGCCAGCCTGACCCAACCCATCTGCCATCAGCTGTATCCGTCCCTCTGTCCTTCATCCCGGGCCAGCTGGTCTTTCTGTCTCTACACCCGCCTAAAATCAGTCTTTATTTTTCTGCTGATTGCATCACATTTCTTTAAGTCATGATTCCAAACTGACTTCCTCCTCCAAAATTCAACACACAAATCCTTCTAGTTTTTCTCATTAACAGCGCTGGCTCCAACTCGTTTTTACCCTCGAGGCATTAAAGTCATCAAATTTATATTTAATTATCTTATTGCTTTATGCCTACCCTGTCCTATCTCTCCCACAAACTTCTTTAAGGCCACAGCCCTCTTTATTACATTCCCTAAGCTCCTTGTGCAAGGCCATCCACTTGGTGGGCACTCAAAGAACTCTTGCTGACGGGCCAACCAAGGGGGAAATGAAATCAAGGCAAGATGATGACATAACAACAAAATCAAAACCAAGATGGCTTACTGTCATCCACAGGACAGAAGGTGATGTTTATCCAGTCTGAATGCTCGTCTTCAAATTGAGCCCTGACCCTCAAGGTGTGGTCACCGTACTTGGAAAGACTTGAGAAATCACATTCCGTCAAGACAGTACTTGTGCATATATCTTGGAATTTCCTGTAACTACAAAATCAGAAGAAATCATGAGAGTTCTACCCTCAGTCGCTCTGAGGCTGACTGATGCTTTATTCTTCTGCTACCAAAGGATAATGGAGGATAATGTGAGGAGAATAAAGCAAATTCCTTACTGTCAATTTCAAAGAATACTATGTATCGTTCACACGAGCATTTTCCAAACTGTGCTCCATGGAACCTTAATGATCCTTGAGGTATCATAAGACATTTCAAAAACAGTCCATCCCACAGTCAAACAATTTGGGGCAAAAACTGGGTGAGACATGAACAGGTGTCTGTCTTCACAACAGAACTGCTCAGAGACTTTCATATCCTAGTAAAATGTGTCTTTCCAAAAAGGGGTTGAGTATTCAACATATTTGACCCAGAAAGCTGCCTTCTTTAGCTATGTATTTCTGAAACTTGTGGGGCATGGTTTGTGAAATGTTGATATTCACAGATTAGCCAAAATAAGTGTATCATAATGATTTCAAATAATGTCTTGTAAGTGACTATTGTTCAGTTACGCTGGAAAAATTATAAAATTCGTTGACCTCAGATCTCCAGCCCTGGCACCAACCCCTGAAGGGAGGGTGGCAGAAACATGAAGTGGAAGGAAAGGAATGTTTGAGAATACCTACCAGGTACGTGTAACTTAACCTCACAACAGCCAAAGGAGCTATAATTAGCTCCGCCTGAGGTAAGGAAATCCAGGCTCTGGTCTTGCAAAAAGTATGAATCTTGTCTGACTGGCACCTTCCTGTCTTTGTGCCAAAACCAATCTGGCTACTCTAAGAGGTAATAATGAAGATGACGGTGATAACAATAATAACAGCCAACACTTGTCAAGCACGTAGGTGTCAGGTGGGGCACTGATTTTGCAGTATTATCTCATTGAATTTTCACAACCCCAGGAGGGCGGAAGTGACATCACTCCTATTTTATAGGTGAGGCCCAGGTGTAGAGAGCCTAAGACACTCCCCCATGGGGCTTGGGTCTGCTTGACTTCAGAGCCCATTGCCTCAGGCACCACTCCACAGTCCACGGCACTCTTAGGAGGCAGAGATAATTGGGCTTATGCTATTTCACTGTCTGCTTTTTTCACTTAATAGACCACAAACATTTCTCTAATCAATCAAGTCTCCGTGGCTGCCTAACATCCCATCGTTGGGGAAATCCAAGGGTCATTTCATGAAGGGGGTTTTCTCACATGCGGCCATTTCTTTCCATGCATTTAAACTAATGCATGAATTGGCTGGAACACAGGAGTATTGCAAGAGTTGTTCTGCAATAACTTCCGTTTCACTAGGTCATTTTTATTGCACCTACAGATATTTTTCTTCCCATGAAGTAGCTAATAGGATCTATTCCCCATATTTACATCTAATTGTTTTAGATGTTTCCATATTCAAATCAGCAAGCCATCCTCTGAAGTTCCCTCCACCACCGGCCAGCCCTACCCAATGTACACATACAACAAGAATTTGTACTGTGCAACTGCTCAGGTTAGATTCTAATCAAACCTCTTCCAGAGCCACAGAAGGGTAATCAGATTTTTCAGGATCAAATTTCTTCCACACCCAGCACGTGTTTTGTTTTCCCCAGCACAGGCCATGCTTGGTCTGCAAGTCTATGCTGAGGAGACCTGGAACCCAGGTATCCATTCTTGGTTACTGGGAGCTCTCATCTAAAAGACAAACACCTAAAACCAAACACCTCTACTCCAATGGCAAAGAAGCAAAGAACAGAACAACAAGAAATAAGCCACAGGGGAGAGGGACAGACAGAGAGGGAAGCTCATTTTCCACAGTGAAATCCCTAGAGCTATCAAGACAGAGTGGAGAAAACACAGACGAAATTATAAAACCAGTCAGTGCTAGAAAATACACCGCAGGAGAAAAATAAATCTCAGAATCATGCTTATTAATTAAGTCCTTGGGGAAACTGACAAAACTGGAATATGGACTTAAAGGACTGTATCACTGGTGAAGCTACCATATCTTGATAACTGTACCACAGCGATGTGAAAGGTTATCCTTGCTCTCATGAAGTACACAATGAAATATTAAGGGGCAAAAGCAAGAAAATGTGGCGAACCTTAAAAATTGGTGAATATAGGCTCTTTGGAAGTTCTTTGTATTATACTTGAAATTTTGAAATGTTTCGTTACCTGGGAATTATTTCGAACTAAAAAGTTTAAAAAAAAAAAATGTAAACGAGGATTATCTTATTCATCTTTCTCCTTCTTCTCTGACTTAGCAGGCCTTGGATGTGTTTGTAAAATAAAGGCCGGGTGGGAGGAGTATGGGATCCACGGCATCTGAGACCCCCAATTCCTCCCTCCTCACTGAAGGAGCTGTCTGCCTTTGACGAAGTTTCTGAGTTACACGGGAAGCAGGTGTGCGGCTCACTGGCCTTTGGCTTCCTGTTGCTGTCTGCACCTGGCACAAAGGTGCGTCATCTGCACTCCAGCCTGTGGTGTACAGTGGCAGGCTGCCAACGGAGGGCTGGCGACAGGCTGGGCAGGTCCTGGGAGGTCAGAACACCACTGAGGCAACCGTGGTTGGTGATACCCTTCCTTCATAAGCGTCTGCCCAGCAGCTGTCTTACATTCAATTTCAGAGTAACTGAGTGCTCACTATGCAAATGACCTGCACCCCCCCAGTACTGGGGTGTGCAGTTTATAACCTACTGGAGGGGGTCGGCGGTAAGCGAGCAAGGGGCTTCCTGCCTGCTTTGAATACCTCAGTTTTCTTGGATGGCTTCCACTGTTGACTTCTAGCAATACTACTCTAATAACTGGAAGATGGTCACCACTGGCATTTGTCTCTTAGAAAACATTCATAGTGACAAGCCCGATATGTTCGCATTGCGGTAGGCTGCCACTGTGGCCGATGACACTCACCATCTACATGATAAAATGTCTGTCACACCATGAACCATCACAGGAAAAAGGAAAAAGGAGTTTACTTGTCTGTTTTCAGAGAACAGCGCTTTCACAAGAATTTCTGGGACAGAAAGAAGAAGGCCAGGAGAGAGGCTCCCCCTGGGCTGTCAAGGTCACTGGGGTGACAGCAGTCAGACTCTCTCCTTGGTCTGGCCCAGTGACCAGCCCAGCCAAAGCCACCATCCTCTGACAAGAGCACCCCAGACTTACCTTTGGTACTGAGCTGTGAAAGTCAGGTTCCCCTTGGGAAAAGCAGGCGACTCCCACTGTAGAATGTTCCTGAAATTAACTGAATTCATTCTGACATTTTCAGGAGGTGGCACCATTCCTAATGCTGTAAAAATAAAGGGGGAAAAGTTGGCAACTCTCTTCCTCTAAAAGGCTGTCCAAGAAAATAACCATATCCCATACTCAGGTCTTCCCTATGGCTCCAAGTCTTCAAATGCGCATGTGGGTGAAGGAGAGACATGCTTCAGCTGTGCTGAGGAGTCTAGATTGTATCTGAAGAGAAGAAATTGCTAAGGGGAGGAGGATAGTAAGAGTGAAGTGGGGATGGCTGAGGGTGACCTGGATTTGGGTGGTGGTAGAAAGGTGTGAAGGGGTGGGTAGATGGATTTTAGGTATATTTCCAGAGGTATAAAATCTAGGTTTCCTAATACATTTGGTGTGAAGAAGTAGATGTTAATATCCACTCCTGGCTTAAGTACCTGATGGCCTGACTGGAGCTGGGGACAGGGAAATCAGGAGTCCCAGTTGAGAATTTGCATTAGGTTTGAGATGTGAAGGATACGTAAGTCGGTATATCAGAGACAGCTGGATGAATGAGCCTGGGGCACAGAATATAGATCTGGGCTAGAGACAGAAATCGTTGTTAAACTTTTTAATAGAAAACGCCAAACATACAGAAAAGTACAGAGAAGAGTATGTTAAACCGCCACCGGCCCATCACCCAACTAACACCAACAGATATAAATTTGAGAGTCGTGAGCCCATAGCTGGTATTTAATGCTAGAGTTCTGCTGATACCCCCCAAAAGGGATAGTGTAGGGGAAGGAGAGAAGAGGGCTCGGGCATGAACTTGGCTGTATGGAGATTTGGTAGAGGGGGAGGATCCCAAATAGAAACAGGCTGGTAGGTAGGAGGGAAACCGGAGAGCAAGGTACCCTGGAAGGCCAGGGATGAGTTCATCAGAAAGGAAGGAGGGATCCATAGTGCTGTTTGAACCTGGGCTAGCAATTTAGAGCGGGACAGGAAGGGTTTCAGTGGATTTAGAACTCAGAAACAATAGAGCTGCAGAGTTGAGGGGCAGAATTCAGATCTTGGGGTGCTGGGGACTTAGTGGGAGGCCCTGACGGCCCGCCCAGGCACTTAGTCACTTTGAGTGCGCCTCTGGGGTCCGCTCAGGGGTCGTCTTTGGGGCCATCGCTGCCCGACGTCGTAGCCGAGCTTCCTGGTTCCCGAGCGCACCTCGGGTCGGGACGCAGCGCCAAGGCGGGGCCGGGTCTCCGCGCAGGCAGCCCGGCTTGGGAAGCGCGCTGGGCGCGCGATTGAGCCGACACTCCGGAGAATGCCCGGCGTCCCCTCCCCGCAGACCCCTCACCTGACACCAGGAGGCAGCCGCCCAGCCAGCTCCGGAGGCTCTGCGCCATGGTCGCGCATGGAGCCCGGGAGGGCGCTCGGGGGGCCGCGGGCAGCCACCGGGCACCGGGGTACGCGCCCCTACGCCCGCTTCCGCGCCAGCGTAGGGAGCTCCGGTGACCCCGCCCCGAGGCTGCTTCCGGGAACCGGCGGGGCGGGGCGACACGAAGCCCCGCCCCTGCCTCGGACCCCGCCCCCGCGCGCCGGTCTCTAGAGACCGCTGTCACCCGATTGGCAGATTGGCAGGGGCAGGTGCAGAGGTGGAAGGGCACTATCCTCCTCCAGGTGAGTGGAAAACGGATTGTAAAACAGATTGCAAAACTGTGAGTGCCGTGTCCCTATTACCTTAAATGCATGCTTTGAAAGGAGTCGCAAGTTAAATAAATACACTCCAACGCCAACCCAGAGGTGATATCTGGATGGTGGTGGTTTACACCGTGCAGTATTCCCCAAGTTTTCTCCAGAAAACAGGCATGGCCTCTGTAACCCCTCTCCCCGCAAATAAACTGATTTTAAAGCACTCCATTAGCCAATCCAGTTTGAGAGGGTCTTCTTTACCGTTAACTCCCCCCTCCCCCCAGGGATAAGCAACAACACAAAGCCAAGTCATTTCTTTGTCAATAATCGTTTCTCATACAACACTGCTGAGAAAGGCCTAATTTCCTCTTTTTCAGCTCTGCAGTGGTGAGGTTGGAAAACCCAGAGCAGGGTAAGTACCAGGGGGTGTAAGACACTGCCTGACGTCTGTCGCTAACACACCTCACATGAACTTGAACGCAGGGAGGAAGAATGTGCCTTTGGCCCCCATAGGCCACTGCACAGAGTTGGAGGGAGTTTTGTGCAACCTAGAGATGCCAGCAGAACCACACATCCGCTGCACATATATCCTGTCTAATAAGAAACAACTCTGAAGACATTCCAAAATTTATATTAAAAAGCGTGTTTTCTTTTTTACCAACCTCCAACCATTGTACAAAATTAAATCTTAAAATATGACACAGAGATTCTGTCCCTCTCCCTTATGCAAATGTTTCTGTATTAGTCACCCGGCCCGCACTTGGTGTGTCTGTCTTCCTCACTCAGATTGAGGAGGGTTGTGCAAGGGGCTGAGAGTTGAATTTTCAAGAGTGTAGGCGACAGAATATCATCAGGGAGGTGCCCAAGACTTGGCTGGACCTTCCCTACTTCTAACCCAACCCGAAGCCTGTGCTTCTGTTTCCTGGTGTGTGCCCCTCCTTTCTCTCCGGCAGCCCAGCCTCCCTCCTCTTTTTCTGCTGCTTTCCAGCTCTTCCCTGGAGACTTTGGTAAACAATGCTGACTGCCCCTGCTATAAACCCTGCTCTTTACTCTGGGAAACATGATGCAGAAACATTAGACATCCATGAGAATAAAGGGAATGGGCAGGGCCTTTTCCCTTCAAAGCAAATCACTTTGAACTGGTAAACAACACACTGAATGATACCAGAATACTCTGTTTCCCACCTCCCCTTCCCCAGACTGGGAATTTGCACAGATGATGTCACCAGTCTCCTAATCCTTCTGTCGGAGAACACTTGGAGACCCCAAAGGAGCAAGTGCGGGTGCTGGGAGGGACAGCACCGGAGGTAGCAGGTGTCCAAGTTAATTAAATATTTCTTGATTCATTCATCTCATTACATAACCATCCCCCATGTCAACATCCGATTCGGAAGTGTCACTTTCATCAGAAGGAGAATCTTCAGGCCACGGATACTCCGCAGAGGGGCCGGGGAAAGGCAGCTGTGTCCCTTCTCCACTGGCCACCAGAAGAAGGTTCGATTCTGTCTCGTCGGGGTCCTCTAGCACAACTGTCTCTTCTGGACCAGATGGTAACATTGGAGTGACTTCTGAGTCGTCGTTGTCCTCAAGGGCCCTCACGCACACAGAGTTCAAATCCACATTGAAGACAATTCTGTCCCCAGACCCCTCCGTGGGGCTGCTGTCCTCCTCGGAAAAGGGGTCCTGCAGCAGGTTCCCTCTCCCCTGGTAGCCCCTACTTGTGCATTCCGACTGCCAGGGGCTGGGCCCTGGTGCCATCAGGGCCTCAGCATCAGCCTCGGGCTCCGGCAGGTCACGCTCCTCAGTAGCCGGGTCACTGCAGTCCTCCAAGGTGGCCGAGGACACAGAGGCGGGCCACAGCCTGCCCGTTAGTCCGTGCGTGGTGTAACCACCTGCGCTTATTCGGGGGGCTGCTTCATCCTCGCTGTCACTTTCATCATCATAATTATAATTCCACACTTTCTTCTTTCTGTTGATGTGAATAAGCTCCACGGTAGCCACTTTTTCCAACGGAGGCAGCTCGGGAAATACCCAGACTGACAATTTATTAAAATTCTTTAAAAAAAAACAACAACAGAGGGGATCAATTCTGAGTGTTTGTTCTTTACTTTTTGACATCATAAAACTTAATGAGGTTAACTACACAGTGATGGGGAAGGTGGTAATGAGGACGATGACAAAAGCAACGACAACAATGGCTAATGGTTACATAGTGTTTACTATTTGCAGGGCACTGCTTTTAGTAATCTACACACGTTATCATTCATTTTACCCTCACAACCGCTCTATGAAGTAGGCTTACTATTCTTATCCCCACTTTACAGATGAGAAAATGAGGCAGAGAGGTTAAGAAACTTACCCAAGTTTCACAAGTTTCAGGAATACTAAGTGGTGGAGGCTGGGTTTCAAACTAGGAGGTTGCCTGCAGCAGAGACTGGCCCACGCCTTCCTACTGCCATTTCCTCGCTGCTTCTTGCTTATCAGGGGAATCTATCCATTTAGTCTGGATAGATTTCAGCCCTGGATTGCTGACATTCTTAAGGGTATCAAGGAACTGTGAGTAAGGAGAGATTCTAGGGAGCCGATTCCACTGGGGTCAAAGCCCTCTGCACTGGAGGACCTTAAAGAGGCAGGTGACCCCTAAAGGGTCAGAGATGAGAAGAGCAGGGAGACTGCAGCTTGCTCTGAACCAGCACCTCCAGGACACAGAAGGTGAGGTGGGCTAAGGAGACTGGCTACAGTGGGGTCATGCTGAGGAGGGTGGTCACGAGATTCCTTTCACAGACCTGGAATCATCAATGACATCCTCCTCCTCTCTATTCTCTTGCTCAGGCTGCCCAATTTGACAAGCCTACTCTTCCCTGACTCTCTCCAGACCTAGCCTTGGGATGAATTGTTCCATTGGGTTGCTCATCATTTTTCTTATTGATTTATGGGGGTTCTATATATAATCTATAATCTAGATGCCAATTATTTGTCGATTATCTATGCTATATGTAATTTCCCCCAGTCTCTGGTTTAACATTCTACTCTCTTTATGATAACATTTGATGGAAAGAAGTTCTCAATTTTAATGTAAGAAGATGTATCACTTTTCTTTCTTCGTGGTTTCTGCTGAATCTTCCTTGCCCCAAAGTGAAAATCTCCTTTACTGCCTTCTAAAACTTTTAACAGTTTTGCCTTTCACATTACAGTCTTTAATAAGCCTGAAATTGATGTTTGTGTATGGTGTGAGGTAGGGATCCAATTTCATTTCCCCCCATATAGGTAACATTTACTGACCTGTCAATCCTTTCCCCATTGCAATTCCTACTTGTCATTAGTCATGTTTCCACATAGGTGGGTCTGTCTCTGGGATCTCCATTTGACTAGATCTTTGATAATGCTTTTCAATAAGGTTAGATAATTTTCTCCACAATGGGCTTATGACATCTTCTGTTAGATATCTTCCTTGTTTTTAAAATATTTTTATTACCATTGTAATGGTATTATAAAAACGGTATGTTTTCATTTAAATCGCATTATTCCATTTAACTGTGTGATTCCAAGTTCAAAACCAGGTAAAACTAATCTATGCTGTTAGTAATCAGGAAAGTGGTTATCCTGGAAATGGGCAGTGACTAATAGGTAGGAGAGACTACTGGGGAAGCTGGTCATGTTTTCTTTCTTGATCTGGGTGTGAGTTATGTGGGTACATTGAGTCTGTGAAAATTCACAGAGCTTTTTGCTATGGTTTGTGTACTTAATTTCTTGGATGTTGAAAAGCAACTTATAAAAAAATATATTTGTTTTCTAAGTGATTGTTGCTAATGTATAAAAATGCAAGCATTTTTATATTGATTATTTTGTGTGTAACACATTGCTAAACTTATTAGTCCTAATACTTCGTCTCTAGATTCTGAATTTCTTACTTAGCCAGTCATATCATCTATAAATTATCATTGTCTCTTCCCCCATTTTTCAGACTTTAAGCTCCATAAGGGCACATTGTTTGTTTTCTTTATTCACATCTAAATCCCCAGCACCTATAACATGTGGACACACAGTAAATACACAACACGTATTTGTTAAATGCAAAAGAGGAGAAGGAGGGGGAGGGGAGGGGGAGGGGAGAGAGAGAAAAGACCATGTTTAAAATTTTTAATATCTGTTCTTGATTAAACGTACATACACAAACATACTAGACCTAGGGTGTTCTGTTTTACTATTCCTAGAGTTTTTACTTAAACACAGAGTAACAATTTTTAATGGAGAAATACCAGGCGGACACAAGATAACAATACCTCCTGTCATTCCTTGGGGTTAACACAATAACAGGTATAAATATAATTGGCATATAATTTGGGTGCATTTTAAGGATGGGAAGAGCCCCAGGGAGACCTGGGAGGAGGGTTAGTAATGAGTTTAGGTAATTCAGGCAGATTACCTAGGAGGTGATGGGTGTGGTGCTAGGGGCCTTTAAATCTCAAGGCTGCATGAGAAATGTGAATGGGAGTGGGATTTACCTAAGACCTCAAGGCCAAAGCAGTACTTGGCCAACGGAAGAGTTGGAGTAAAGGCTGAGAGTAAACTTGCAACTGAACACTAACATAAAAGATTCAAAATATACATTGTTAAAGATACAAAGATAAAAGTTACACTGATAGATAAAAACCAACCATTCTTGCAATACAGGGATCACAGTATGGATGAAATCCAACACAGAGCAATTTCCTTCTCATAAGCTACAACCAAATGCCACCTAGGTTCAAATACTAATTGTAAGTAAAACCTCCCAAAGCACCCCTCCCCCCAAACAATCCCTCCCCCAACCCAACCTGAATAAGAACAAGAGAAAGAAGCGTACATCATCCATAACAAAGAATGAAATAATGCCATTTGCAAAAACTTGAATGGACCTAGAGTTTATCATATTAGGTGAAGAAAGAGAGAAAGACAAATATCATATGCTATCACTTATTTGTGGAATCTAAAAAAAAGGATTCAAATGCACTTATTTACAAAACAGAAATAGATTCATAGACATAGAAAACAAACTTATGTTTACCAAAAGGGAAAAGGGACAGGGGTGGGAAGAGATAAATTAGGAATTTGGGATTAACATAAACATACTACTATGTATAATGTAGGTAAACAACCAGGACCTACTGTATAACACAGGGAACTATAGTCAATATCTTGTAATAACCTATAATGGAAAAGAATTTGAAAAAGAATATATACATATTCTTCCTGTACACTTGAATCACTTTCTGTATACTTGAAACTAACACAACGTTGTAAATAAACTATACTTCAATTAAAAAAATTTTAAAGAAACAAAAGAATTAGAAAATAAAAAGCCTACACTTTTATCACCTGTGGAGGGATATTTATCTGTGGCTGTTAAAAAAATTAGAAGAAGAGGGCTTCCTTGGTGGCGCAGTGGTTGAGAGTCCGCCTGCTGATGCAGGGGACACGGGTTCGTGCCCCGGTCCGGGAAGATCCCACATGCTGCGGAGCGGCTGGGCCCGTGAGCCATGGCCACTGAGCCTGTGCTCCGCAACGGGAGAGGCTGCAACAGTGAGAGGCCCGCGTACCGCAAAAAAAAAAAAAAAAAAAAAAAAGAAGAAGAAGAAGGTGAATGAGTTCAAACGTAGAAAAATAAGATATTTCTGATAATTTTCTAATGTAGAAGGAAAGTGACACGATAGGGAAAATGAAAAATGATGGGCAAAGCGCTTGAGTCAAAGCACATGAGGAGGCTTTAGAAATATGTAAGATCAATACCCAGACCTGGCTGAGTGCTAAAGGCTCTGAGCAGGAAGAATATGCCTCGGGAAGCAGAGAGAAAATACGAAGACAGAATGGCTGGTTTCACTAACAATGAACACAAATGAGAGCAACTCTGGGGGACAGTTATACTGCGATAAATGAACAAAAGTAGAAAAAATGATTAATGCCAGCAGAGCTTTGGAGAAAGGTGTCCATCTCTATGTTGACACTAGCATTATAAATTAATCCTTTATATTTTTATATAAGATAAATTCACTTTGTGTATCTATTCCATGGAAGTAATCCAAACTAAAAAGACAACCTGTATAAAAATGTTCATTGCATTGTTCATAATGGCCAAAGACAGACATTGAAAGGAAAAGAAATCAATCCAAATGCCCTACAGTTGAGAAATGATTAAGGGAAAAGGGAGACATTAATAACAATGGAAAACTATGTTGATTATTGAAAATCATATGTGGACAAAGTATAAAAAGAAAGCAGAAAATTCAAACTAGAGGTTTATAGGGATGGAAAGGAATCCAGAGTGATAAAACACCTTGATGTTTTGAGACAACGGGGTTTTCTTCTGTGGAAATATTTAAGCGTATAATGAAAATTCTTAAGTTAAAATGAAAAATAAAGACAGGAATTAAAAAAAAATACCTACCAAAACTTTGGGGAAATTATTTCTTACGCATATGTAACCGATCCGTTTCAGCATCATTACAGTGCTTACGAAGACAGCAGCCACTAAAAACAGAGTAATTATTCCTCCTATTGTGGCAGATTCTGATGACTCTGTTGATGAAAATTAAATGGTTTTATTTCAAAATAAATCCAATGAACAATTGCAGTTGGGAATAAATGTACATTGATCTGGCGGTGGAGGGGTTTATCAAGGGGGCAAAAGTTGGAAAAACTATTGTTAAATACCAAAGAATGGAAAGTAATCCAAGTATACATTTTTAAAAATTGATAAAAATTCAGTTTCTAAAAGTACAATTTCTTCCAGTAGATAATTATGCTCTATAACTGCACTGTCCAATATGGCAGCCACTAGCCACATGTGACCATTCAAGTGTAAATTATCAAAATTAAAAAAAAAAGCTTTCTGAGTCATACTAGTCAGGTCTCCAATGCTCAACAGGCACAGTCAGCAGGCACGGCAGGCGGGGAGGAGTGGAAAAGGGGAGTTTTTCTGAAGAGAACAACTGCGTCACCCTGAAGCTGGACTTTGGCCACGCCAGGAGCCTAGAACTTGCTTTGTCCTGTTAGGAGTTCTCCTTTAGTTTCCTGTCAACATTACTTTTGGAAAATCTCAATTTTCTGAATGAAAATACCTTTCTTCCGTGAGTCCAACTGGACTGAGAAGAAATCAATAGTTACATAACTAAGGCTCTCTTAAATTTCCAGAAAGACTTTTCTTAATATTAATCCTAGAGCCACAGCCTCAGGCAAAACAAATACAGGAGAGGAAAAAGTAAAGATGGCTCATATATTTTTAAAGTCTTTCAAAAGGTTAAAGAATGAACAGAAAGAAACTCGGGGAAGGTCTGCTCCCTCAGATGGCAGAAGATTCACAAACCCTTTTCATTCCCATCAAGAATGAATGGGTCATCTTCAAAAAGTCTACAAACAAGACATGCTGGAGAGGGTGTGGAGAAAAGGGAACCCTCATTTACTGTTGATGGGAATGTAAATTGGTAAGACCATTATGGAGAACACTATGGTGGTTCCTTACAAAACTAAAAACAGAGTTACCATATGATCCAGCAATCCCACTCCTGGGCATTTATCCAGAGAAAACCATGATTAGAAAAGACACATGCACCCAATGTCCATTGCAGCATTATGTACAATAGCCAGGACATGGAAGTAACCTAAATGTCCATCAACAGACAAATGGATAAAGAAGATGTGGTACATATATACAATGGGATATTACTCAACCAAAAAAAAAAAAAAGAACAAAATAATGCCATTTGCAGCAACATGGATGGATCTAGAGCTTGTCATACTGAGTGAAGTAAGTCAGGGAGAGGAAGACAAATACCATATGCCTTTATGTAGAATCTAAAAAAATGGTACAAATGAACTTATTTACGAAACAGAAACAGAGTCACAGATGTAAGAAAGAAACTCATGGTTACTGGAGGGAAAGGGGGGGAATAAACTGGGAAATTGGGATTGACATATACACACTACTGTATATAAAACAGATAACTAGTGAGGACCTACTGTATAGCACAGTGAACTCTACTCAATACTCTGTAATGACCTATATTGGAAATGAATCTAAAAAAGGGTGCATATGTGGATATGTATAACTGATTCACCTTGCTGTACACCCGAAACTAACACAACATTGTAAATCAACTATATTCCAATAAAAAAGAAGAATGAATGAAGGCATGTCATATCAATGGCAGTTCTACAATCAGATCTAGCCATAAAGGCACACCTTTATAATACAAAATTCTTACACGTATAGAGCTTACATTCCTGAAGAGGATTCTGTGAACCAAAGTGATTTCTTTGGAGAAGCAATGATGTCATGGAATTCTGACCCATGGGTCCACCCCTGCTCCTGCCTCCACCCTCTACCTGAAATTGCCCCCCTCTCTGCACCCTTTCTGCCTAATTTTTCTCCGTAGTACTTACCATCACTTGACACACACTATATTTTATTTTTTAATCTTGTTTCTCTGTCTCCCAATATAAGATCTATAAGCTCAGGAATTTTTGTCTGTTTTGTTCACTGCTGTATCCCCAGTATCTAGAAAAGAATCTGGCACCTAGTAGACCCCTGATAAATATTTGCCAAATGGGGAATTCCTGGTGGTCCAGTGGTTGGAACTCCGCGCTTGTAATGCAGGGGGCACGGGTTCTATCTCTGGTCGGGGAACAGAGATCCCGCAAGCTGTGCAGGCATGTGGCATGGCCAAAAAAATTTTTTTTTTGTCAAATGGATAAGCACAGCTTTCCCTCAGGACCTTACTGAAAAAACCCAACCAATTAGTTTAATATTTGACAAAGGGGAGACATTCCTCCAGCTCTCTGGACTAAATTCCCCCATATCAATACTGCCTTAAGATACCAGTGTTCACCACTGAGTCCCAGTAAGTTAACTCTGATCCCAGGTCATCCTTCAAGAATTCCCCACCTGAGTTTGGCTAGTTGAGGGTGGCTCACACGGCCAGTTTGGATAGTGAGAGGGGCCACGTTATATGAACCTACTTGGTTCCTGAAGTTTCAGACGAGAATTGGGACATGAAATATTTGGATAGTGAGGCATACCTGTACGTTAACTGTCTCACGTAATGATAAAAATAATGGAGGTTGACAATATGCAAGATGATGTGTTCACACCAAGGAAACATGAAGTGATGGGACTGCATGCTGCTGCATGACCATTTCTTAGTGGGTGAAACAGAGAAAAGTCGGGGAGAAACTGAACCATCACAGAACAAGGATATCAACTTCCAAAGAAGCAGTGCCTTTAGTCAGGCTTGGATTCACCTAAGTGCAGACTGAGTTTCAGCAAACCACTGTCTGTCACGCCATATTACTGGGTTTTTTATTGCTGTGATATTGTGATTTATAATAAGAAGTACATATTTAGTCTTTGTCCCCAGTTCTGAAACCCTTAGAATTTCCTAAGTGATTAGAGCAAAGAAAGTGAAAGGAGCATTTTTTGTTATTCATAACAAGCCCCTCTCAACCTCACTTGGTTTACATTAAGGAGATGATTTTTGGAAAGTCCCAGAGGATGGGCACTGGTTGCCAGGGGAACCGACCCTGTGATTTAGAGAGTTGGAACTTTCAGCCCCACCCCTTGACCTCTGGGGAGGGGAGAAGTGGGAGGTTGAAGTAATTGCCAATGGCCAAGGATTTAATCTGTCATGTCTACATAAGCCTCCTTCAAAACCCTAAATGATGGGGTTTGGAGAACTTCCAAACCTTGCCCTATGCATCTCTTCCTTCTGGCTCTTCCTGAGTTGCAACCTTTTATAATAAACAGGAATCTAGTAAGTAAACTGTTTTCCTGACTTATGTGAGCCATTCTAGCAAATTATCAAAGCCAAGGAGAGGATTGTGGGAATCTCCGATTTATAGCTTGTTGGTCAGAGTCCACGTGACAACGTGAACCTGCGACTGGCGTTTAAGTGGGGGAGGGGCAGTCTTGTGGGACTGAGCCCTTAACTTGTGGGATCTGACGCTTTCTCCAAGCAGATGGTGTTAGAATTGAGTTAAATTGTATGACGATGAGCTGATGTGGAAGAAGTGTTTGGTGTGGGAAAAAGCCCCCCACAGATTTGTAGTACAGAAGTATTCTGTTGAGCAGAGGAGAAATAATTTCTTCATTCAATTGGTTTCACAGTTCTGTTTGTTTATAAGATCATGGTATAGTAATAATAATAATAATAATAATAATACCTGGCCTTTGTCCCTGGTTCTTGGCACAGAATTGCAAAAACCCCTGGAATTTCCTCAGTGATAGAGTGCCTTTTAGGGACCATATCTGAGTTTATGTTAATGAGCTGAACTTCTGGAAATTCTGGTCCCACCCCTGACCTCTAGGGAGGGGAGAGGGGCTGGAGATTGAGTTAACCACAAATGGCTGATGATTTAATTAACCATGCCTACGTAATGAACCCAATAAAAACTCTGGACAGTGAGGCTTGGGGAAATTCTGGTTGGTGAACATATCAAAGTATAGAGAGGGTGGTGTATCCCGTCTCTGCAAGAACAGAAGCTCCTGCCCTTGCAGTCTTCCAGACTATGTACCTCTTCATCTGGCTGTGCATTTGTATTTTCTATAATAAAATGGTAAGAGTAAGCATAGTGTTTTCCTGAGTTCCATGAGTCATTCTAGCGAACTATTAAATCTGGGAAACTCTGAATCTGTCGCCAGGTTGGACAGAAGTGTGGGTAGCCTGGGGACCTAGGACTTGTATGGCAAGTTGTAGGACTTGTAGGACTTGCTGGCATCTGTAGCGAAGGCAGCCTTGTGGGACTGAGCCCCTTAACCTGTGGGGCATGCGCTAACTCCCTGTAGTATCAGAAATGAATCGAATCTCTGGACACTTGGTTGATGTTGAGAATTGGTGTTAGAACATAGATATGTTCATTTGTTTGGGGTTTACATTTTTGTAGGCATGAAGAATCTATATGCAGTTTTAGGTGTGCCCATAGGTAACTGACGTTATATAAATTATTGAAACTAAAGTCATGAAATAAAATTGGCCTGTGTATCATTCCTTTAAAATTAGCCTGTGTAACACTTGATTCTGAGGAATACTAGAGAACAAAATCACACGGCCTGGAGTTACAGCAAACACCTTGCACCCTGATGTGTCAGGCACTGGTTAGTGAAGCTCACTTCAGACACAAGCCATAGCACTTACAGTCACTTCCTTATAAATCTCGTCTTATTTTATGTTTACTCTGGTAGATCAGAGCATTAAAGAAACGCTCACTGCGGTTGGGAAACCAGAAAGGCTTCTTTGCGGGGGAGATTTTCACTTTTGGCAAAACAGTTGGAGACCTAGTGACTTCCCGAGAAAATAATCAGCAGTGGATGTTCCTAAGCCTGAAGGACTGTTCTCCCTGCAAATTCCTCCATTCGAAGGAAGGTTCGGGGAGCATGCTGTCTACTGTTCTGATGCTTTGGTCACAGAAGGGCTTTCAGCATTCAGCAGTGACTATCTCATCCACACTGGCAGGTTTCTCTTTCATCTATGAGCTACAGCCAACCTTCCTGAGAGCCAGGCCACATATATGAACCTGACCACATCCATCATTCTACCCTTTGATACCTCTGCAGGCAGTTGCTTCGGCAACCCAGCCCCCTCCAGCACTTGGCTTGAATAACGGCCGGGCTAAGGGCACACAGAACTGAACTTGATCCTGACTCCCTGAAATAAAAGCATTTCCACTTCAGGAGGATTTCTGATGTTACAAAGGAAGATACCTGATGGTCCCCATGGTATGGCAACATAAAAGTGACTTCACCACATGGTAGAGCCTGACTGACAGAAAACATCTCTGTGATGTGCCCTGGTTGGAAGAAATGCCTGTGCTGCTCCACGACTTTCAGATTCTTTTCTTGAAACAGGTTTTCCCTCAGAGTAAAAGCAAAACATGAATTTTCAAAAACTGTCGTACCTGATTCCCATCCAGGTTGGAAGAGGGTACATTTTAAGGGAGATCTATTTATTTTTCTCGGATGTTTAGGCTCGAAATAAACAGATACACAGTAGTTTGTTTTTGGAATTAACTTGTTGATGACATAAATGAAATTTTCAGTGACGTTTCCATTTATTGGGGGTTTATGCTATAAAAATAAACAAAAACATCAGTAAGACTTTAAGTGAGAATTTCATTTAGACGCAAGCCTTAAGAGAGTCTTTAGAGATTTGTCTTCAAATCTTAAACAGGGATAGAAATATCATAGGCTTGGCAAGAAAAAGTATTTTATAAGTTACTTGGGGCAAGCAATTTATCACAAAACTACATGTACGTGTATACACACACATACATGCACACGCACACACACAGGCACACATACATTTTTAAACGATGAAATCTAGTCTAGCAACTTCCTTTTACAAATGAGGAGGAAAAAGTCCCAATGAGGAATAAAGGTCTCCATGATGTCATGTTTGCAGTAAGATAATCTTGCAAAAATAAGAAAATAAGATTATCCTATTTCATTAATGATACGTGTCTATACTTCAGAAACTGCGTTTATACATATTAACTCATTTGATTATCAAAAGAGTCTGCAAAGCAGGCATTATTCCCATTCTCCAGGTGAGGAAACTGCAGCTCAGAGTGGTTAAGTAACCTCCTCAAGGCCACACAGCTTATCTGTGGCAGAACTGAGGCTGATGTCTAGTTTCCCTGTCTTCTCCTTAAAAACACTTTGCCTCTTCTTCCCCAGCTACTTCTGTTCCATTTTGGAATTAAAGAGATGATCTGAAGGTTCTTTCCTGAAGAATAACTTTTGTATAATGTTTTATAGTTTTCAAAGTACATCCTTACCAGTAGTTTTATAAATGAGGATTTCCACCAGCTCAAATACAGCCTTCTATAATAATATTTTTCTGCAAGTTTATATTTGAAAGGAGGAGGAATTATTTTTGAACACCCCGCCCCCGTAGCAAACTAAAAGCTCATGCCTGGAAAACAAGCAATGAGGAAGAAAAAGGACAGAAACCACAAGTGTCATCGTGAGAGGGCTGTCCTCAAAGGGAAACTGCAAACCGACAGTGGAGAGTCAGAACCTCTGGGTTGCATACCTGGCATGGTCGTTGTGGTCATCGTGTGATCTTAAGTCGGCAACGTTTGCTGCCTGTTTCACCGGAAGCTCCCTCCCACTGTGACGCGTAGGCGTAGTCCCTGCTCCTCTCGTGCTCATGAGATTCCGTCCACTCTCATCTCCTCCCCCAGACATTGCTCCCTGCCCTGCATGCCCCGGAACATGCCTTCTTCACATGAACATGCTGTCATTTCTTCCATCTTAAAGAGTCCCTCCCTCGACCTCACTTTTTCCTCCAGCTACCACAGCATCTCTCTCCTTCCCTTTATAGAGAAACTACGGAGACCTCTTTCCTGAAGTCAGACCACACAGAAGCCTAGACCCTTCAGTTTTAATTGTTCAAATCATTACAGATTTTTTTTTTTTTTGGCAATGTATTCATTGCCAACTCAGTACTGTTTTGACCACTTACCTTCTTAACGGTCCCCCCTGATTGTTCTTCAATTAATGCTAAGTAAAACTGTAATTCTTCCTCATTTAGTATCTTGGGAGCGACAGACTGAAATTTCACATTGACACTGATGTGGTCTGTAAAACCAACAATCTCAAACTCTGGTGGGTCCAAAGGCAGTGCTTAGAAAACAAAACAAACCCCAAGGTCAGTCAATAAACAGCATAACCGTAATGACACCATTGTCATGATACAACCATACCTCTTTACAACTGTCTTTTAATTCCCCATGGCCCTCGTTGAGGTGTGGGTTATATATTCTTTTTATTGGTGAAAAACTGAGAACAATAAAAGTGAAGTGATTTGTTCACTATTACCACAAGAAATGGAACACAGATTTGGGGATGAAAGTCAGTATTTCCCCAATGTTCAGGTTGTATTCTAAACACAAGAGTGAAAATGACTTCTTCTCATATAATAATAACACATAAACATTGCAGAAATATCAGAAAATACAGATAGGATTGTCTCTGAATGTGGTTAATCCTCTTTTGTCCATGCTGTACGTGTGTAAATATAGCTACACATATAAAAACTGAACGAGTGTACACACACACACACACATCTAAACTAAAATTAAGTCCTTCTTACACTGTTTTGCATGGTATATGTTTTCACTTAATTTATTTCATAAACATATTAATGTATGTTTATCTACATCATTACCTGGCAAACTAGGGCCCGTGGGTTAGATTCTGCACAGCCTGCAGGTTTGGAATGGTTGTTATTTTTGAAAGGGTTGTGAACAAATGAAGGATATGTGACAGAGACCATACATGGCCCACAAAGCCCAAAGTGTTTCTTCTCTGGCCCTTTATAGAAAGTCACTGACCCTGATTCTTCATCATAGTTTTTCACAGCTAATTCTATTCCACTAAGCGGCTGTCCCATGATTTAACTAATTCACTCTTTTGAACATTTAGATTGGCTCTAAGTTTTCTGAATAGAATCTATACATCAATGAGTATAGATTATAGCTCTAATTCTTAGAGCTCAATCTTTGCATTTGGCTGTAATCATTTCTTTAGGACAAATTATTAGAGGAATTCTGGATTAGAGCAGGCACATGTTAAGCTTTTCAATACGTACTGCCAAATACCTTCAGAAAGGCTGTCAAAGCACGCTCCCTGCATTTCCTCTAAATCTGGGTATTTACATACTTTTAATATTTACCATTTTGAGTCTTGAAAAATGAGATCTCATTACTCTTTTAATATACATTCTTTAATGGTCTGAGTACCATGTTCTATAAGTTGGGCTATTTCTTTTCTCTGTGGACA
Organism: Aethalodelphis obliquidens; assembly: GCF_003676395.1. Classification (NCBI taxonomy): domain Eukaryota; kingdom Metazoa; phylum Chordata; class Mammalia; order Artiodactyla; family Delphinidae; genus Aethalodelphis; species Aethalodelphis obliquidens. The sequence continues at coordinate 11,810,282 of NW_020837945.1, forward strand.
CATACACAAACAGGCAAGTCCACAATTCCAGAGAATCTCATAAGTATCTAAGTTTGCCACAGCAGGATTCAGTTGTCATCTGAATACGTGCTTTGCTAAGCACATATATGAGAGTATACACCTACACAGCCTTTAACAGGACCCTGAAGTCGAATCTTTCTCTTGGAAACAGGCTGCAGATCAGGACACTGAAGAAGTGATGGAGTCTGGCTGAGAGCCACTGCCAGCTGCTCTGTAGCTGTTAACACAAGTGCCAATGGGAGCTGACTCCAGTTGTAGGGAAAGAAAGAGAGGGCAGACCCGCTCTTGGGATCCAGTCTTCTCTGAGTCTGGGCCCCGCGTGTGCACACACCTGGGCGTTCACACGTGCAAGAGCTACTGGGCTCTGATCTGGGGCAGGGGCTGAAGTATTAGGAAAACATTGACCCAAGGAGTTGTGACAGCTCTTACAGGCCATCCGAACTCCGTTCCCCGCTTCCTGTCGGGCTGTGAAACAATGCAAAACGTAGCAGCTTCTATACACCAGAAATGAACACAACATTGTAAATCAACTCTACTTCAATAAAAAATAAATTCAAAAGAAAAACTGCAGCTACTACTGCCTGAATGCCTGCCTCGTACAGGCATGGATGCAAAGGACAGGTTAGCATTCCACTTTTTGGAGAAGAAAACGGAGGCTCAGAGAAGAAAAGTCACCACTCCACGGTTACAGAGTTGGAAGTAGCAGGGCCAGGAGGTGAACCTTAGCCCTGCATCTAAAACACCTCTGTAGAACTTCCAACTTCATGGCAAAGCACAAAACGATGATCTTGGTGATGATGATGAAGATAATAAACAAGATTGACTCACTGTCCATTGCCAGGAAGAAAGAGCCCACACAACTGACCAGCTCTGCGTTCCCTCTGAATCCAACCACTTTGGGGATGTACATCTCTGTCATGTTTACCCACACATCTGTTAGGTCACAGAATGATCTTGTGATATTTGTACAGTCCCCAACGATCTTCATATCTTCCTGTTTACTTTGAAAGGCAAAGGAATGGTAAAAGAAAACTTTAGCATTTATGTGACAAGAAACCATTAACTGCAAGCCCCACTTCCACATTCTCGTCTAGCTCTGCTCAAATATCTGCCCTCACCACCTTATTCTGCCCTCACCACCTTATTCCAAATGGCACACCTTACCCTGTGCCCCCCACCCCTCTCTCTTGATTCCTCTTTCCTGTCTCTACTTTTCTTCATACCATTTGCCACCGCCTGCCCCATTATATCTTTGTTTACTGATATCTCTGCCTACTTTCAGAATGTCTGCTCCAAGAGAGCAGGGATTTTGGTTCATGGTTTGACCCCTGGCATGTAGTAGGTGCTCAGTAAATATTTGCTGTATGAAAGAAGGAGCAAATGTTGGGCGTTCATGGCAGAGGCCCCAGATTTCCTGGCCCCTACAGGACAATCATGAATGCCCCTCGCTGAGAACCCCTCTCTCTCTGGCTGAGGACCACATGGTCCAGTCCTAAGTCAGCCTGTGCTATATGGGGACAACACAGACATCTGCTCACTTAAGCTTCAGAAAGGTAGGTGGGTGATACATGTGACTGCCTAACGCAGGGAGAAACTTAACGACTTTAGCAGGTACCAAAGAGAAACCCACAAGAGGCCCTCCAGTGGGTCAGTCAGCAGCAGCAAAGAGCTATAAGCCAAATAAACAGCCAACAAAAGGACACCCTGAAGGGCTACTGGATCAAAGTAATGGCTTAGGAGGGTGACTGTTAGACGTGGGAAGAAGAGAGCCAAAGAGGGCTCCATCCATTAGGTCATGAGTCCCTCAGCAACCCCTAAGTAGGAAGATTAGCACAGAGAGGCTGCACTCTGCGTGGGTTAGTGACCAAGCCAGACTTTGGACCTGGGCCTGTCTTAGTCTGGACCAGGCAGCTTTCTGATGTGCCACATGCCTCCCTGAGTAAAGGAAAGTAAACACAACCCATCAATATGGTCACCAGATCTTTGGACTTCTGTCCTCAGAAAATGCGGCACTTTCAACACCCAGACTTACTGAGTTAGAGAAATAATTGTGACAAACAGACACAATAATTATTTTGCTTCTGAGCCTTTGACATGTAGAAATCAGCTTTGGTTCTAAATGCAAGCTTTGTCAAAAATAACTTTGGGTTGTTCAAGTATTCAGTGTAATTAAAAATGGATGGGTCTTTTGTCTTTAGACTTTTAAAGCTCTGATTAAAAAACCGAAATTGAGAAGGGGCGAAAGAGGGGGAGAGAGAGAAAAGCTCTATCACAAGTAAGATCACCTCTTCCCCACTCCCCACATTATAGAAAGATAATATATTTAGCAAGAGAAAAATGAAATGTCAAACCAACCTCATGATGGTGTACCATAATGTATAGTGAGTTGGTACAATTGAATGGTTTTTTAATTCCCATGATAAGACTGACTGCAAATTTCGTAATGTCATCTTTAAAGTGCAAGATTCATCTGAAAAATCTAAAGGGAACAAGAGGAGAAAAAAAAAAGAAACAGATTGAAATTTGGAGCCCAGCGTTGTACCTCGGCCACTGTTCAAACTGTCCCTTGGGATCTGGAGCCCGACGCTTCTAGCAGAGAAGCCCTCCCAAGAGCCCTGGGATCTTGGAAACACAGAAGGAACTGGTTTGGCTGGACACGATAATCTATTAATACGATTAATAGATAAGCAACACGTTGTCAGGGTGGACAAGCTTAGGAAACAGGAACTCAGCACTTGTAAACAGAATTTGGGCTCACCCAATTATCACTGACTCTCAGTGGCTGTTTGGATCAAAACAACCTATGTCATCCTGGGCCACCCCATCCTCTCAAGTCAACCCTCAACCCCTGCTCCAGTCCCCCTAAGTAGCTTGGCCCATGGCAAGCTTGGCCTCCTCTGAATTCCCCATCACAGAGAGGAGAGGGAGAATGTGTGTCCAGATTGAATCTTCCATTTCATCCCCAAGCCTATGCTGAAGTATTGATAGGTGCTATGAACACACCCATTTTACAGACTGTGAAATTGAGAAGTCGAGTTATGTAATGTTAGGTAGCTGGGAAGTGGCAGCAGCAAAGGAGACTTCACAGCTACATTTGTCAAACCCTGCCTTATACGGTTAAAGTTTCCTGTGGTTAGGACCTGGGCCTTGGCTTTTTGGTTTCTAAATCTTCATCCCCCAGGACTCATCACAAGGCTGGATACATATTTAATGCATAGTGATGTTCTGTGGACAGGTTTATATGTAGGTAAGAAATTTAGTTTAAAAAAGTGTGTTTTCCCTTATCTGGTACCAGGTACCAGGTAACAGGTGGAAGAATGCAAATTAATGGGAAATTATTTCTGGATGATTTTTTGTTTGGTACAGTCTGTGTCTCCTCATTCTTCCATTAGTGAGAATATTAAGAGGTGAATATTCTTTTAAGGGGTTTAAAGATTAACTCTAGTGTTAATTTCTTATAATTGTTTTATGAGACAAATGTGAAAACCAGTATTGGCTAAATTCTCCTTTAACAGGGAAAGCTTTTTTTTTTTTTTGTGGTACGCGGGCCTCTCACTGCCGTGGCCTCTCCCGCTGCGGAGCACAGGCTCCGGACGCGCAGGCTCAGCGGCCATGGCTCACGGGCCCAGCCGCTCCGCGGCATGTGGGATCCTCCCGGACCGGGGCACGAACCCGTGTACCCTGCATCGGCAGGCGGACTCTCAACCACTGCGCCACCAGGGAAGCCCAGGGGGAAAGTATTTGAGGAAAAAGATTCAAACAAAATGGCAACAGATCTGGGATCAGGAATCATATTTCCCACACTTTTGACTTCTAAATGGTCACTCCAACACTCTGACCCTTACACAAAATTTTGTCAAGCCAAGAAAAATCTCTTACCAGGCAAAACATACGAAATACCAAACATGAGGCTGATGTGCACTGGGAAGAAGAAAAACATGTTAGACAAGCAACAACACTTTCACCAGGTTCAATTTACGATTGCTACTCTGAGTCTGGGATTCTTCCTCACAGATGTATTTATATTGGATTGAGACTTTTCTTGCGCTAAAGAAAAAAAGCTCAAGTAAACGGTTCTTTTTTTGCGGTACGCGGGCCTCTCACTGTTGTGGCCTCTCCCGTTGCGGAGCACAGGCTCCGGATGCGCAGGCTCAGCGGCCATGGCTCACGGGCCCAGCCGCTCTGTGGCATGTGAGATCTTCCCGGACCGAGGCACGAACCCGTGTCCCTTACATCGGCAGGCGGACTCTCAACCACTGCGCCACCAGGGAAGCCCAAGTAAACGGTTCTTAGAGAGCTGACTTTGGTATCAGCAGCTGATACCTAAGCTGATGTCTAAGGATGTTTCGTCCTCACCGGATCCAAAGTAAGATGTTTGGGAGCTGATCCTAGTCATGAGGGTTGGCTGGTTGAGGGACTGTCCTGAGAAGCAGTCATCTGTCTGGAACAATTCTCAGAATATGAATAAGCATGTTGCTAATTAAAGGATTTCTAAGGTAAAGATATTTACCAGGGTTGGTGGAAGAAGAAAGGTCTTGGCGATGGGAAGCGGGGATTCTCATTTGTTTCCTGGATGTCACCACAACTTGGCGAGTCGGGGAGTGGGTTAGGGGCATTTTTAGTAGGTGGGGGAACAAGGCTGTCATATACTCTCCAATGCATGGCACTTGTCTGGGGAGAAGTGACCAACTCATGGCTACCTTACTGATAAACTATGGAACAGATGACACAGTGATACTGAAATAGAATCAAAAGAATGGTAAAGAAAAGGCACACATGAATAGGGCTATGGAAAAAGAAATCAATAATAAATGAAGTGTGGAAACCAAAGTTCAGGGATGACTTTTTGATTTTGTGTTGAGGAGGGAGATAAGGCGTCTGGCCTCTTTCCAAAGTAGGAATAGAGTGATAAACTCCACCCTGGATTAGAATGAGGGTATTAAGGGAAATTACTCTTCAAATTACAGTGAGGCTAACCCCGTTCATTATTGAGCCTTAAGTTAATTATTATTTGTTTGTTTTCCTAAAACAACAGTAGGGCAGAAACCCATTGTGAATCAAACCATTAACGTTTGTTTCCTATCTACGTTCCAATTGGCTCTTTTTTTTTTTAACATCTTTATTGGGGTATAATTGCTTTACAGTGGTGTGTTAGTTTCTGCTTTATAACAAAGTGAATCAGTTATACATACACATATGTTCCCATATCTCTTCCCTCTTGCATCTCCCTCCCTCCCACCCTCCCTATCCCACCCCTCCAGGCGGTCACAAAGCACCGAGCTGATATCCCTGTGCTATGCGGCTGGTCACAAAGCACCGAGCTGATATCCCTGTGCTATGCGGCTGCGCAGCTGATACTGGATCCTCAAGGCAGGGAAATCAATTGGCTACTCCCTAACAGGGTCCCTGGCAATGGAGCTATGAGAAAAGTAACACTTACCCATGGGATACAAATTAAGTGGTCCAACCGCTGAGACATTCTGGCTCAAAACCATCTTTGTTATTTTATATGTCCTTTCTTTACTTTCACATCTGAAAAGCAATCAATATTAGGTGATCAAAATTCTGAAGTGTCTCATTAAACTGCAAAGATAACGGGCAAAGACAAGACAATGAAAGATCAGCAGGAGATTCCTGATTCCAGGCCCTTCTGGGAGCTGGACCATTTACCCCATTACAGGAGCAGCTTTACCTCAGCTTCTGGGACCAATTCCCTACCTAGGCAGGTAGAAATTTTAAATTTAACTTTTGAACAGATAACATAGTCATTTGGTTCCAAAATTTTAAATATACAAAAAAGTAAATAGTGAAAAGTCTTGCTTCCTTCAGAAAACTATTTTTATTTGTTTTTTTGGTGAGTTCTTCAGAATATCTTCATGCATAAGCAAAAACAAACATGTACTCTTATCCCCCCCCAGCCCTTTTTTTTTTTACACAGAGATAGCATATACATTCCCTGTCCAATTCCTGCTTTTTCTACTTAAAAATATATTGGGGAGATCTTTCTACATCAGCACCAAAGAGAATTTCCTTGTGTTTTTAAATAGTTGCATAGTCTGCTCTATGGACATACCATGATTTATATAATCAGTCCCCACGACGAACATCTGAGTGGCTGCCAACTGTTTCTGCAATGGATAATCTTGGAAATGCCTTATTCTGCACATGTCAAGTCTAAGTGTGAGAAAGATTCCAGAAGTAGGATTGCTAGGCCAGAGGGTGTATCAGTCAGGGTCCCAGCAGGAAACAGCACATTCAAGTTAGGATAATTTGAGGAAGATTTTAATCAAGGGACTATTTACAAATGTGTGAGCCAGATGCAGGCCAACCATAAGGAGGAGTGTAGTATCTGAAACTAACAACAGCAGGGGTTCTTATCATCCTGGGCTTGAGGCGCAGGGGGAAGATATCAACACTGGAATTTGGAAGGAGAGAATCCTGTGTGAGGAGCTAGGATGTAAGCCGACCCTAGGTGACTGTGCAGCGAGGGGGCTGAGGGATAAACATTCCTCACTGTCTTCTCTTACCTGGGGCTCCCCATTGGCTGAACCCAATCAGAAGTCACAGGACAAGGCTGCGGGCAGCTGTACCCATACAAGACAGGATCCCAGGGCACAGGAAAGGGTGGGCAAGGTGGAGGCTGGGTTTGCAGGGGCAGACAGAAGAGACCTGGCACAAAGGGGCCGTTTGTAATTTTTCCTGCTTTTTTTTGGCCGCACGGCGTGTGGCTTGTGGGATCTTAGTTCCCCGACCAGGAATCGAACCCGTGCCCTCTGCAATGAAAGCGCAGAGTCCTAACCACTGGACCACCAGGGAAGTCCCTGCATTTGTAATTTTGATCTAAACAGTCACACTCTCGCCACTTGTGGCTGTAACAATGTATACAACTGCCTGCGACGTGCGAGAATTTCTGCTTCCCCACAAAGGAAGTGCTTGTGGGGATGGGTAGTGATTATGATCGTGATAACCATCAAGCTCTTGGATTTCTAAAAATTAAATTCATAAATGCAAAGTTGTTTTCGGACTAATATTCATTTTGTATTTCTTATTCTGGGTAAGATTGAGCATGTTTTCATAGATGGAAGAGCTATTTCCTTTCTTGTTATCTGTCTGTATCTTTGCCCATTTTTCTATTGAGCTGTTGCTTTTGTTTCTTATTGGTTCGAAGGAGCTTTTAAAGTATGAGGGAAACTGGCCCTTTGTGATATGAATCATGTCTTTTTTAATTTTTCTCTGCCGTTGTCACTTTTCTCTGTCACTTGTCCTTTGATTTGCCTGTGCTATCTGTGTTTTTTTAATTATTTTTTTTATTTTTTATTTTTATCTGTGTTTTTTAAACCATGCAGAAACTTCTGGGTTCTATGCTTTCAGATTTAAAGGTAGTTTCTTTCTTAGCACCTGCATTTTGAGTTACAGCTAGAAAGTCTTCCTCCCTCCAAGGTGAGAAAGGAATTCTTCAAACATTTTAAGGAACCCCCAATCGGTCTCATTCCTTCTCTCCCTCGGAGCTTTTGTCTCCCTCCATCCAAACAACTGGGTGTTCTTCAGTCCCCCAAAACACGGAGGCAGCATCAAGCCCCGAGTCAAAATGAAAACGGGAGCATGCCTTGAAGTAGCAAACTCAAGAAGCAAACCAGACTCAGGAAGGTAGCAAGGAGGAAGAGAGGGTCCCCCCAGGCACACAGCCAGCTCAAGAAGCACTCTCTCATGCACAGGATACTCAGGGCCAGTGCCACTCCCCACAGGTGCACACATGCACTTGCACCTGAAGGATGCTGGGAACCCTCTCCTGTTGCCACCCAGCACACCAGCCTGGGATGGGCTTGGGAAAATCAAACCCTGAGTCTCCCCTTTCCAAGGATCTGCTATCCCAATCCACGGCGTGCTGGTGACGCTGAAGTGTCTTTAAACCTCTGCTCCTTGCCACGCTATGTACCTGAATCAAGGCTGACCTAGAAACTTCACCCGCGATGGACCAGCTAGCCACGCCCTGGGTGAGGCGGGCCGGGGGCAGCTTCCAGTCTGCCTGGCCTACCCTCCCTGTACACATGCCAGGTGGGCATCAGTGCAACATGGGAGTCTCCCACTGGATGCAACCCAGCTGCTGCCCCCATGAAGAGTGTCAACAGTCAAGGGGTGTAGAGAGAGAGGCCAGGCAGGGTCCCCATCCTGCAGAGAAGGGGCGAGTAAGACCCAAGTGTGAACTGAGACTCCAAGCCTGCCGTGTGTTCCATTGTCCCACCAGATTTCACTAACAAAACACAAGTTCAAAGATAAAATGATTAAGAATTTCAAGACAACCACAGGAGAGCAACCAACCAAGTGTGGGACTCTTCTGCATGCAGGGTCCCTGGGGACTGAAGCCGGCCCCGGCTACAGTGATGAGAGTAACGAGAGCTTCAGGAAGCCTGATCTGGTTGGAGTCCGGGAGAGTTTTAAGGAGCTTCATGAACAAATCCAGGCAGGATGCCAAGATGGGAAATTAGATTTTCCAAGCAAGCAAGCATCTAGTACCAGAAGCCTAACTGGAAGTGGAGTATGAGTCACCAGGAACAAAGAGAGGGAAGAAGCGTCCCCTGGCCCAGCACAGGAGAGCGGGACTTCTAATTGTGTAGTAGTGTGTGTGTACTTCTCAGCTGCTGAAGACAGGGAAGGTTTTGCAGATGCAGAACAAAGGCAAAGATGTGATACCATCAGAACAAAACAGAGGAACCAGAGGCCACAAGACAGATGACCAGATAACAAGGGAGTCACACGCAAAGTGGCATTCTACAACCCTGGTGCGCCCATCACCTAGGGAACGTCCACAACCGTGCAGGCCCTCTGCTGAGGAGTAATGATGGGAGATGACATCACATCTCACAAAGATATCTCTGTGGATGTTCTGAATGGATACAATATTATGGGATAAGTTGAGGTGCCTGGATAGCTCATGGGTGGTAGGTGGCAATTTTGACTTGGAATCTTTTGGATTTCTCTAGAAAACCCTGGGTGAGCCCTGATAGCGTGATAGTCAGGAGGACTTTTTAATGTGTTTCTAGCTTGAATTCAAGTCTGCTGTTTTGTGTGCTATGAAATGCCAGTTGTAATTCGGTGATTCTTCACTTGGATTAAATGCTCACGTTCGCACTTAGATCTGGCTTTTGCACAATATAAAGGAGAATGGTAAGATTCATGCTAGTAATTAAATTTATGTTTTTTTACTTAGAATGATCTTCAATAGAAAAAAAAAAGGGCAAGTTGAGAGACACCATTGAAGAAAAGAAAAGGCTTTATATTTTAGTACCTTTGGTGGTACTTTTTCCTACTTTTTAATCCAATGGGGCCCTGCATTTTAATTTTGCTCTGGGCCTTGCAAATTCTGCCACCAGCCCAGCCTGTAGTTCACTGCTGCCTGACAAGAAACCAAAGGCTTAGGTTGAATTCAAGGCTGCCACCAGCCTTTCCAGTGTTCCCACTACTGTCCCACACAAGTGCGGAGCTCTGGGCAACACATCACATCCTGCTCTGACACTCCCATCACCACCCACCCTGCCCCCTCCCCGACTCCCCACCCAGCAATCCTTGCCATTGCTACCCAAACAAAAAACTATCCATTTTTAAGGCCCAGCTCAAAGAGATGCAACCTGGGCAAAGTGATTCTTCTCTGAATTTCAACTCCTCCTAAACAGACAGACTGACAGACAGACAACCCTCACGGAACTTGCTGCCCCCTATTCTCCTGGTAGAGAGCAGAATGCTGTCTTTTCTCCTACCCAGCACAGCCTGACACCTTGCGCATCTTTGCTAATCAACGAATGAATGGATTCAGAAAGACTCTACAAATAAAACTACATACTTTTTCTCCTGGAAATTAAAAAAATATATACAAAAAAAAGCACAAAGAAGAAAGTAACAATCATCTTTATTTTTACCACCAAGCACCAACCACTGTTTACATCTTGGCATATTTGTTTCTAGTTTATGTCTTGTTTTGGTAAAAATACTTCTACACGCTCATTAAAAAAATTAAAAATAATGTATAAAAGTAAAATCCCAGCATCCTGATATTTCCGTCATTAACATTAGGTGAACAGAATCCCAGAGATCTTTCTGTGCATAGACACACACAACACACACACTCACACAGATGTTTCTGTCTAAATTTAATTTTACTTGGAAAAAAAACTGAAGCAAAGGCTGAAGAAATTGTTGACATTTAAATGATTTCCATAAGAAAGAATAGCTCCCTAAAATATCCCTCTAAAGTTAAAGAAAATTACAAGACATCAGGAAGTTGGAATATGATCTGTTCACAGCATTCTAACTGTTCGACCCTGTTTACCGATCCATGCTTTCAAACAAGAGAACTAGGACTTCCTTGGTGGTGCAGTGGTTGGGAATCAAGTCATTTCCTGCGACAAACTGGTCAAACCTTATCACAGATGCGCATATTACTAGGAAACATTTTCTTTAGAGCAAATTTTGCTATGGCCTCGCTTCCACCCCTTTCGTCTCCAAGCCAGAACGGTAGGGTGGAGGATACTTTGAAACCTGTCCAAGATGCGGGACAAGCGACGGAAGGCCTGTTGGTCTCAGCTGCCGGGGTCAGTTAGTGTGACACCTGGGGGAGGGGGGGACTCCAGCCCTCTCGCTGGCTGCACCTGCCTCTGCACCTCCCACCTCGTTCTGCTCAGTTTCTAAGACTTTTTGCCAAACAAAAGCAAGGAAATCAAACAAACATTAAAAGAGAGAGACAGACAGACAGACGGGACATCTAGAGTTTCTCAAAGCCATCGCTAGCCACACAAGTGGGTTGATGGATCCACTTAACTGGGTTTAACTGGTTTCTTTGGTCAGGGTTGAAACGCGAGCGTCGACTCGCACCCGGTTCCTCATTCCTTCCCGACCCTGGAGGGGGACCCACTCCTGTCCCCGCGACGCTGTCCCATCGCCCCGTCCTCCCTCCAGCTTCCAAGCGATGGGTCTGAAAGGACATAGGACACTCCAGCTCCGGTGGCCCCTCCGTGACCCTCTTTCGCCCGGGAACAAGGGATGGCTAAAGTCAGTTTGCTCTCTTGGAGGGCGGGCGGAAAACCCCGGACCGGAGACCCGAGCCGGTAACCCAGTTTTGCAAGGCGCTGTGGATCGAGAGGCGTTTTACTTTTGAACTTGACAGTGGCTCTCATCTCGCAGCGGCCCGCACCCTCGGTGTGGCAGGTGGTGGAGCCGCAGGGCTGGGCGCGTGAAGACGGCTCCCAGGAGGGGCGATGAGCGCGGGACGGCCGGCCAGGGCCGAGGGCAGCGCGGCCGCGGGGGCCCGTCAGTGGACCCACTCCAACGACCCGCCGGGTCGCGGGGGGCGTGGGCAGGGGGCGGCCCCCGGGAGAAGGGCGGCGGCAAACCCCCCCCACCCCGGCCCGGAGCGTCCGCGGGAGCCCGTGGAGTCCGGGTCGCGGGAGAGACAGGAATCTGGAGAGGGATTCCGGGAAGCGGCTGCGGGGAGGCGGCGTTCGCCCGGTCCCCGCCCCCTGTCCCCGCAACCCCAGTAGCCCCACGTTACCTCGGCTGTTTGGCCTCGCCGTTGTCCTCGGGGTGCCAGCCTCGGGCGCACCCTCCGCAGCCGGGTTCCGCCGCCACCCCTCCGCACCCCTGGTCGGCGCTCGCGACCAGGATGCGCGCGGCTGGCGGCCCCTTCGGCAGTGACGGCTGTCTTAGGGCAAAGGCGAGAGAAGTGGCGGGGTGGTGGCCCTCAACCTCCGCTCCGAGGATGCCCCGGATAGGTCCTCGGGGTCTCCTCCCCGAGAGGTGGAGCAAGTCTTTAGTGCGGGTGCGCGCGCCGAGCGCCGGCCCTCAGCGGAGAGCTCGGGCCTGGGCGGGGCGGGGACACCAGATCTTGGTAATTTACCCAGATTTATTAAGACGGCGCCTTCCGCCGCCACCCCTCTTCCATGTAAGCTCCACTGGGGAAGAGAGAAAGGATTTTGGCTGTTGTGTTTACAGCAGGGCTGGAACAGTGCCTGTCACTTAGAACAATACCTAGCACATTTAATCTACTCAATAAAAATGTGTTGAATGAATGAATGAACGAAAGACCGAACGGGCTCTCTCCTGCACCACCCCCTCTTTACTAGTTCCACAAATTGCTCAGATCATAATTCTCCAATCAATAAAACAGGGATAAAAATAGCTATCATTGAGTCGTAAAAGCTTGGTATAGTTCCAGGCTCAAGCAGAACTTTGTAAACATGGTAAATATTGGCTCCCTCCCCCTTCTCTGTGGGTCTTTCCTCTGTGCTCCTGGTTGCCCAGTCCTCCACCGATCAACGTCTTTGGGGGTAGGTAGAGAGGAAAGACAGTCCCTCATTATTTTGTTTACCTATCATTTATATCCCATCAATTTCCAAAATAGAACATGAGGTAGCTTTCAGTAAAATGTATGTAAATTAAAAAAAATTATTTCTATTTATGTTTTGGCCGTGCCCAGGGGCATGCCAGATGCAGGATGCTAGTACCCCAACCATGGTTGGAACCGTGCCCCCAGAAATGGAAGGGCGGATTCGTAACCACTGGACCACCAGGGAAGTCCCAAATGTATGTATATTTTAAACATTAAAGCTACTGAAATATACATGTTAAAATCCTTTTGAAGGAGGAGAAGAAAAAGAAAAAACAACTAACCATCTAGGTAATTCTAATTGAGAATTCAGTTTCACTTTCAGTTTTCTGACAAGGAAGGAGTACGATGTTTCACACTTTTTGTAGATGTTAAAAAAGAACATTTTCATCCATCAAATTAACTAACATTGGCTGTTGCCCCTCTGTACGAAAGGCACAGAGACGATCATAAGAGGATGTCAGACTGCTTCACATGTTACTCTTACTCTTCATTCAAGAGGAACAGAGTTCCCACCAGTCCCATAAAACTCGACGGGAACTCATCATGGGGCCTTGGTCCTCACAAAAGACATTCAACATTGAAAATATTTTCAGCAGCAGTTTAAGAGAAGATGCAGAAATAGTCTCTGAAAGTGGAGGAAAGCCAATTCAAAATTGCATGTACCTTTTTATAAAGACATATGCATATATTACAACTAAAAATATATCAAAATGTTAACTATGACTAATTGAAGATTGGGTGATTATATATGATTTTTTTTTCTTTTTACTTTCTAAATTTTCTAGGTAAAAATTTTTACTTATACAATCAGGGAAAAGATTCGCTTAAAAACAAATGCTGGACTTCCCTGGTGGCACAGAGGTTAAGAATCCACCTGCCAATGCAGGGGACATGGGTTCGAGCCCTGGTCCAGGAAGATCCCACATGCCGTGGAGCAACTAAGCCCGTGTGCCACAACTACTGAGCCTGTGCTCTAGAGCCTGTGTGCCACGACTACTGAGCCCACGTGCCACAACTACTGAAGCCCACGCGCCTAGAGCCCATGCTCCGCAGCAAGAGAAACCACCGCAATGAGAAGCCTGTGCACCTCAACAAAGAGTAGTCCCCGCTCTCTGCAACTAGAGAAAACCCACGTGCAGCAACAAAGACCCAACAGCCGAAAGTTAAAAAACAAAAAACAAATGCTGTCCACCCCAAGATGTAAAGAGTTTAGTATTTGTCACTCCACTCTTCACAAGAGAAAAGCTGAACCAATGGTAAAATCAACTCTTCTTAGATTCATTAGTGAATGGAGGTCACAGGGCAAACTGCAGCCCCCAAAACTGGAGAGACGGGCAAATGCAGAGAATCAGTAGACAAGGAGCAGAAGCCTCAGAAAAGAGGAAAACAAACCGTGCTTGACTTACTGCTGGAGGCTGAGCATGGACTAGCTTGAGAGTTAAAAACTCCTGGGGCGGAGCGGGGGGGGCCTTCCCTGATGGCGCAGTGGTTGAGAGTCTGCCTGCCGATGCAGGACACAAGGGTTCGTGCCCCGGTCCGATTAGATGCCGCGGAGCGGCTGGGCCCGTGAACCATGGCCGCTGAGCCTGCCGCGTCCGGAGCCTGTGCTCCGCAACAAACTCCTGGGGAAAAATCGGCCCGGATGTAGAGCTGGAGGTGCCTGAAGGCGTGTCTGACGCGGAGCTGGGCGGGGTAGAGAGTAGGGGACAGTAGTCGTGGGGATGGTGGGAGAAGGAGGAGGGGTCGGCAATCACTTAAAATTGGTGCCGAAGCAGGACCAGAAGTCTAAATTCCAGGAGGATGAGAGAGTGCTGTGCTTCCGTGGACCTCTTCTTTATGAAGCAAAGTGTGTATAGGTGGCCATAAAGGATAAACAGGTGAAATACTTTATACATTACAGTGGTTGGAATAAAAATCGAGATGAATGGGTTCTAGAAAGCGGAGTACTCAAATACGCGGACACCAATTTGCAGAAACAACAAGAACTTCAAAAAGCCAGCCAGGAGCAGTATGCAGAGGGGAAGATGAGAGGGGCTGCCCCTGGAAAGGAGACTTCTGGTCTGCAACAGAAAAGTGTTGACGTGAAAACAAAAAAGAACCAACAGAAAACACCTGGAAATGGAGATGGTGGTAGCACCAGTGAGACACCTCAGCCTCCTACAAGAAAAGGGCCCGAGGAGACCCGATTGTTGAAAATGAGGAAATATTCATGAACAGAGTTGAAGTTAAAGATTCCTGAAGAACTAAAACCATGGCTTGTTGATGACTAGGACTTAATTACCCGGCAAAAACAGCTCTTTTATCTTCCTGCCAAGAAGAATGTGGATTCCATTCTAGAGGATTTTGCAAATTATGAGAAATCTCGAGGAAACACAGATAATGAGTATGCTGTTAATGAAACTGTGGCAGGGATAAAGGAATACTTCAGTGCAATGTTGGGCACCCAGCTACTCTACAAATTTGAGAGACCACAGTATGCTGAAGTTCTCGCAGATCACCCCGATATGCCTACGTCCCCGGTGTACAGAGTGCCACAACGACTGAGATTATTTGTACGTATCGGAGCAATGTTGGCCTATACACCTCTGGATGAGAAGAGCCTTGCTTTATTACTGAATTATCTTCATGATTTCCTAAAATACCTGGCAAAGAACTCTGCAACTTTGTTTAGTGCCAGTGATTATGAAGTGGCTTCTGAATACCATCGGAAAGCTGTGTGAGGTGCTTATACTCACTCATGTTTGGATCTCTGTAAACACATCTTTGTTTCTTAGTGCTTCTCTTGTACAAATGATGCACTTTGGAAATGTTAGTGTATAACAGAAGTGATGTTTGTTTTCTGTTTGATTTTAAACAGCAAATAAAAGGGGTTACAGCTCCTTTTTTCTTTTCTTTTCTTTTCTTTTTTTTCATTTCAAAGTTGCTACCAGTGTATTCAATGATGGACAACAGAGAGACGTACTGTAGAGTGTTTTATTGCTTAGTTGACAAAGCTGCTTTTGAATGCTGGTGGTTTTATTCCTTTGACACTACACACTTTATAATATGTTAATACTATATGACAAAATGCTAGTTCCTAGTGCCTAAGGTTCCATTCAGTGTGTATAACTGAACACACTCACCCGTTTGTGCTCCCCCTTTTTTTTATGGTGCTGACAGTAAAGACCCCGTCCTTTGCAAGTCCTCTATGTTGTTCCTTAGGCATTTTATCTTTGCTCAGATTGTCAGAGAATGGTGGCTTGTTTCATGGTTTTCGTATTTGTGTCTAATGCATATTTTAACATGATAGACGCCATACATTGTGTAGCTACCGTTTTCTGGAAAAGTCAATCTTTTAGAAATTGTTTTTCAGAACTTCAATAAATTTTTTCTCTAAATTTCAACAAAACAAAACAAAACAAACCTCCAAAACTCCTGGGGACCCAGTCTTAGCGGGGTCCTCCTACTTTCTTGAGCTTTTCACACAGGTGCCCCACCAGAAGGAAGAGAAAGTTTCCTTCCCGTTTAGACACAGGGAGGTGAAAAGTAACCATCTGAAATACACTGAGAGTGTTCTGTTTAAAAAAAAAAAAAGCCTGCTTTCAAGGGGAATTATTTTAGCCAAGTCTACTGTGACCAGCTCAAAGGCGATTAGACAACTCAGCCCCCTCAAACCTTCCTGTCATAAGGGGAGGAAAAACAGAGGGACAGAGGCTAAGAAACTCCTCTGAGGGTCACAGTCCAGAGGTTCAGGCTCAATAAAAAGAAAAAACAAACCCTGAAATTTAATTTTAAGATTATTGAATGTTTCCCCTCCACAAAGCCTTCCACCACACCCATACGACTCCAGTGGATTACAACTCTATTTAAGAGAGAGTTTCTAGGGAAACCCAGAGACAACAAGGAAGACAAAAAATGAAGATACTGGAAGAAATCAAAGCCTCTGACACCTACAGGGGCAGCAAGCATTAAACACAGACTAACTCTTAACCAGATAAACATGACACTTCATAGTAAAAGATTATTTATCTCAGCTCCTGTTATCTGATACATCATGTCCAACTTTCTACAAAAAGTATAAGGGAAAAAAAAAGCAGGAAAAACACAATCTGAAGAGACAGAGTAAGCTTGAGAACAAGATTAAGATGTGACAGAGAATCTGGAATTATCAGACTAGGTGAATACATGACATCATGACTTCATCAAAACCCATAGAACTGCATAACATAAACAGTGAATTCTATTCTACAAACTATTACAGCATTTGGTTAATATTAACGTATCAATATTGGCTCATCAATTGTTACAGAGGTACCACACTAGCCTAAGATGTTGAAGATAGGGGAAACTGTGTGGAGGAGAAGAGGCCTGTGGGAAATCTCTGTACTATATGCTCTATTTTCCCATAACTAAAGTCTACTATATTTTTAAAAATACACATTTGTTCATTCATTCAGAAATATTCATTGAGTACCCACCCATGCCAAGCACTCTTGTAGGTTTTGGAGTGAGTAGAGTATATGACACAAGCCAAGTTCCTGCTGTCCTCTGGAGCTTGTGTTCCAGTGGGTGGGGAGGTTGGGGTGATAGTGGTACGAACTATAACTAAACAAGATAACTGCAGAGTGACATGAAGACAAAACAACAGGTGGTGAGCTGGAGGCTTCCTGGCTGGTCTGGGAGGAACTTTCTCAGCTGAGGACATCTGGGCTGAGATCTGAGCTATGAGAAGTCTGAGGCCAAGAGTTCCTAGAGGGTGGGGATACAAAAATAGTTATTAATTACGAAGGGAACCAGAGTAGCTTTACAGTGACAAATACTGGCAGAGGTCGTCTTAACCAAGCAATGCAATCAAACACCATCAACGATGGAACAAAGTCAAATTCCACACCACTCAACAGGGAGCAATACCATATCTGTGACACTTCTGTCAAATGTGTGTAACCAGAGAGAGGGACATTCTCCAAAATCTCTGGCCCTAGTCTCCCAAAGTCACGGAGGTTAAGTTGTGACGGTCAAAGTCTGAGGAATCATTCAAGACTAAAGGAAACTAAAGAGACATGACAACTAAATGCAATCTGTGACTTTGAGATAGATCCTTTTTTTTTTGCCCTGTTTAATCTATTTTATACTCATTAGCTTGCATCGGCCAATCCCAAACTCCTAGTTTATCCCTAGCTCCAAGCCCCCTCCAACTTTCTCCTTTAGTAACCATAAGCTATGTCTTTAAGCACTTTAAATTTAGTTTCACTATTTGAAAAATATTGTATTATTTTTAAGAACTATCCGTTGATTATATTCTACTTTAAATGTATTAGTTTTTAACCCTTTTATTCCTATTTGCAGTACTTTATTTTTTCTAATTTTTTTAACATCTTTATTGGAGTATAATTGCTTTACAATGGTGTGTTAGTTTCTGCTTTATAACAAAGTGAATCAGTTATACATATACATATGTTCCCATATCTCTTCCCTCTTGCGTCTCCCTCCCTCCCACCCTCCCTATCCCACCCCTCCAGGTGGTCACAAAGCACCAAGCCGATCTCCCTGTGCTATGCGGCTGCTTCCCACTAGCTATCTACCTTACATTTAGTAGTGTATATATGTCCATGCCTCTCTCGCACTTTGTCACAGCTTACCCTTTCCCCTCCCCATAGACCTAGAGTCTGTCATACAGAGTGAAGTAAGTCAGAAAGAGAAAGACAAATACCGTACGGTAACACATATATATGGAATTTAAGGAAAAAAAAATGTCATGAAGAACCTAGGGGTAAGACAGGAATAAAGACACAGACCTTCCAGAGAGATGGATCCTTTTAATCAGAGAGGGCATGACCAGTGACACTTGAAGAGGGTCAGAGGATTAGACGGTATTCACGTATCAAAGTTGAGTTCCTGATTGTGAGGCTGTATTGTAGTTTATATAGAAGTGTGTTCTTGTTTGTAGGAAATAAACACAAAAGTATTTAGGGGTGACGGAGGCACCAGAAAATGGTTCAGAGATAAAGGGCTCTGTACTGTAGTTCAACTTTTCTGTAAGTTTGTGATTGTTTAAGAATAAAATTTTATTGAAGATGTACCAAGAAGGAAGCAGCGAGGTAATACAATTTTGGGTCTTTGTGGAAAGGTATGAGCTGGAATTATACATTTGCGTATCATCAGCATAGAGCTGAAATGTTAAATAATCAATTGTGTGGGGTCACCTAAAGAACAGATGGAGAAGACAGATGAGCACCGGGCCCCTGGGTCTCACCAATGTTTAGATGGCCAGGAGGGAAGCAAGGCAAAAAAAAAACAAGCAAAAAAAAGTCATACGTGGTCAGTGTGGTTGGGAGGAAACCAAGAGACTAGATGTCATGGAAGCTGAGAGAAGAGAATTTCTTGATCACTTCTGTTGAATGTGTTGAGGGATTAAGTAAGACTAACTAGTGACCAGGGCTTTGCCACTCAGAGGCTGCCGGTAATCTTTTTTTTTTTTTTTTTTTTTTTTGCTGTACGCGGGCCTCTCACTGTTGTGGCCTCTCCTGTTGCAGAGCACAGGCTCCGGACGCGCAGGCTCAGCGGCCATGGCTCGCGGGCCCAGCCGCTCCGCGGCATGTGGGATCTTCCTGGACAGGGGCACGAACCCGTGTCCCCTGCATCGGCAGGCGGACTCTCAAACTCTGCGCCACCAGGGAAGCCCTATCGGTAATCTCTTGATAAGAGCTGTCTCAGTGGAGCCCAGTTAGAGAAGAGGCTGAATAATGGCTCCCAAAGATGTCTACATCATGACCCCCAGAATCTGTGACTATGTTTACTTATGTGGTAAAAGGGACTTTGCAGATGTGATTAAAGATCTTGAGAAGGGCAGATTATCTTGGATTATTTGGGTGGGCTCAGGGTAATAATGAGGCCTATTTAAAAGGGAGGCAGGAGGATCAGAGTCAGAGAAAGAAGATGTGAGAACAGAAGGAGAGGCCAGACATTGGAAGATGCTGTCCTTGAAGACGGAGGATAGGAGCCGTGAGCCAGTGGCTGCTGGTGGCCTGCGGAAGCTAGAAAAGGCAAGGACATGGACCTTCCCCTATAGTCTCCAGAAGACACAGCCCTGCTGTCATCTTGATTTCAGGGCTGACCTCAAAAACTGTAAGATAATAAATTTGTTTTAAGCGGCTGAGATTGTACTAATTTCTTATAGCAGCAGTAGGAAAGCAACACAAGGAGAGAGGGTTAGGAACAAAGATGGGAGGTGAGAAAGGAGAGGAAACAACTTTGAAGAAGTTTTGTTGTGACAGTGAGCAGAGGAAAGGGGTGGGAGCCAGGGTGGGCCATGGGTATTCATGGGTCATTGAGTATTTTTAATTTTTAATTAATAGACTTAATTTTCTTTTTCTTTTTTTGCGGTACGCGGGCCTCTCACCATTGTGGCCTCTCCCGTTGCGGAGCACAGGCTCCGGACGCGCAGGCTCAGTGGTCATGGCTCACGGGCCAAGCCACTCTGCGGCATGTGGGATCTTCCCGGACCGGGGCACGAACCCATGTCCCCTGCACCGGCAGGCGAACTCTCAACCACCGCGCCACCAGGGAAGCCCTAATAGACTTAATTTTTAAAGGCAGTTTTAGATTTATAGAAAAATTGCGTGGAAAGTACAGAGAGTTCCCATCTTACCCCTCCCTCCAGTTTCCTCTATTAATATCTTGTAATAGTGTGGTACATTTGTTACAATTGCTGAGCCATTTGCTCATCACTGGTCCAATTGCTGAGTGGATATATTGTTATTAACTAAAGTGCCTGGTTTACATTAGGGTTCACTCTTCATGCTGTACATTCTATGAGTTTTAACAAATGTATAATGTCATGTACTCACCATCACAGTATCACACAGAGTTAGTTTCTACAAATGCCCTGTGCTGCATCTGTTTGTTCCTCATTTTCTCCTCCTTAGCCCCTGGCAACCACTGATCTTTTTACTATTTCCATACTTCTGCTTTTTCTAGCATGACATACAGTTGGAATAATACAGTACATAGACATTTCAGACGGGCTTCTTTCCCTTAGCAATATTCATTTAAGGTTTCTCCATGTCTTTTTGTAACTTGATAGTACCTTTCTTCTTAGTGCTGAGTAATATTCCATTGTACGGATGTACGACAATTCGTTTATCCATTCATCTATTGAAAGACATTTTGGTTGCTTCCAGGTTTGGACCATTATGAATAAAGCTGCTATAAACATCCATGTTGGACTTCCCTGGTAGCGCAGTGATTAAGAATCCGCCTGCCAATGCAGGGGACACGGGTTCAATCACTGGTCCGGGAAGATCCCACATGCCACGGAGCAACTAAGCTGGTGCACCACAACTACTGAGCCTGCGAGCCACAACTAGTGAGCCCACGTGCCACAACTACTGAAGCCTGCACACCCAGAGCCCGTGCTCCGCGACAAGAGAAGCCACCACAATGAGAAACCCGCACACCGTAACGAAGAGTAGCCCCCGCTCGCCGCAACTAGAGAAAGACCGCGCGCAGCAACGAAGACCCAACACGGCCAAACATAAATAAATAAATTAATTTAAAAAAATCCACGTGCAGGTTTTTGTGTGAACGTTTTCAACTCATGGGTAAATGCCAAAGAGTGCAATTGCTGGATTGTATTTTAAGAGTTATATTTAGTTTTGTAAGAAACTACCGAATGGTCTTCCAAAGTGGCCGCACCATTTTGCATTTCCATCAGCAAGGAATGAGAGTTCTCGCTTCTTCATGTCCTCACCAGCATTTGGTGCTGTCAGTGCTTTGCATTTTAGCCATTCTAATAGGTGTGTAGTGGTATCTCGTTGTTTTAAGGGATGGGTATTTTTAAGATGGGAGATTACTATGCATGTTCACAGTCTATTGAGAATGGTCCTATAGAGAGTGGTAAATTGATAATGGGGAAGAGAGGAGATAAAGGCAAGAGTGAAATTGTTGACATAAGAGGGGGGAATCCAGGAACACTGGAGGGGCTGGTCTTAGGTAGAGGCGATGTTTTGCCTTTTGTAACAGGAGAAAGGAAGGCAGAGAGAGGGTAGATTTGGAGGCAAAAGGTAAGAGAATGCCTGACAACTTTTGCTTTTTGCAGGAAGTATGTGGCAATGTCATCTGCTGAAAATAAGTGTGTGGACAATACTCTCGTATATCAAAGACTTCACAATGGGAGGGGACCTGTGAAGGAATTCCTCTGGACTGAAGAGAGTACTCATAGGGGTTTGACCCTTCCCTTCATAAAATCCACGCCCCTACACCTCTCTACTCTCTTGGGGGTGGGGGGAGTTCAGTGGAAAGAACGCCAAATTAGGAGTCCAAGACCTGCCTCTGGTCTCAACCCTGGCATGAACAGCCCATTGGTCAAGTTTACTTCTGAGGTCAGAGGCTTAGCTCTAACTTGCACTTGGTGGCTCCAGGCTAAGGTTCTAGGTGCTATGCTCATGATAAGCTATGAGTTCTCCCTCAAACTTGCATGTGTGACAATGCTGGAGTCAGCTCCTCCCCTGAGTCTCTGACTGAGAAACCCCCAACTGTAGTTTGACCACATTTAGCCTCTCTCTGTGCAGCTGCCCTACTTAGCCCAGGCAAGTGGAGTAAAGGAGCAGCGAGGAGCTGCTTCTTTCAACTCAGCTGCAAGCTGTCTCTACTAATAGCAGTTCAGGGCATTGCAGCCTTGGCACCTCGTGCCCCTGTGAGTGATGAGGAGTGGATGCCCCCAACCTCAACTAAGGGACTAAGCCACAGGCACATGACTCTCTTTCCCCACTTCTGATTCTCAGCATGACTCATTTCCTTCCTCTTCCCCACGCTTTTTAAGCCAGAATTGCCCTCTACCTTGGCTCTAACCATACCCTCACCTTGTGGGGTATGTACCAGGGCCTTGTGGCCACTGCAGTTGAATGCAGTTGAGATCATCCCCCACGCTTGCTTGAGAGATGGGTGCCCCCAGGGCTTGAAAGGAAAGAAAAAAAGAAATGAGGGGATTTGAGACAACTTTCTCATCTGGAACATGCCTGATAGACCATGTGATTCCTGAGGTCTCTTGAAACTTTGTATTGTGGCAATGGATTAATTTTGCACATACATTGATAAACATCATCTAGCGAGTGACTACATAAATGTAGGTTGATTTAAAAAAAAAAACCCTAAACCTCATTGTTTTCTCTCGTACCCCAAGTCTCCCAATGGCCCATGACCATCTGTTGGGAGAACTCTGTGCATAGAAAGCTGTTGGATTCCCAGGAGACCCCGCTTTTCTACGGGAGTAGCCCCAAAAGGCAGGTAGCCCATATGAGGCTGGCAAGGGCAGATCAAGGTCCTTGGACTCAAACCTAGGCCCCCGTGTGTCCCTGGGAAGCAACAACCCAGGGAGAATTCAGTCCGTGTCTACAGAGGGAAAACTGTAAGAAACTCCAAGACAAATGCTGTGAGCCCTCTTGATGGGATTAGTGCCCTCTTAAGAAGAGGGAGAGATGACAGTTTGGGGCAGAGAGAGTTGGAAGTATGGGGGTCATTGAAGAAGTTTCCAGGAGGGAATTGGTTCTATGCACCCAGAGTGAAGAAGACTTCGGCTGCAAGGAAGGATTTGGAGACCAGCAGTGTGCCAATGGCCACTGATGCTGTGAGAGCAGATGAGCTGCTCCAGAGAGATTAGGGAGTAGGGCCCAGGGATGTGAGGACAGAGCAGCAAGCAACCTCAACATGTACAGAACAGCGGAGGAAGATGAGCCTGTGGATGAGACAGGAAAGGAGGGTCAGGGAGATGACAGAGAAAGCAGGGAGCTGTTGCAGCTGCCAAGGGAAAAGGATGCATGGAGGAAGTGGTCCAGAGTCAAAGGGCACCGCAATGTCAGGAGAGTTAAGGGCTGAGCAGTTGCCTGTGACCTGGTGGAGTACACGTGTTGTCCAGTTGGGAGGGCGAAAGCATGGGCTGGGGACTGAGACCAAGAATGTAGGGGGCTTGTTTGCAGGAAGTTTTGCTGGGAAAGCGTGGGAGGGAGCTAGTGTTGCACGTGTGGGGTGTAGGGAGGAGAGAGGTCCTGCTTCATTCTCACCCTTTTTCTTCCGCAAGTGGGAGAGCCCTGAGTGTGTTTAAAGGCTGGTGCAAAGGACCTAGCAGCACTTGGGAGGGGCAGGCAACAGAAAACCAGGAAGCCTGAGGTCTGAGTGGGTGGAAGTGCCAGGCGATCTCCCCAGATATGTTCAGACGAGGCGTTTCTGAGAACAAATGGTAATTTCTACTTACATTTTGGAAGGTTTCCGGGGTGACGAGTTTGTCCTGAAGAAATCAGTCACTGCCTCTTTGGTGCTATCTGGAAGCCAAGGGCTTCGCCTACCCTAGAGGGAATACACTTTTCAATTCCATAATATGTTCTTTCATTTAAGAAGTACTTTTTTCTTCTTCATTTGTAATTAGACCTCAGGTACACAGAATAGAAATTATTAATCATAATCCTCAGTACATGACATTCGCTCATCACTGGTCCATATTTGTCCTGCCTCAGATTAGTTATTTTATTTTATTTTTAGTATTTATTTATTTATCCAGTTTTATTAAGTTCTAATTGACATACAGCACAGTATAAGTTAGTTACTTAAAATAATATAATAACATCTATGAACCCACTTACCCTCTTCCCTCCCCAATCTAGACCCCCTAACAATAACCTACATCTAACTCTTCAGCTTCGTGACCCTCTGCCTCCCCACAGCTGGGGTATCCAGAATCCAGTCCACCAGCTTGTTCTTTTCTTTTTCTGTATCACTCTGTTGCATCTATATGTAATCCTTTAAAAGCACTTTTAAAATTTGAGTTGTTTTTAATTTAGAGTCTCTTGGGACTATATGTTTTTCATATGATGTTAAATTTCTAAGGCGCGTGCACATTGCTGCAGGTGACCGCATTCATTCCATTCAAAGCTATATAATGTTCATCACATGAATAGAGCATTGTGGAAGGCAGAATTCTAAGAGGGCCATGAAGCTTCCTAGGCCCTGGTGTGCACACACATCATTTCATCAAACACTAGGTGCTGCTGTGATGGGATTTTACAGATATAATTGGCGTCCCAAATCAGATCTTAAGAAAGGGCACTGGACCACTCACATGAGCCCTTGAAATCTGGGTCTGGAATCAGAGATAGAAAGCTGCAGTGGAATTTGCAGAAGAAGACTGTCATGTTGTGGAGAGGGCCCTGTGACAGGTGGCTTCTAGAGGCTGAGAACAGCGCCTGCTGACAGCCAGCAAGAAAGTGGGGCCTCTGCACTACAACCACTAGGACCTGAATTTTGCCAACAACCAGTGAGCTTGGAAGTGGACACCAGCCTCGGATAAGATGGCTGCCCTGTCCAACACCTTGATCCAGCCTGGTGAGACCCTGAGCAGAGAACCAAGCCACGGTATGTCCTGACTACTGACCTACAGAACTTTGAGACAGTAAATGGGTATTGTTTTAAGCCACTAAGTTTTTGGTAATTTGTTACGCAGCAGGAGAAAATAAACCCAACCATAATCTATTTCCCCATTTTTCCTTGAGTATTTGTGTTGTTTCCAGGTTTTTATTATTGAGAGAAGTCCTGCTCGAAACACTCTTGTATACTTTTGCTGGTTTTACTGGTGAAAGAGTTTCAAGTATGTTTCTAAAACAGAAACTGTTGATGTGAATTTCTAACTTTAGGAGGACATGCCAAACTTTCCTCCAATGCTCTTACATCAGTTTATACTCCTACCAGCAAATATGCAACTATTTTTGTTTACGTTACCTTCTATCTCAGTTGCATGTGGTTAGAAGATCTGGTTTGCATGATATCTATTCTTTGCAATTTGTTTAGGGTTTCTCTGTGGCCTAGTATATGATCAGTTTTTGTAAATGTTTCATGTGTGCTTAACAAAATGTTTTCTTTAAGTTTTGGGTGCGTAGCTCTCTCTATTTTTTTTTTTTTTTTTTAGATGATTAAATCTTTTACCTTCTTGCAGATTTTTTTGTTGTTGGTTGTTTACTTGACCTATCATTGATTGAGAATGTTGTATTGAAACCTTCCACTGTGAAGGTGGGTATGATCAGTTTCTCCCTATATTTCTATCACTTTTTGCTTCACATATTCTTGGAGAATTATCATTTTTAGAGATCTTCCTCATCCTTAGTAATACTTTTTGATTTATTTTGTAATGTATGACTGACCATAAATCCTGATTTGCCTAAGAAGTCTTGGTTTATTTCTCTTTCCCTGTTGTAATTCTTAATAGTATCTTTTATTCTCAAAGGTATGCTGGTTTATACAATAAATTATATATAGTTACCCTAATTTTAGATGATATTAATATTGCTACAAGAGCTATCTTTTGGCTAGCATTTGCCTGAGATGTCTTTTTCCATGCTTTTGCTTTCAACCTTTGTGTGCTCTTATGTTGTATGTATATCTCTTCATCTCTATTTCAGTTATTTCTGCGCTGATCTTTATTTTTTCCTTCCTTCTGCTAACTTTGGGCTTTATTTGTTCTTCTTTTTCTAGTTCCTTTAGGTATAAAGTTAGATTGTGTATTTGAGATTTTTCTTGTTTCTTGAAGTAGGCCTGTATTGTTATGAACTTCCCTTTTAGAACTGTTTTGCTGCATCCCATAGATTTTGGTATGTTGGGTTTCCATTTTTGTTTGTCTCAAGGCATTTTTTGATTTTTCCTTCAATTTCTTCGTTGACCCACTTGTTGTTCAGGAGCATGTTGTTTAATCTCCACATATTTGTGATTTTTCCAGTTTTTTTCTTATAATTGATTTCTCATTTCATACCATTGTCATTGGAAAAAATGCTTCATATAATTTCAGTCTTCTTAAATTTATTGAGACTTGTTTTGTGGACTAGCATATGATCTATCCTGGAGAATGTTCCATGTGCATTTGAGAATAACGTGTATTCTGCTGCTTTTGGATGGAATGCTCTATATCTATATCTGTATCTATATCTATATATACATAAGTCCATCTGGTCTAAAGTATCATTTAAGGCCAATGCTTTCTTATTGATTTTCTGTCTGGATGATCTATCCATTGATGTAAGTAGGCTATTAAAGTCTGTTACTATTATTGTATTGTTGTCAATTTCTCCCTTTAGGACTGTTAATATTGTCCATATATATTTAGGTGATCCTATGTTGGGTGCATAAATATTTACAAATGTTATATCTTCTTGTTGAATTGGCCCCTTTATTGTTATGTAATGCCCATCTTTGTCTTTTACTATATTCTTTTTTTTTTAAGTCTATTTTTCTGATATAAGGATAGCTATCCCAGGTATCTTTTGGTAACCATTTGCATGAAACACATCTTCCCTTCACTTTCTGTCCCTTCACTTTCAATCTGTTTGGGTACTTACATCTGAAGTGAGTTTCTTGTAGGCAGAATATAGATGGTCTTGTTTTTTTATCCACTTAGCCACTCTATGTCCTTTGATCGGAGAATATAGTCCATTTATATTTAAAGTAATTGTTGATAGGTAAGTAGTTATTGCCATTGTTTTACTTGTTTTCTGGCTGTTTTGGTAGTTCATTTTTGTTTTTCCTTTTTCTCTTGCTTCTTCCCTTGTGGTCTGATGACTTTCTATGGTGTTATGCTTAGATTCCTTTCCCATTATCTTTTGTGTGCCTACTATAGGTTTTTGCTTTGGGGTTACCATAAGTCTCACATATAGCAGCCTATACATATACAAAAGTCTGTTTTAAGTTGATAGCAAGTTAAGTTTGAATGAATTATAAAACTCTACATTTTTACTCCTACCATCCCAATTTTTATGTTTTTGATGTCACATTGTACACCCTTTTATTTTGTGTATCCCTTAACTAGTTATTGTAGTTAGAGTTATTTTTACTACTTTTGACTTTTAACCTTCACACTAGTTTTATAAGTGATTAATCCATTACCTTTACTATATATTTACCTTTACCAGTGTGAGTTTTAATTTCATGTTTTCTCATTACTAATTAGTGCCCTTTCTTTTCAATTGCTGGTTTAGTGGGATGAACTCCTTTAGCTTTTGTTTGTCTGGAAAACTCTTTGTCTCTCTTTCAATTTTGAATGATAGCCTTGCTGGGTAGAGTATTCTTGGTTGAGAGTTGTTTTACTTTTATTATTTCAAAAATATCATGCTGCTTCCTCCTGGCCTGCAAAGTTTTTGCTGAGAAATCTGCTGATAGTCTTAGAGGGGTTCCCTTGTATGTAACAAGTTGTTTTTATCTTGTTGCTTTTAAGATTCTCTTTAACCTTTACCTTTTTTTTTTTTAACATCTTTATTGGAGTATAATTGCTTTACAATGGTGTGTTAGTTTCTGCTTTATAACAAAGTGAATCAGTTATACATATACATATATCCCCATATCTCTTCCCTCTTGCGTCTCCCTCCCTCCCACCTTCCCTATCCCACCCCTCTAGGTGGTCACAAAGCACCGAGCTGACCTACCTGTGCTATGCAGCTGCTTCCCACTAGCTATTGGTTTTACATTTGGTAGTGTATATATGCCCATGCCACTCTCTCACTTTGTCCCAGCTTACCCTTCCCACTCCCCGTATCCTCCAGTCCATTCTCTAGTAGGTCTGATCTTTACCTTTTGACATTTTAATTATAGTATGTTTTGGTGTGAGTCTCTTTAGATTTATATTTTTTTGGAACTCTCTGGGTTTCCTGGATCTGGATGTCTGTTTTATTTCCCAGGTTGGGGAAGTTTTTCAATCATTATTTTTTCAAATAAATTCTCTGCCCCCCTTTTCTTTCTCTCCTGCTTCTGGACCCCTATAATGCAAATGTTATTGGGTCCCATATGTTTCTTAAGCTATCTTCACTTTTTAAAATTCTTTTTTCTTTTTGCTTCTCTATTTTGGTGAGTTCCTCTGCCCTGTCTTCCAGCTCACTGATTCTTTCTTTACTTCATCTAGTCTGCTGTTCAATGCTTCTTTTGTATTTTTCAGCTCAGTCATTGTATTCTTCATTGCTGTGACTTCTGTTCATTATTTTCTTATATTTTCTCTCTCTTTGTTGAAGTTCTCACTGCGTTTATCTATTTTTCTCCTGGGTTTGATGTACATCCTTATGACCATGACTTTGAACTTTTTATTAGGTAAATTACTTATCTCCATTTCATTAAGGTTTTTTTCTGGGGTTTTATGTTACTCTCTCATTGGGAACATATTCCTCTGTCTCCTCATTTTGCTGGACTCTCTGTGTTTATTTCAATGTATTAGGGAAACAGCTATCTCTCCCAGTCTTGGAGGAGTGGCCTGTGTAGGAGATTAGTGTTATTATTTAAACTTGCCCTAGCTTTGGTTGTCACTTGAACATTTGTGATCGTCTAGGCAGCCTGATTTATTCTTGATAGGTTCAGTCATTGAGGGTGTGCCAAGACCTTTGAGTGTTCCAGAGGGAGGGATCTCTGTCCACACCTGGTATTAGGCTGATTAGAAGCTAGACGCTCAGGCAGCAGCTTTTTAGGTATGCAAATATATACCATCCTGTGAGACTGCCATTGTAAAGGCTACTGACCTCCAGACCAGATGATCTGGAGGTGTTTCCTTGGCAAAAGTTGCCAAAATTGTGGCTCCAGTTGAGTGTGTGAGCTCCTTTCTGGAAGATACTGGTGAGCTGTAGTGAGGCCAAGGGAGAGCGCAGAGATGGTGTCTCCTGGCCTAGGTTCCCTACAGAGAGCACTTCTGTAGCCTGTAGATGTGTGGTAAACCTGAAGCGTACTTCTTAGGCTGGCTGAAGCTCCAGGACAAGTATTTAGGCCTTTTTTCACAAGGGCACTGGGGTTGTGTGTTTCAGTCTGCTGTCTGTGCATTGCCCTGAGGATGGTAGCCTGCCAAGAACCGTCCCTCTGATTGTTTCAGACCAGTAGGTCCCAGAAATGCAATCTCCCCTGGCCCATCAAGGGGCATCTCCTATGTGAGCTGTGAGTGCCTTCCTGGCTTTGGTGGGGCCATGGGAGCACCTCTATCCCTAGAGAGAGTCCAGACAGGGTTCTACCCTTCCAGCAGGTGCCTTAGGATTAGCAAATGAGTTTCCTTCCCATATGGTCTTGGTGTGGTTCAAACTGTGGCTTTTGTTCAAGGTCCCAGGACAAGTGAGTACTCCTGTGAGCCCTTTAAGAGGGGAATCTCTGTCAGCTTGGTGCTTTACAACCACCTAGGGGGTGGGGTAAGGAGGGTGGGAGGGAGACGCAAGAGGGAGGGGATATGGGGATATATGTATGCATATAGCTGATTCACTTTGTTATACAGCAGAAACTAACACAACATTGTAAAGCAGTTATACTCCAATAAAGATGTTTAAAAAAAAAAAAAAAGAGTGGAATCTCTGTTCCCTACAGCCCTATCGCTGCAGGAAAGAAAATAGGGCGGGAGAGAATGGTCATGTCCCAGGTCTCAGGTGAGTCCCTGGGACAGCCGCCAAGTGTGTGTTCTTGGCTTTGCACAGGAAAGAATTCAAGTGCAAGCCATAATAAAGAGAAAGCAGGTTTATTCAGGGAGATATGCACTCCACAGACAGAGTGTGGGCTATCTCAGAAGGCGAGAGGCCCCAGGGTATGGGTTTGTCAGTTTTTATAGGGGTGGGTAATTTCATATGCTAATGAATGGGAGGAGTATTCCAGCTATTTTGGGGAAGACGTGGGGATTTCCAGGAATTGGGCCACGGCCCACTTTTTGACCTTTTATGGTCAGCTTTGGCACCTGTGGGTGTGTCATTTAGCTTGCCGATTTATTACAATGAGTGTATAATGAGGCTTAAAGTCTAGTGGAAGTCGACTCATCCACCATCTTGGACCTGGATGGTTCTAACCAGTTTATGTCATGTCTTCAATGGCTATCATTCTTTTAAAGGTTGTGCCTTGCCCCCTTCCTGTCTCACTATGGTTTTCCTGGACATAAGCTCCATTGGTTTTCAAAACAAGACATCTTGGGGGCTTCGGTTCAGGTCCCAGGGATTGGGGCGCCTCATGTGGGTACAGACCCTTCCCTCTTCAGGGAGAGGCTCTGTATTTGTGAGATCCCTCCTGATGGTGGGTCTCTGTGCCAGGGGTGGGGTTTTTGGTGAGACTGCATCTCTGCCTCTCCTATCTGTCCTGATGATGACTCCCTTACCCTTTGTTGCGGAGGAGCTGTTCAGCCAGTTTTCAGACCTTTATCAGAGGGAATTGAACCATATTTATCTGTAAATTTGTTGTGTCTACAGGACGTGGTAAGTTCAGTATCTTTTTATCTTTTTATCCCTCCATTTTTAACTACCCCCTACACCCTTATTTCTTGATAGTTTATTAGACTCATTTTAACTTCTTGGACTTTAACAACATTTCTGTTTCTGATGGAATCTGTATTCCAGTATTTGTTTTTGTTTGTTTCGGAAATGGTTATTCTTACCAAATGTCTTTTGCTCTTTTGACCTGTGAGCTCATTTTTCCATGGTGAGGCTGGGGGGGTGGGGATTGATGTCTCTGTTAGGCATTATCTATGGAAGAAAGCTGGACTCTAGCCCACCCTTCCCCCCGAGGGTGATGAGTGAGACGGGTCAGTGCCAGACACCACCGTCAAAGCTTCAATTCAGTCCTCAGAGTACGAGGAATTTTCTAGGAAAGGCAGCACTGAGGAAAATTCCAGAAGCAGAATTCCCACTGTGGAATTTCCCGTGAGCTGTGTGAGCAGTGGCCGGTTGCCAGCACAGACATCTAAGAGGAAGAGCAAAGAATGATCCTGGCCTGCGGGCTTTTGAGATGTCTCTGAGGAGATCAAGTTATCCCATCACTGGAAGCCCAGTTCTACTTAGGTCTGTTGGAAACAAGAGGAATCATCAGTCTGACTGAATATTTACTAGGAGAAAAGATGACTGAGAGAACAAACTGATGTGTTCTCGCTGAGTCATCATCTGGCAGATTCAGTGATGGGCTGTGGGTGCTGGGTAGTCGCTTTACTTTTTAGGCGGTAGTTTCTTGAGTGGCTCCATCCTGTGCTTCTTTGTCTGAATCATTGGGCATGATTGATTCTCTCTGCCCTGTATTTATCATTTCACTTATTTAACAGCTGGTTGGAAGAAAAGTTATAATATAATACACACACCTCAAACCAGTCAGTACTTATCCTTACTACATGGCATACGCGCTATTCCTTTCCTTTCCTCTCCTTTCCTTTCCTCTTTTTCTCTCCTTCTGTCTGAGACTCACTAAAGTGATTTCATGACCCATTAATAGGTCCCAGGATACAGTCTGGAAAACATGGATTTAGAGGAAGGCAAAGGAAGCCCACAGGCTGCTGTACGTGAGGGGGTGATTAAACACAAAAACAGGGGAGGTTACTTAGGTTCAAATTAGTCAGGCAGACACGGTGACAGGACCTCCCCCACCAGCTGTCCTGGCAGGCTGGGAGGCTCTGCCCCTGCCCGTTCTTGACTGGGGCAGCCACAGTGGTGAGGTGACTGTGTGCCACAGCGGCACCCCAGGCTGTGCTGGGGGCTCAGCCCGACAGCAGCTCAGCACGCCTCTCACAGCGACCTGTGGGTTTCCTCTGCTTCCCTCCAAGTTAGTGTTTTCAGAGTCTAGTTCAGGACCTATTCGTGGGTCATAAGAGGAATAGGAAATAGTAATAGGAAATAATCATAATAGGAAATAATAGGAGATAATAGGAACTAATAGGAAATAATCAATTTAGTGAGTCTCAGACGGCATTAGAAAAAAGAAAAGAAATGGAATGGAATGGAATAGAAAAGAGCAGAGCACATGGTACATAGTAAGGATAAGTACTGGCCCATTTCGAGGGTGCCGCATATGGTGTCTGTGTGGTGGACGGTGCATGTGGTGTGTGCGTTTTCTGTGTGCTATGGTGTGTGGTGTATGCGGGGAGGGCTGGGGAGGGGTGTGTGCGATGTGGATGTTCTGGGATGTAATCAGAAGTGGCTTTACCTCGAGGCTGATGGGGAAAATGTTCAAGTGTTGAGTTATGGGGAAGTCATTCTGGCTTATACGTGGTTTGCTCTGAACTTTGTGTGAAATAGAATGGCCTGGCTCATGCCCTGTCAAACATACACAGCACATCTTTAACCATTAAGGTCAAGAACATGACCTTAATGGTTAAAGAATATGACCTTTAACCATTAAGGTCAAGAATTAAGGTCAAGAATATCCACTTCGAAGGTGACAAATGACTCCCTTTCTGTGTCCATGTTAACCCTCCCTTGAAGATAAGGTTCTCTTCCCAGACACCAGGGTCCAGCTCTCTCACTGTATATGTACTAAGCTGTCTCTTTTTTTAAATTTAAATAAAAATCTATAATTTATACAGACTTTTTCTTTAAATAAACAAGGTTTTCTTAAAAAATGTTACAGAGGGATTTTTTTCATCAGTTCTTCATACAGTACAATCCTCTTGTTGAACAAAAGTTATACTGGTAATGAGTATTTACAGATCCAAAATAGACTCGAGCTTCCGATATAAAACATTTAACATTCATTCTAGTTCACTGATTAGTCACAGAAATTCAATATCTGCCCAGATATACACAATTCAGTAAAAAGCTGTCTCTTCTGAAACCTCGAAGGAATGTTCCCTGTCATGTTAAATGTGTGTTCTTTGTTCTGATAAAGGTATGACTATGTTGACAACCATGCTTTTATGTAGCAGTTCCTCAGAGCTACTGAGAGGCTGCCTCCCAGGCTATAGTCCTCAGTTTGGCTCAAGTAAAACTTTCTTCTCTTCCTTATTATATATTGATTATTGATTATTTGCTTTGACAAGGCTAATCAACTTGAACTTCAGGGACCCTAGCACTTTGCAAAGCCCTGTCCCTATTTTGGTAGTTGGAATGCTGTACTGTATTATTTTCCTTAAAGAGGGAAAAGCTTTACGGTAAGTCCCCTACATACATACCAACCTTCAAGCTGTGAACTTTCAAAGATGCGAACATGTGTTCACATGTCCAGTCACGAGTTAGTTCACGTGTCTGATGTACATTGTCACCTGCGTGCATTCTCTACAAGTGGTTGTGCTTTTGTGTACTTACTTTGTGTAGCTTACTGATGAAGACCTGATGGAATTGGAGGCCCAGAGAAAGGACGAAGAGAGACAAGAGGAAGAAGTAACCGAAGAACAGAAGAGATTCACTATGCAGGAAACGGCAAGGGGACTTTCTTTACTTGAGGAGGCACTGTTAGTTTTTGAGGCACAGGACACAAATGCAGAGCGGGTACACGAAGGTTGCAGCAACTGTTCAGGATGCAATCCAGTGCTACTGTGTCATCTACGATGAGAAAAAAAGAGCTACTACCCAGACATCACTGGATTGTTCTTTCAAGAGGGTAGATAGAATTGAATCCATCAAGGAACCAGAACCTGTGCCATCAGTGTCAGGCGTGAGTGAAATTGCAGCCCTCCGTCTCCTATTACTGACGATCCTTCAGCTCTACCATCTCCCACCTCCTCTCCCTCCTCTAGTCAGTAACTCTTCTTGCCCGTTCACTCGATGACAGCCCCTGGATGCCAGCTGTTGCACTGTACTGCTGTACTCTTCAAGGTACTGTGCTGTAAGATTAAAAATGTTTTCTTTATTTTTTTTGTAATGTTTTTATGTATTATTTGTGTGAAAAGTATTATAAACCTATTACAGTACAGTACTATATAGCTGACTGTGTTAGTTGGGTACCTAGGCTAACTTTGTTGGACATACGAACAAATTGGACTTACGAACGCGCTCTCAGAATGGAACTTGTTTGTATGTAGGCGAATTCCTATATTCCCCTCAAACCCTGAGCCCGTTTCTGGTTGGGCTGTAGCACACTGTACTTCCTGTGAGTCACAGTCAAACAGGAAAAACACAAAACCTTATGCTTTCACTTTCCACCTAGCAGCCAGCGCCACCTTGATAAGTGCAAATTCACTCTCTCACGTGAGCTTCCTCGGAATAAAATGCAGATTCCTCAACCGGGCCCAAGGCCTCCTGTTCTTGTTCCTGCTTCCTGCTCCTGTCTTATCTGGACCCCTCCAGTTAAGACAGGAGCCATTCTCTGCCCCTGCTATAGTCTACATTAGTGTCCTGTCCTCCAACCCTTTGTTCGCCCTCCTCCCTCAGGGGGTTTGCAAGCAAATGTTGTTCCCTGACCCTGGAAGACCTTTGACCTCCTCTTTTCTGGCTGCTCCTTTCTTTCCTGGTCTCTGCTGAGCTGTGCCTCCTTCCAGGAAGCCCTCCTTCCCCAAGTGTGAGGGGAACTGACTGTTTACCATCCTTTGTTTACCATCTCAGTAAACAACGCATGCTGCGGCCATCAGGCCACTATGGCCACCCCTACGGTGAGCCCTGAGGGAACTCAGGATGGAGATAAACTGCCCACTGCCAAGTCCTCAGCCACTGCTGCCCCCGTCCTGTGGTGCACCCTGAGGGGACTCAGGGTGGGGAAGCACACGATACAGGCCCTAGATAGCTAAGGTGCATATCCAAGGAATGATTTCAGCGAGTCCAGACTCTTGCATCTTCCAGTACATAGAAAAGTGCTCAATTCTTTAACTTGAGACGTCTGCTTTTCTTTAACTAGCAGTTATATTTTGCCGTTCCGACTACCTGGTCTTTGTTGCAAAACCCCCTATACACCCTGGATCCTCCCTTACCTCTTCGGAGCTGTCCCTCAGAGTTCTTCTGAGAGGCTCTCTCCCTGGCTTGAAGTCCTCAGAAAGTCTGCCAAATAAAACATAATTCTCAACTTTTAGGTTGTGCATTATTTTTCAGTCGATGTGATCGTCCTGTAAAGCCCAGGGCATCCCGCACTTCTACCATCAGAGCCCGCTGACACCACGTTAAGGCTTAACCTGACCCTACGCTGTGTGCCTGCCCCATAGCAGTTCCTGTTATGATTACTCCAGGTGGACCCTGCTGCACGTGCTTGCCAGGTGCTAAGTCCTCCCCTAACACCAACCCTAAGAGTCAGGAGCTGCTGGGGAGGGGGTGTAAGATGGGTTCAAAGATGTATTACACAACATGGGAAACATAGTCAATACTTTGTAATAACTGTAAAGTAATCTTCAAAAATTGCATTAAAAATTTAAAAATTAAATTAAAAATGTAATCAAAAAGAAAACAAACAAACCAGTCAGGAGCTGTTATCACCTTCCCCATTTTACAGATGAGAAAACACAGGCTCAGAGAGGTTAAGAAACTGGCTCAAAGTCACACAGTAAGTGGTCAAGCCAGGATTCTAACCTTAGGGTCTGCCTCCAGAGCCCCCTTGGTGAGCACGAAGTAGAAGGTACTCGATGAGAGCTGGTTAAATGGATTGTTAAGAGAACAGAACATGTAAAACTCGTATGTAACCTAAGCTGATCTTTAAAAAGAAAGCTCAGAAAAAAAAAAAAAAAAAAGCTCAGGTGAGCCTCCAGATGGGGTTGGAAATGACAGGTGGCACAGGGGCTGGGGAGAGCTGGATTTCACTGCAAATGTCACTGTGGAGCTGTGTGCGCTTAGAGGTGGCCCTGGAGGTGGAGGAGCTCCAGGATTGAGAATGGGGGCTCCAGCGAGGTGAGCACGAAACCAGAGAAATGGGGAGAGACAGCGTGCTCAGGCATCAGAGAGGAACCCCCCAACCTTCTGCAGGGCACAGGGAGAACCAGAATCTCAAAGCACGTATTGTAAGGCTGTTTGCTGTGGATTTTGTGATGTAACCATTGAGCAATCTGTACCCCGCCTTGATGCTTTCTGGAGTACTCACAGGGCTTTTCTTGTGTGAGTGGATTCCTTTGACAGAGCTCAAAGAAGTCTAAGGATGCAGGCCCAGTGAGCTGGCCTCATGCATTATGACAGGGACTGGCCTGAACCCATCATACTTGGATCTTCAAAGCGACAGGGGTCCTAGCAGACGTCTGGGTTCTAGAATGAATGGCTGAGTGAATCATCGTTGATGCAAAACTACCCTCTCATTTCACTGGAACTGCCCCTGGTCTCACAGCCCCAGACTCTAGCTTTTCATTTTTTGGTAAAAATTAAACTCTACCTCAAACGTTTTGACGTGCCCAGTAGGTACAAGTAACCTTATGGTAAAGCAAGTGCACTTTTAGCGAAGAATCCTACTTTCAGCAGAGAATTGTTCATTTCTGGTCACATCTACTATACTAGTAGTGGTAATGGTGTATTTTGCATAAAATCTTTGATACATGGAGGCATAAAGCTCTACATACAAAACCTTTCTAAGGATGTTTATTTGCAATGAACCAATTGTTGAGGAAGATGACCGGTTACTATTTGGAGGAATTTGTTCATCCTTAAGACAACTCTTTAGACAGGGTAGGCCACATTTTAAGACGGCAGGGTGGGATCTGTGGTATGTCTAAGGGCCAGTTCCCCTGACCCCTCAGGACATCTGTAAATGCCTTTGTTCCTGCTCCAAGGCTCTAAGTTAAGGGTGTATTGGACAGGGCTCCGTCTGCCTGGGGAGCAATGTGCTCCATTGTAGCCAGGTTGCTCTTGTCTAACTGTAGGATTGGTGAGGCCTCCCAGGCCCAGTGAGGTTTCCTGTGCCACCTCAGGGGAGCCAATCAGCAGAAGTGCCCCAGCCTTGAGTACGTGAGCAGGGGTGGGGGAGGGGGAATTAGGAGGGAGGGGAGTCTCTGAGACGCGGCTTGAGGATGTCTGGGATGGCTCTAACTAGCCTGGCTTTATCGTCTGCCACTCCCCATTTGGTGAGTCAGGAACCTGACTGGGCCTCTGCAGATGGCTGCCAGCTGCCCTGCTTGTGTCCTGAACTCCCAGACTTTCTTCTGTGTCGTTAGATACGGGAACTTGCGTGACTTTGCCAAGAGGTGCTTGGGTCTGGGCTTTCTTTCAATCTGAGCACACCGCTGATGTCTGCTAATATGGCGGTGGGGCGAAGACCTTTGAACCACTGGTTCATCATCACGTGAGTAAAAACAATATAGGTGATTTAATTTTTAGAGAACAATGGAAACACATTTAAATAGATGTATGTTTATTTTTAACATATATTATAATATGTAATATATACTATATATATAATATGGAATATATAATATGTGTAATATGCAATATTTTAAAAGATACATTTTTAAAAATATATATTAAAATAATAAAAAAGGTTTTTAGGGTTAAACAAAACTGCAATGGCTATTATGGGCTGAATTGTGTCCCCCCAAAATTCATATGTTGAAGTCCTAAGCCCCAGTACCTCAGAATGTGACTGTATTTAGAAGTAGGGTCTCTAAAGCGGCGATTAAGATAAAATGAAGTCATTAGGCTGGGCCCTAATCTAATATGACTGGTGTGCTTATAGGAGGGAACTGGGACACAGACACAGGGAAGACCATGTGAGGACCCAGGGAGAAGACAGTCATCTACAAGCCAAGGAGAGAGGCCTCAGAAGGAATCAACCCTGCCAACCCCTTGATTTCAGACTTCTGGGCTTCAGAACTGAAAAAATAAATTTCTATTGTTTGAGCCACCCAGGCTGTGGTACCGGCAGCCTGGCTGGCTAACACAGTAGCCATCTTGTTAGTGTCTGTAGCATCTTTTATGCTAGGCAATGGCTCCCTCTGCTGGGTCTTTATGTTAAACGTCAAATGCCCCGAAAACAATGCATTTCATGTTTGGACACTATAAAATTACGAACAAAGTACTCAGATACTTCTTTATAGAATCCTCGATAGAATTAAGAATGTAGAATCTTCACTGGATGCTTTACAGAATCCTTCACCTGTGAGCAGGGTTGATATTAAAAATATTCAGCAGCTGGGGTGCGGGGTTGCTACTGTGCCTGGTGTGGAGGCTGGACTGAGAGGAGTGGGTGGGGAGGGTCCTGGGGGAGGAGCTGGGTGGCCAGGGCAGCATTGGGAGGACCAAGGTGGGGGGAGCAACTATGCACCAACGCTTATGGAAGATGCAGCCGTGTGGAGGGTCCCGCTGAAGATCAGTTTGTAATCATATAAAATTGTTTTCTAATACTTCCTTTTAAAAACTGCAAATCGTTTTTTTTTTAAATTAATTAATTATTTATTTATTTTTGGCTGTGTTGGGTCTTCGTTTCTGTGCGTGGGCTTTCTCTAGTTGCGGAGAGCAGGGGCCACTCTTCATCGCGGTGTGCGGGCCTCTCACCGTTGAGACCTCTCTTGTTGCGGAGCACAAGCTCCAGACGCTCAGGCTCAGTAGTTGTGGCTCACGGGCCCAGTTGCTCCACGGCATGTGGGATCTTCCCAGACCAGGGCTCGAACCCGTGTCCCCTGCATTGGCAGGCGGATTCTCAACCACTGCGCCACCAGGGAAGCCCTAAAACTGCAAATCTTTAACTTAGTCTAGTGCTCCTAGAAATAGTCCTCAAGCAAGTACTGTTTTCTAAGCAGGAAGTCACTGTCCTTCTGTCATTTGTGGTTGTTCAACACACATCTCTTGTAAGTCAGATTCATGCTATTGACCTCACTCCCCTCCTGGTGGACAAAATGCATCGCTAATGCCACGAACGAGACAGCAAGTCTTGAGACCAAGTCTGGAGCATCGCAGGTAGAGGGTTAAACTTTCCAGCACTTCCACTGCTATGAAACAGAGGGCAACCCAAGCAATTTGGGCTCCAAAAAGCTATCACGAGAATGAAAAAATCAGCCCCTAGGTTGGTGCACACAGTAAGCGCCCAATAAATAATTTTTAAATAAGTGAATGGCGATCGGACACCATGAAATGAAAACACTTGGCAGCCTGCGTTCCAAACTTGGGTCGTCACTAGGCTGTTCTAGATCGCTTCTATGAAGTGAGGATTTTCTTCTGTTGTCCAGATAGCACCTTTTCTAGATGCAAATGAGAAAACCAGGGGTGAAAGCACAGAGCCCGTCCAGCCTCAGACTCCATGACCCAGTCCAATAAGAGGAAACAGCATTTGAAATAGGGACTGCCTGGCATGCCCAGGCTGTGTGGAGTGGGGTGTGTGGTCAAACCATACTCCTTAGAAGGATAAGGAAGCTTCCAATGAGTCCTAACTTGAGCTTCCCGTTCATTCCATCACTCATGGATTCAGGAAGCATTTACTGAGTGCCTCCCATGTGCCTGGCACGTGCAGGGGTTATGGCAGTGAGCACAAGGGACACAGATCCTCATTTCTGGGAGCTTACACTCATGAGGGGGACAATTACACAAATGTTGTAATCGTGATGAAGCTAATTAGGGAGAAGTACAGGGTGACAGGGCAACATGAGAACAGGAAAAGGAGCAACTTCCAGCTGTGAGCGGCTGGGAAGGCTTACCCAAGACAGTCATCTCTAAGACGAGGCTTGGGAGGGGAGGCAGAGGGTGTGGTGACGTGGGGAAGCCTTTCAGGAAGACAGAACAGCCTGTGTATATGTCTAAGGCAGTGGCACCATCAGAGCAGACAGGGGCGTGGCATGGGGGCGCTCAAGTCCAGCTGTGGGGCAGTGGATTTACCCAATTCCCAAGAAGATGCCCACATCTGGGCTGCACCGGTCCAGAGGATATGCCTTTTCCAAACTTGCACAAATGGGCTTTTGGGCTGGCGGGTCCTGAAACCTGGCTCATTCAGAAAACTGAAAGTATGACAGATCATGGGGAGTGAAAACCCCTTGGCCAGTTGCCAGCTGCTCCTCGTAGATACCTGTCCTCATCTTTTCATGTTGACCTACAAGTCCTGGACTCTCTGTTCAGGTAAAGTCCCTCTCCACCCACTGACCTTGCCCCTTAGGGAGATATCTCTTATCCCCCTGCATAAGCTCTCACCTCCTCTGGAGCCAACCAAATGCTTCATGTGCTTACATCCCACCAGAATCACCCGAGACCTTGGTTTGTGGCTGTGGTCACTCTATGCCCAGTGCATAGCACATAGTAGGTGTTCAACTAAATGTGTAGTTGAATGAATGAATCTGTTTTCAAAAACATGGGGACCTCTCTTTGGGAACAGCTCTTACTCTGCCTGAATGCAGGCTCCATTGTAACACGCATTTAGCGCTCACTTCTGTGCATACCGCCTGCAACCATCAAAGGTGATACACACTCTTAACCTCTAACATCTCACCTCTCTGGAGCCACATCAGCCTTCCAGAGGCCACCAAGAACAAAATAAAGCACTCTCAGGAAACAGTGCACTGAGGACCACGCTCTGAG
This sequence comes from Aethalodelphis obliquidens, assembly GCF_003676395.1. Classification (NCBI taxonomy): domain Eukaryota; kingdom Metazoa; phylum Chordata; class Mammalia; order Artiodactyla; family Delphinidae; genus Aethalodelphis; species Aethalodelphis obliquidens. Next base: position 11,850,782 of record NW_020837945.1, read on the forward strand.
TGCTGCAAAAGCAGCTGTCAGTACTCTCTGTCCTAGCTTATTAACTCTTATTTTACACACAATGATAACTAGTGTTGATTCTCTGTTGTCCTAGCCTCCTGCAGAATAGAAATTGTAAAAAGAAAGCATGGGTCATTGGGTTGGGGGGTGGAAAGAAGGAAAAGAGGAGGCTAGCTGGATGAGTTCAGCCACGGCTGCTGCTTCTGGGACCCTCTTCCCAATACTCTTGCAGGGACACATGCCCTGTAGACAGTTCTGCTTTTCTGCTCCAGTTCACCCTTGGAGGTTGCCTCTGTGGTGTGACCATCAGCCCCCAGCTTCTATTTCCTCTTTCTCGGGCTTAGCCTCTGAGACACCATGGAACTGACGCTGCCTATTCTGATTACGTGCAAAAATCGTATCCCAGCCATCAAGCATTTGATTCTCAATTTCCAATTAGTTGCAAATTGGTGATCACTTAGCGTTGAATAACATAATTTCCTCTGAGTATAAGAAGATGCTTACAATTGAGAAATTCCTTGCTTACACAATTTTTCTTCTTTTCTCTTTCTGGCACCTGCCTGTGGTTTAGATGCCATATTTTAACTTCTCCTTCCTCAAAGGGTCAACCCAACTCTGCTGTCTTGTTGCATCTGGGTCTGTTCCTACTTCCACCCACAGTCCAAAGTTCACAGACACTTCTCCGATCCCCCTCTCAGGTGGGCTTTTTCCTTGGGCTCTGTCCTAAAAATAACTTCACTACCATCTCAAATATGCCTAATCACCCCAACTTGCATAATTTCTGTTTTCTGCACGTAGATCATACTTTTTTTCTAATACATCAGCAAATATTTAGTGACTTCGTATTTATGTGCCCAGTATTCTGTAAAGTGTAGTTGGGGAGATAGACTGGAAAACCCAATCTTGCCAACTAAAGTCATCTCAGCGGGTGAGAATTCAGAAAAGCGTGAGATATGCAGCCTGCAGCACCCGGCACTGGGCAATGGCTCCCCACTTCTCTCCTCAGCGATGCAGGGGAACATGATATTTCCAGCTACCATGCATCCCCATCGGCTTGGGGTTGCTCCGCCCCTTACCCAACCAAGAAAATTTAGGGAATGATGGGATATTATCAAAGGGACAGTCTTTTTTTTGGTTTGGTTTGGTTTGGTTTTGTTTTTTGCGGTATGCGGGCCTCTCACTGCTGTGGCCTCTCCCGTTGCGGAGCACAGGCTCCGGACGCGCAGGCTCAACGGCCATGGCTCACGGGCCCAGCTGCTCCGCGACATGTGGGATCTTCCCGGACCGGGGCACGAACCCGTGTCCCCTGCATCGCCAGGCGGACTCTCAACCACTGCGCCACCAGGGAAGCCCAAAGGGACAGTGTTTTTAATCTTTATTTTATATTGGAGTACAGTTGATTAACAATGTTGTGTTAGTTTCAGGTGTACAGAAAAGTGATTCAGTTATACATATACATGTTCCTATTCTTTTTCAAATTATTTTCCCATTTAGGTTATTACAGAGTATTGAGCAGAGTTCCCTGTGATATACAGTAGGTCCTTGTTGGTTATCTATTTTATTTTATTTGTTTTTTTATGTTTGGTTGCATTGAGTCTTCATTGCTGTGTGTGGGCTTTCTCTAGCTGCAGCGAGCGGGGGTTACTCTTCGTTGCAGTGCACGGGCTTTTCATTGCAGTGGCTTCTCTTGTTGCAGAGCATGGGCCCTAGGCTTGCAGGCTTCAGTAGCTGTGGTGTGTGGGCTCACTAGTTGTGGCTTGTGGGCTCTAGGGCACGCGGGCTTCAGTGGTTGTGGCGCACGGGCTTAGTTGCTCTGCGGCATGTGGCATCTTCCCGGACCAGAAATTGAACCCGTGTCCCCTGCTTGGCAGGCGGATTCTCAACCACTGCGCCAGGGAAGTCCCTGGCTATGTATTTTAAATATAGCAGAGTGTACATGCCAATCCCAAACTCCCAGTTTATCCCTCCCGCTCCACTCTTCCCCCCTGGTAACCACAAGTTCCTTCTCTAAGTCTGTGAGTCTGTTTCTAATTTGTAAATAAATTCATTTGTATCATTTTTTTTTAGATTCCACATATAAGCAATATTATGTGACATTTGTCTTTCTCTGTCTGACTTACTTTACTTAGTATGATAATCTCCAGGTTCCTCCACGTTCCTGCAAATGGCATTATTTCATCCTTTTTAATGGCTGAGTAATATTCCGTTGTATATATGTACCACATCTTTATCCATTCCTCTGTCGATGGACATTTAGGTTGTTTCCATGTCTTGGTTATTGTAAATAGTGCTGCAATGAACATTGGGTACATGTATCTTTTTTAATTATAGTTTTGTCCAGATATATGCCCGGGAGTGGGATTGCTGGATCATATGGTAACTCTATTTTTAGTTTTTTAAGGAACCTCCATGCTGTTCTCTATAGTGGCTGCACCAATTTACATTCCCACCAACAGTGTAGGAGGGTTCAAAGCGACAATCTTGAACGTTCTCTATTTCTCAGAAGAGTCATCTTTAGAAACGGTGATACTTAGTAATAAGTCACCGTATCACACCTTACTGAGTCCCGGCCATGCAGCTTAGGCAGCTGCAGTGGAGGATGGCTGGCCGAGATAGGGCTGTTTTCTGAGAACAGATCACACTTCAAGGAAATAAACCGAGTTCTTGAACTGCCTTTGCTTCCAAACTGCTGACTGCGACCGGCAGGACCACACTGCTCTGGCAGATAAGTCTTGAAAAGGGGCAGTTGCCGTCAAGTTCTTGGTCGACTGTGGTCCTTCCTTACTCAGGAGGACCGTGTGAACATGAGTGTCTGCACACTCAAGCTTGGAGGCCATAACTGTCATTTCTCAGCCTCTCTGAGTCTTCATTTCCTCGTGTTGAAACATGGGGATCTTAATTCCTACCTCACAAGGGCTGTGGTGGAAATTCAATAATGTTGTGAGAGCCCTTAGCACTGTGCTAGCATTAAGTGCTTGCTCAATAATTATTTGCCGGGTGGAAAAAAAAAGGTATTTACTTACAAGCCTGCTATGCAATTTTTCTTGATAGAAGTACACAAGGGCCATCTGCCAGTTATATCTTGCTAAAATAAAAACAGGTGGAAACTGTCTTAAGTGGAATTGCTATAGAAGAGGTGTGTCCGTTATCATTGTTTTACAGGCTTCAGTTAATCCAGCGTGTTCCTTGCTTGCTTTCCTTCCCAGGAATTGTTCCGTGGGTGAACTCCGTGAGCTGGGGGCTGTGATCATTAGACCAAGGCCGTGCACCTGTCCCCTGTGGGCCAGTTAGCTCAGCTTGGTTCCACGTCCATACACATTGATCTTAACCCAGCTGGCAGACTCACAAATGTGTGACCATGTCCCCAAGGACACCAGGGGAATGGGTTTCTGTGGATATGGCAAATAACTCCTGTCTGCTGGAGAAGCAGCTTCGCAACAGCTCTGTTATGGTTATTGTGACCTGAAGGTGGCGCTGTTTCTCAAGGAAGCGTGGTATGGGGCTTTTACAGGCTGTGTGAAATGTTGGACCGTCAGAGTTGGAGAGAATCTGCAAGGTAACTGGGTTCAATTCCCTCCTTTTCCAAGCAAGGAAACTGAGATCCAGAGATAGAAAACTCTTGCCTGAAGCCAAACCACAGAGGCAAGGCTGGATACAGGTCTCCCAGATTATACACTTGCAGGTTTCACTACACTGTTTCCTGGTCCTAATGGTATTAGGCAATTAATAATGCTTGCAACAAAATGCAGTGAATCACGGATACCTAAACTGGTGATGTTTCCAAAGAGCTACACTGTCATTGAATTTCAAATGTCTATTATTCCTAATCACAGGCCAGGTTCAATCTGTCTGTTTTGGTTTTTATTATAAAAGGCATTTTTATGTATCTATGTTTTCATGGACGATTTCGTTTTCTTTTCCATACAAATGAAAGAAGGAAAATCATTGGTATGGGTGGAATTTTATTCTATACTGATTTTTTTTGAAACGTAAGCACGATTTCTGTTTAAATGATCACAATTGAGAGGTGGGTTTTTAAAAGATGCTCGTGGATAGAAGCCTGATAATGAAAATAATTCCAAGGTAGCTATTTTTAGCCCCTTTCCTAATTCATAGAAAGTGGAACACATCAGGGAATGGATATAGTAGGTACATCCCTACAGGCACGCACAGAATCTAAATTCAGTCTTTTAGAAGGTTTCTACTGTGGAAATAATTTTTTTTTTTTTTTTTTAAGTAATCTTTTGCTTACTTTCCGGGGAGAGTAAGAACTGAGGAAAGTGAGAGAAGTAAGTCCTACATCCTCATGGCGGGCCTTGTCACAGGATCATCAGTGAGGTCCTCCAGGTGTTCAGAGCCTGTCTTACAGAATTCAAGGTCGCTAGAAAGACAGGGCCTGTACCTCTGCTCTTGGCACCAGTTAAAACTTTTCTTGAGATGCAGATGAAGCGGAAGACATCATTCCAGTGATAGCAGCATCGTTTCCCCCATTCACCTGGGAGAGATGGAGTTTATAATTCTTATATTTGTTTTTTTCCTTCAGAGCTAAGGGAGACGTACAAAAAGATGTTTTCTGAAATTTCGGTCTACTGGATTCGGGAAGGCTGGATTTCTATTCTTCTGAAAAATATTCTTTATCAAGTAACTTAGATTTTTTTTCCATTGCAGCTTCCTATGATATAGCAGAATTGCAGAATCTTCAGGTTGTGCTCTGCTCTTTATTTTTACCTCTATCCACACTCCCTTAAAAGACCCACTTTGTTACATCAGCATCACCCGGTAGCCTGTTAGGAAGGCAGAGTCTCTGGCCCACCTCGGACCTATGGAATCAGCCCCTGATGTGTCAGCGTTCCCCAGGTGAGTCGTGCGCCCATGAATGTTAGAGGAGCACAGACTAGAACACACAGATCTATCAGGTGGGAGCTGAAATGCCCGTAAACATTTACCTTAGTTCAGTCTCTGTTTTCATATCAGTGTTTTATCCTTCTCCACTTAGCCTCTCTCGTTCATGCAATTCCATAGATATTTATTGAGGTCCGTGATGTGGCTGAAGGGCTGAGAATAAAGATGAAAATCCTTGGCCTCCTGGAGCTGATGGGGGGAGATAGAAAATAAACTTTACTTATATTTTTAAAAATTTCAAAATAAACTTTACTTATATTTTAAAAATTTTATTTCTTTTTGGTTATGTTGGGCCTTCATTGCTGCCCACGGGTTTTCTCTAGTTGCGTCGAGTGGGGACTACTCTTTGTTGCAGTGCGTGGGCTTCTCATTGAGGTGGCTTCCCTTGCTGCAGAGCACGGGCTCTAGGAGCACGGGCTTCAGTAGTTGCGGTGCGTGGGCTCAGTATTTGTGGCACACGGGCTTAGTTGCTCCAGGGCATGTGGGATCTTCCCGGACCAGGACTCGAACCTGTGTCCCCTGCATTGGCAGGCAGATTCTAAACCACTGCGCCACCAGGGAAGGCCTAAACTTTACCTATATGTATAATTATATAATGTACAGCATGTTGTAGAGCGACAAGCTATGGAAGAAAATAAGGCAGGCTAAGGGGGATGGGAGTGTGGGAAAGGGTACAGTGGCGTATGGGATGGTCAGTGCCGGCCTCTCCAGCGAGTGGGGCCTCCGAGTGGAGACGGGAAGGCAGTGATGGTGGGAACATGTAGAGGACGGGACCTGGGGCAACCCTCTGCCACCCTCCTTTAAAGTTGCTACGTGGGTCCCTGTGTGTCAGGTTTGCCAGATTTAGCAAATAAAAATACAGGACGCCCTACATTTTTGAATTTGGATTTTTGAATTTGAATTTGAACTTGTAATGTTATAATATATGCATATATATCAATAATTTAATACATGTGCTAGTACATTAAGCCTGGTACTAAGTTACAGTATATATATTAAAAAGTTTTCATCATTTATCTGAAATTCAGATTTGACTGGGGGTCCTGTATTTTATCTGGTGAGTCCTCTGTGACCAATGGCCCCAGAGCAGGCCATGGCTGGAGGAGGGCGTGGCTTTCTCCGCAGAATCACCATTTCCTTTCTCCATCAATCTGCGTCTTCCTTCCTGGGTCCTGGCCAGCGGCACCCGGAAGGCAATGGCTGTCCGTGACCTTATTGTGTTATCCCCATGGATGATGCCTGAAGGTGGTTCCCCTGGACCTGTTTTCTGCAGTCAGATAAGAATTTCCTGAACTAAATACTCCTAAAAAGACTTTTCTAGTAAAAAAAAGACCCATATTTTAGAATACCTCTAGTTATACATTGCCTTGTGACTGTATCAGCCATCACCTGTTAGAAAAAACCACTAACCATTCCTTTGTCCATCTGGTATGTATGGGAGAAACTCATCAGATATTTTGCAGGCAACCTCCATACAACATGTCAAGTGCAGTTTTCCAAGGGCTGTTTGTGATGCGGGAAGTGTGACCCCTTCCGCCTCTTCCCAGAAGAGTCTAGGGCATAACATCTGTCTGCCAAGCTCAGAGTCAAGCCATAACCCTTCCCCATTTAAGTAAGGGGAAATCCTCCTCCCTTCCTTTACTTATTTATTTTTAACCATACCAACTGGCAAGGACGTGGCTGCTGAAATGACAACAGCGCTATGTCACTTTTCAGTAATTACCCCTTACAGAGCCCAAGCTTGAAGAAAGAAGGTTCTAGAACTGGAAGCTTTTGTGTTTTCTCATGAGGAGAAGGGTGACTATAAACAGCCCACCTGACTTAGCCAAGATAGGCTGAGGAGCCCCTTTGCTGTCTTCTCTCTTATGCTTCTGAACACCTGCCATCACAAGTTAAAGCCATTAATAACACCCAGCAAAACAAAATTCAGTTGCATTTCATAATAACAAGACCTTCTGATGAGAGGTCACAGCTGACGGTAGAAATAGAATTTCTTCTTTGCCTCCTGACTTGGGGCAGCGGGTGGCAGCAGGGACTCAATGGCCTGTTGCAATGAATTTCTAGATCCTGATCTGCACATGTGACAGGTCCTGGGGTGGGACTGGAGTGGGCCAGACAATAGGATAACTTTCGCCGAAATGTTTTGTACAAGTAACACCAACACTGTGAATTCAGCTTCAAGATAGTTTCAAAGACATCGATTTTAAAGTACCCCTGGAGGTGACAGTTTTTTCCATATACTTAGGAGTGCATTAATGCTTTATCTTTGTTTCTTATGTTCTGTTTTCAGTAAAAAGTGAGAAGACTTATCTGAAGAGAAATTAAGTTGCTGTTTAAATTAATTTGTGGCTTTATTGGAGATGCAAACGAACTTAGACCTGTTTTCTGCTGTTCTTTGGTGCGCCAGAGTATTTCTGTTGAATCGGCTGGGTTGCAATTCTAAAAACTAGTTTCAAAATTTGGGATTGTGAATTAGATTGGGGTGTGTGTGTGTGTGTGTGTGTGTGTGTTACATCTGTATTTTTCACATTCTACAGGTTTTCCTACTAGTTAGTTATGACTTGGATTTGTAAAACTGGGACACTTTGATAGAAACTTCAGGACAATAAGTACAATAAAATGCTCCATAAAAGTGGAAAACAGGAAAACTACCACCAAAGGTCAAACAAAAGCAGTCAACCAACCAACCAATAAGTAAACAATAAGAAGAAAGAGCACTTACATTTTAATTACTCACCAGGATATATCAGAATGAATTTGAAAAAACTTTAACGTACAAGTGCTTTTTTTTTTTTTGCGGTACGCGGGCCCCTCACTGTTGTGGTCTCTCCTGTTGCGGAGCACAGGCTCCGGACGCGGCAGGCTCAGCGGCCATGGCTCAGGAGGCCAGCCACTCCGCAGCATCTGGGAACCTCCCAGACGGGGGCACGAACCCGCGTCCCCTGCATCGGCAGGCGGACTCTCAACCACTGCGCCACCAGGGAAGCCCCTATAAGTGCATTTTTTAAACATAACATTAAGTAGGAAGATTGATAGCAGTATTGATTTTTTGAATATAGTTTTCACATTAAGTAACTTAGAGGTGAAATTTTGTATAATTTGCACATGAACTAGTAGAAGTCATGCTACTGTAGCAGTTATATATTTTAAAATATTATTCTTTGCTTATTATAATATACATACATATACATTTTGGGGAATTTAGGACATAGATAAGCAAAAAGAAGAAAACAATAATCACAGGTATCGTACCAGGCAGAGAGGACCTTTGTGAATTTTAGTGTACATCTTTCCAGTTCTTTTTTCTATCTATATTTATTTTTGTTAATGGTATTGCCTAAGTTCTTTTTAAACTCTCATTTAATCTGTATATCATATGAGGAAAGGAGGAGCCTGGAAGGGAGAGGAAGGAAAATGAGATTTTGCAGTGACTCTGATAATAACATATGAAACAAAGAACTGCTAGACAGATAGAAAGCAGAGTGCCGTAGTTCTCTTCTGCTTTTATTTACGTCAAAGTAACGGTCCATGGCAGCCTGAAATTTTCATCATCAGAGTCATTCATATTTTTTGCATGGGTTAAAAGCATACATTTTCATGATGTAAGAACAGAGGATAAGTAGGATTAACTTTTCTAGTTCAGTTGTGATTCGTTTCAGAAACATTTGAAATTTCCATCCTTGACATATTTGAACCTTGCCACTTAATTAAGTGGATTTAGTCGTCAAGATTAGCACATTTTCCTCTCTGCTTGTCACAGAAATGTCTAACTTCAAGCCGCCTGCGTTAGAGGCAGGCATGACCAAGGAGAAACTGAGAAGACCAGTACAATCAATTTACCCCCAAGCCAGAGGCCATCGCGAGAGCCTGCTGGGTTCAAGACCCACTACAGCGAAATGGGCAGCCAAAGAAAGTGAAAAACTTCACCCATTCGCCCAATCCCTGAAAATAAATAGTCCGAAAACGACGACTCCAGGAAACAAATGTACTTAGGTTTCATCATCAGAGAGATTTGCAGTGGCGCACAGACAGAAGCCAGCATGAAAACAATAAGAACAAGCATAGCTCTGCGTGTCAGCTGGGTGTGTCACCATATTGTACTCAACGTGAGGGTATTAATTTCACAGTTTTCGTAGGTAAGTTTAAACATAGGGACATGTCACAAATAAGCAGCAGTCTCTGCGAGGCTACGTCAGCTGGGATTTCACAGTCTGCAATGTTTGAATTCAGCTGTGGGTCTCCAAGGGCCAATCAATATTGGTGGTAATTCTTCTTAGTACACAGTCCAAATGAAATGGGTGTGTTGTTTTCTTTTTTATCAAGGTGGGAGATGGTGATATAGAAATAAACAAATTCCCTTGTGGATGGTAATTGGGCTGCGTAACAGCTGCAGCAAGTCGGCTGTGGGTCTCTTTGGCCTGTTTCTTGGGAATAGTCCAATAATGACCCCATTATTTTAACCCTTCAACGTGAGCTGTGTTTGATAGCTAGCCTGGAAAAACCTGGCATGTGTCAAACGAAGAGAGAATGAAAACAAAACAACAACAACAAAACCCCCAAACCCAGGAAACACTTCCCAAAGCAGCTGCTGGCGGCATTACCTTATACACAGGTTTTATTTATACCCCGGTTTCTAAGCCACAACCTCTAGAGGGCCAGTGCTTGGGACACAGGGATGTTTACACAAAGCAGAGTCAATTTACCTTCTAGAGGGAAAGCAGTGAAAACCTTAAAAAGTTTTTTCCAAAAGGCAGATACTGAATTATGCACATCCCTAGATTTTATTCTTTGAAAAGTTAGTTATTTTTTTTCTTCTTTAACTTTTGGTCTTTTTAGGGGGAGTTTGGGGAGGAGCAGTGGGGGTAGTGATGGTGGGGAATGGGGAACAGAAAAGCAGAGGAGAAGTGGACCTCAGAATGACAGTTCAAGTTCCTTTTCCTGGCGGGGCCCGAGTTTGAGTTAGTCAGCACTTTGCTGGGAGGGATTTGTCTAGCAAGACTTGCAAAACCCGGGTCATAGGCGGGCAAAGCAGGGACAGGAAAATGTACGCCTTATGACAAATTAGGGTTGTGTTTGAATTTCCTAATCCTTGGAGTAGGGCTTCTTTTATCTTCAGCCTGGTCTCAAATTGGGCGTTTTCATTCCGTTTTGCTTTTTACCTAATTAATCACTTAAGATAGAGTGCTAGGAATCTAAAATTATTCTAGTGTCATCTTATGTAAGCTGATAAAACAAACAAAACCCCGAACAAATCAAAACTGAGTGCTCTGTTCCTACCTGTGTTTTCAAACTACCCGTTCTCTTAAATAAATGTTACAAGACATGGAACATTCTGGAAAACAGCCAAAGATGCAAATGGAAAAGGGCCATAATAATAACAACCCGGTGGTTCTTTCTATAAACCCAATAGCCCATTAGCCACCTTGGAATTAGGGATTATTCTGGCGGAATCTGGTTATTTTCCTCTCGATTTGAAATAGAAACTAGAATGAATGAAAGGGAAATTTTAAAAGAGTTTTAGGATCATAAAATTCTCTGTGCCCTTTGAAGGTTCCAGGTGCAGGTGGATTATCATGTATTATTTGGGGGGGGGGCCCAGGAAGGAGGTAAGGATGAATAAATAAACAGAACGGGGTGCTACTGAGTTTAAGATGGTATTTGATTCTTTCCAGCCTGAAAAAAAAAAGGTACAGAGGAGGTATCCATTCACTTATTCTGTACTGCCTTTTCCGTAATTACGATTCTTTCAGCTTCTTTGAGTGAGTGGGTCAAAGTCGCTAGGAATTGGTGGTTAGAAGTCAATATTCTAAAGTTCAAAAATACATTGTTTTCTTTCCCTCCTCCTCGACTTTGAAAATGTTTTAGAGTAAAGGCTCCTGATTGCAGTGGTGATTTGTGGTTAATACCCTTAGACTTCTCGTTTGGATTAATGCTGCTAATTAGTTTCTGTCCTTGACTTTTTCTAATTAAAGCATAGAGGCTTTGGTGCTAAACACCTGGGCAGATTACCTAATTAGGTGACAGAAACATACACAGTTGTTCACAGGTAATTATTTTAACTTTCACTGCTTGTTTGGTATTAAACACACTGATGAAAAGGGCATCCTTTCTACCCTACTAACCTCAAAGTATCAATTCATTGGCAAGGAAGCTGGTACTGGTATAGCCTTCTAAATAGACAATGTTGGGGCTTCCCTGGTGGCGCAGTGGTTGAGAGTCCGCCTGCCGATGCAGGAGACATGGGTTCGTGCCCCGGTCTGGAAAGATCCCACGTGCCGCGGAGCGGCTGGGCCTGTGAGCCATGGCCGCTGAGCCTGCACGTCCGGAGCCTGTGCTCCGCAACAGGAGAGGCGACAACAGTGAGAGGCCCGCGTACCGCAAAAAACAAAAACAAAAACAAACAAACAAAAAGGCACATAGCCATCCGTTTCATGTGCCCTGCAACTGGAAGCACAATCTTTAGAAACCCTTTCCAAATGCCTTGATACAGACGTGGAGAGATGGGTTGTCTCCAGAGAGATTTTCCCAGCCCACCCTTGGGAGGAGTTAACAGTTCTGTGAGTTTCAGCATCACGCGGTTTTGCTGTTTAGCTGAACATCCGCCCGCACAATTCCATTCAGTTGCTCCCAGGTCTGATCGTCATCATAGCCATCGAATCAGCATTACTGTCATCAGCAGGGCAGAGCCGTTATTAGGCACCTAATTGCATGTGGAATGGTCCTGGGAGATGGAGAGCAAATACAGGAAGGCTCAGTGCAGGCCTGCCTGGGTGGATGCCCGAGGCTCGATTGGAGGTGCCTGAACGCGCACGGAGGCTGTGCAGGCCCAGATCAGGAAGCGTGAACGAGTGCCCAGACTCAGAGCAAAGGGCTCACATCCTGTAAGCTCAACCGAGGTGACAGTGTTGGAGAACCAGAGCACGGCATTTTGCATTCACGTTCTCCTGGTTCTGCCGGTTCCTAAGGCTCAAGTTCAGTTTGCAGAAAATTGATTCACAGAATGACCCTTTGCTGAAACTGTGAGAGAGATTCTTCAGTCTGGGTCTGAGCAGATTTTGGTTTCTCCACCAAAGGCAGAGACAGAGTAGAGGCAGGACTTATGTCTGCAGAAAGAGAGGACGGTGAAATTCACACAAGGAGAGGACAGTGAAATTCACACAAGGCACCGCTCATGCGTTCATGGATAAAAACGTGACGGGCAAGGGCTTGACCCTAGAAATGTGAAGCACCCGAAGTACCAGCATTCAGCTGTGTTGGGCCAACAAAGTTAGAGCAAATTAACTGCGGTGAAACGACTGGAGTGAAACTGTAGTAAATCTACAGGGAGATGAGGACTTCCATAAATCATCTGTAAATTCAGCAAATGACTTGAGTGACTTGATCACTCAGCCAGTACATGATGTGGCTGGTTGCTTTCTGTGCCTCAGCTGGTTTCCACGTACTGCTTAAGACCTTGGGCACATCGTCTCACTGATAAAGTGGAGATGACCTGGTAGTTGCTACTTCATAAGGTAAGGTAATGTATGAGAAAGTACTTTGGAAAATGTAAAGTATATAGAAATATTAGTCTCTACAGAGGAGTAAGTGCATTTTAGCAGCAGCTGGTGTCAAGATAAGTTCACAGAGAAACTGGGCTGAATCACACTTACCTGGGGAGAGTGTGGAACAGTCCAAAATGGCTTCTGGGTCTCCCTCCACACGGGAAGCAGGTTCTGCTCCTCCTGGGGAGATTTCATGGTACAAGTAGTCATTCAGGAACTTCCTATTGTGATGTCTGGTTGAAAACGGGCCTTTGGATTTCAAGAGCCAATCTTGGCGAGGACTGAAACTGATGCAGCCATAGTTCTCAGGTATAGGAGAGGCATAATGATGTAAGAACAAGGCTCTTTGCTTCTGAATTAGAAAAGGATGCGCCAGGCTGCGGGGAGAGGATAATTGGAGCAGAAGTGGGTGCATGAATATTTGTGGTCCCTGAGAAAAAAGAGTTTTGCACTCCTTTTCCCCACTGGCTGAATCCAAACGGGGGTAAAGAAAAAGGTCTGTGGGATGAACAAGTATGGGGGGTTTGGGAGAGAAATGAGACTGTGGGTGTCAGCAGGGGTCTAGGTGGTCTCTGCCTTCGAAGACTCGCAGGGTCCCCTGGAAGGCCAAGTGCTACAGGTGTGGTGGCTGGAGCAGAGGTGACAAAAGCTCAGATGCACGCTCTCTCCTTCCCTGTCACCTTGGAGCCCTGTGAACCCCCCTCCCCCCCCACCCCCCAAATAGGAATTACTCCTGGAGAAAAGTTATCCAAGAAATGGACTGAGGTGCCTGGCTGCAAGCTGAATGGGACCTTGAAAGAGAATTCAGGTAACCTTACTGTTGTATAATAAAGCATTTGACAGGCTTTTGTTTCTGGTTCATGAAAGGGAGCCTCTAAATCCTTGGAATTTCCCAAGTAGCAGGAGTGTCTTTGTTGCTCATGAGCCTCTTGGATCACACCTGAGTTTATACTGAGAGCTGTGATGCTGACTCAGGATCGGGGCTGGTCACCAGAAAGACCAAGCATGTGATTAGAGGGTTGGGGTTTGGGCCAGCCTGACCTCTGGCGGGAGGAATGGAGGCGGGAGATTGATTTCAACTACATGGCCAATGAGTCAATCAATCGTGCTGACGTAATGAAACTCCAATGAAACACCCTGGACGTTGAGGCTGGACGGAACTTGCTGGCTGGCGAACTCGTCAATGTGCCAGGAGGGTGACACACCTGATTCCACGGGGAAGGGGCACAGAAGCGCTGCTTTTGGGATCTCTCAGACCTTAGCCTATGTGAGCATTCATTTGGCTGGTCCTGGGTTGGATCTTTTATAATAAAACTGCGACTGTAAGTATAACACCTTCCTGGGTTCTGTGAGTCATTCTAGGGAATTGTCAAACCCGAGGGGTCATGGGAAGCTCTGAATTTGTAGCCAGTCATTCAGAAGTGCAGGTTGCCTGGGAACCTCTGAAGTGTGGACGGTGTCTGAGGTAAGAGCCATCCTGTAGAGGACCTGGCCTTTAACTTGGGGGTCCCGAGGTAACTCTGGGTGGTTGTGCCGGAACGATATTGCAACTGGTGTCAGAAGAGTCACCAAAAAAATAAAGTCGCAAACTCACAAAGGGGACACAAGTCCCTCATAGGGTTGGGTTTCAAGAAGCAGAGGCAGGTAAAGTGGTTCTCACGGTGCTTGGGGCAGAGAAGATCGTTGGTCAATGTCTACTGTTATTGTTTACTTTTAATCTAGTTTTAGGGAATAGTCCTGATCTATGACTCTTTCCCCAGGTAAATTAGGCTTCCTTCATTCTCCATATCAACTTCTTTGTCACAGTGAGAGGAGGAGGTGGGAAGGGAGACAGGAAAGATTCTTGAAAGATTCCTCTTCAGCTCTTGTTTTTCTTTCACGATCATTCATTCATTCACTTATCAATGTTTTCACAAATTTTCCCTGCTGTGAGCCTGGTACTGTCCTAAGCTCCCAAGATGTCAAAGTTACTGTCCTGGCACTTACCTGGTTGCTGTGTGTGTGTGTCAGGGGTGGGGTGGGGACCCCGACTATATACTATATATATACACACACACACACACACAATACAATATATATAATATATATGAAATATATAATATACATTGGGTTGGCCAAGAAGTTTGTTCGGGTTTTTCTGTAACATCATATGGATGTTATATATATATACATTCTTTTTTTAAAATATTCTTTTTCGCTATGGTTTAGCATAGGATATATTTTTTAAAATATTTATTTATTTTTGGCTGTGTTGGGTCTCCATTGCTGCACGTGGGCTTTCTCCAGTTGTGGCGAGCGGGGGCTACTCTTCGTTGTGGTACGCAGCCTTCTCACTGCGGTGGCTTCTCTTGTTGTGGAGCTTGTGGGTTCAGTAGTTGTGGCTCACGGGCTCTAGAGCGCAGGCTCAGTAGTTGTGGCATGTGGGTTCAGTAGTTGTGGCTCACGGGCTCTAGAGCGCAGGCTCAGTAGTTGTGGCGCACGGGCTTAATTGCTCTGTGGCATGTGGGATCTTCCTGGACCAGGGCTCGAACCTGTGTCCCCTGTATTGGCAGGAGGATTCTTAACCACTGCACCACCAGGGAAGTCTAGCATAGGATATTGAATATAGTTCTCTGTGCTATACAGTAGGACCTTGTTGTTTATCCATCCTATATATAATAGTTTGCATCTGCGAATCCCAACCTCCCACTCCATTCCTCCCCCAAACTCCTCCCCCTTGGCAGCCACCAGTCTGTTCTTTATGTCCATGATCCTGTTTCTGTTTCATAGATAGGTTCCTTTGTGTCATATTTTATTAAAAAGATTTTGTTATTGAAGTCTAGTCGATGTACAGTGCTGTGCCAATCTCTGCTGTACAGCAAAGTGACTCAGTTTTACCCATGTAGACATTCTTTTTTTAATATTCTTTTCCATTATGGTTTATCCCAGGAGATTGGATATAGTTCCCTGTACTATACAGTAGGACGTTGTTGTTTATCCGTTCTAACTGTAATAGTTTGGGTCTACCAACCCCAAACTCCCAGTCCATCACTCTCCCTTCCCCCCGCCCCCTTGGCAACCACAAGTATGATCTCTGTGTCTGTGAGTCTGTTTCTGTTTTGCAGATAGGTTCACTTGTGCCATATTTTAGATTCCACATGTAAGTGATGTCATATGGTGTCTGTCTTTCTCTTTATGACTTACTTAACTTAGTATGGTAGTCTCCAGTTGCATCCGTGTTGCTTCAGATGGCATTATTTCATTCTTTTTTATGGCTGGGTACGATTCCGTTGTATATATGTACCACATCTTTATTTATTCATCTGTCGATGGACATTTAGGTTGCTTCCATGTCTTGGCTATTGTGAATAGTGCTGCAATGAACATAGGGGTGCATGTATCTTTTTTTTTTTTTTTTTGCAGTACACGGGCCTCTCAACGTTGTGGCCTCTCCCGTTGCGGCCTCTCCCGTTGCGGAGCACAGCCTCTGGACGCGCAGGCTCAGCGGCCATGGCTCACGGGCCCAGCCGCTCCGCGGCATGTGGGATCTTCCCAGACCAGGGCACGAACCTGCGTCCCCTGCATCGGTAGGCGGACTCTCAACCACTGCACCACCAGGGAAGCCCCATGTATCTTTTTTTAATTACAGTTTTGTCTAGATATATGCCCAGGAGTGGGATTGCTGGATCATAAGGTAATTCTATTTTTAGTTTTCTGAGGACTGTCCATACTGTTTTCCGCAGTGGCTGCATACAATTTTAACTAGCGAGGTTAACATAGGCTCATTGAGAAGGTGATATCTGGGCAAAGACTTGAGGGAGGTGAGGGTGGGAGTCATGAGGATATCCCAGGATGCGTGTTCCAGGCAGAGAAACAGCCTTGGCGTGTTTGAGGAACATGGGGGGCTGGTGGTCAGGAAGCAGCATCAGCCAGGGGCAGTCATAGAACCCAGCTGAGGTTGAAGAGGAACTGAGGCTGGGGTAGGACGGGGGCGGATCCTGGAAGGCATCAGGCATGGTAAAGACTTTGGCTTTGACTCTGCATGCAGTAGAGGAGTCCCTGCAGGGACTGAGGTCAAGCGTGCTGACTTGTTCTGACTTAGGTTTTTAAGGGGCCATTCTGGCTACTGTGTTAGGAACAGGCCGTGTGGAGCAGGGATACCAGGTGAGGCTACAGGAAGAATCCAGACACTGTATGATGGTGGCCTGGTTGGAGGTGTGAGAAGTGGTCCTATTCTGGATATACTTTCAAGCTTAGGATTTCCCGACAGATAGGATGTGGGGTTAGAGAGAGAGGGGAAGATGCCTCCCAGGTTTTGGTCTAAGTCACAGCTGCCACTTACTGAGATGGGAAAGGTTGTAGTGACCTTCAGGGGACCATCTGCTAGTCCTGCAAAGTCATGGCCTGCTTGGTCATCCCCGGGTGGGTTTATCACTTTTTATTTCTACCAAAATGGCCTGGTTTGTTCCAGCCTTTGGTGGAACTTTCCCGAGAGCTCTGGCTTTAACCTTACAGACAAATCAGCTGCTTTTAATAAGACCGATGTATGGTTTGTCCACAGAGAGCTCCTTCAGAGTCATTCATTTTTTATTTATTTTTTTTTTTTTTGCGGTACGCGGGCCTCTCACTGTTGTGGCCTCTCCCGTTGCGGAGCACAGGCTCCGGGCGCGCAGGCCCAGCGGCCATGGCTCACGGGCCCAGCCGCTCCGCGGCATGTGGGATCTTCCCGGACCGGGGCACGAACCCCTGTCCCCTGCACTGGCAGGCGGACTCTCAACCACTGCGCCACCAGGGAAGCCCCAGAGTCATTCATTTTGAGTGCTTGTTTAGGAAGCGTATATATGCATATATTTAATGTGGTGGTAACTGGAAACTAGTCAAAAAAAATTTTTTTATTGGAGTGTAGTTGATTTACAATGTTATGTTTGTTTCAGGTGTACAGCAGAGTGAATCAGTTATACACATACACATATCCACTCTTTTTTAGATTCTCTTCACATATAGGCCATTATAGAGCATTGAGCAGACTTTGCTGTGCTATACAGCAGGTCCTCATCATAAGATATTACGGAAAAACCCAAACGAACTTTTTGGCCAACCCATTACTTTTAATTTTAGGTCCATCCTTTGGAGTTGAGCTCTCTTTTTCACATCACTTCTGTCTCAATGATAAAAAAATTAATGTGCGATTTTTTCTTTTTTTTAATTGAAATATATTTGACAGGTAACGTTGTGTAAGTTTCAGGTGTGCAACATGTTGATTTGATACATTTATATATTGCGATATGATTGCCACTGTAGTGTTAGATGACACTTCTGTGGCATCACATAATTATCATTTCTTTTTTGGGGTGGGAATAATCAAGATCTAGTCTCTGAGCAAGTTTGATGTTTCTAATGCAATATAGTTGTCTATAATCGTTATACTGTGCATTAGATCTCCAGGACTTATTTATCTACTAGTTGCCAGTTTGTATTCCTAAACAACATCTCTCCTGTCTCCCCCCACCCCTCTGCCTCCAGGCCCTGGTAACTGTGTTTCTCTTAATTCCACCCCACAAGCTCCAAAAACAGTATATTCATTGCACTGAATTTCCAAGGTCATTCTGGAATGCGTTCAGAAATACAGTCTCAGCATTTGTGGAATGATTCTGCTTGTTCAAATCCCAGGCTAAACAAGGGTTTTGTGACATTGCAGTGTGCTCCCTTTTGGAAATCTAATGGTAATCTCTTCAACAGGACAACTTGAATCTTTCAGAGAGCATTTGGGAGCCCATTAAAATGTGCAGGCGCGCTGACTTATTTTACTGTTCAGATGAATGACACTTACTTGAATATTATTTAGTCAATATTTAGATACTTAATTGTCTTTTTTTTTTTTTTTTTTTTTTTTTTTTTTTTTTGCGGTACGCGGGCCTCTCACTGCTGCGGCCTCTCCCGTTGCGGAGCACAGGCTCTGGACGCGCAGGCTCAGCGGCCATGGCTCACGGGCCCAGCCGCTCTGCAGCATGTGGGATCTTCCCGGACCGGGGCACGAACCCGTGTCCCCTGCATCGGCAGGCGGACCCTCAACCACTGCGCCACCAGGGAAGCCCTACTTAATTTTCTTTTGAAATTACAATCAAGGTTTAAACTTCCAGGTACTTTAAAATCGTTTTCAAAAACTGAATGTCCGAATTGCGCAGAAAAGATACAGAATAAAAATCTTCACAAATGGTCAAAACCGAAAGCATCCTATAAACACAAACGTGGAGGACGCTCCTTGACACTGAAACAGCGCCATGAAAAGAAAGCTTTCATGTTCACTGTCCTTGCTTCACATTTTGTGCAAGACTTCTTTTTTTAATTTTTTAATATTTATTGGAGTATAGTTGCTTTACAATGTTGTGTTAGTTTCTACCGTACAGCAAAGTGAATCAGCTATACGTATACATATATCCCCTCTTTTGGGGATTTCCTTCCCATTTAGGTCACAGATAACTCTACTCAATGCTCTGTGGTGACCTAAATGGGCAAGACTTCTGGAAGCAATGGAACTTGGCTAGATATTGATGGTTCATGTCTCCTGTTAGACTTGTTTCCGAAAACAGTTTTCCATTTTCAATGATTTCCCACAGTGTGGAGCCACAAACCGAAACCTTGTCTTTAGGATTGTTTACTAGTTTTTTTTTCTTTTCAATCAGCTGCCATTGAAGAACAAAGTAGTAATGGAATTTATCATTACTCATTTTGGGTGTCTTAGGATTCGTATTTGTAGAGCATCAAGTTAGCAGCAAAGAGCATCCTTGAACTCACGTGCTGTGAACTTTACGCTTCTTCAGCTGGACGGAGGGTAGATGTGGGTGTGAGCGTTCCTGCTGCAAAAGGGTGTGATACCGACCTTGTGAGCTGTAAGCTTCATTCTTCCTGAAATTTCTACTTTGTTTCACTTACATTTTTCCTAGGAAAGGGATGAAAAAAAATTTTAGAGTGGAAAAATTCAAACTTATTTGTGAAATTTAGTGTCCAAAGCAGAGAGAATGATTTTATCAATTCTTATGTGTCCGTCAGCCAGCTCCAGCAGTGACCCACGCTTGGCCAGTCGTGTTTCATCTGTATTCCCGATCTGCTGAGGGGTTTTGAAGCCAATCAGACATTGGTTATTTTATCCATAAGTACATTCACATAGAAAAATGAAGGACTTAAAAAAAAATAACACTATAGAACAAAGGTGGTTTATTTTGAATCCTGGCTTGTGGACTGGTGCTAATTCCGGCATAATTTTGTCACCATTGATTTGCTACTTGGGACATGCCTGCCCCATTCAATAAAGGTGGATACATTAGCTATTCTGTTTGTATATTCTGGGACTGTATTTTGAAAAAGGATTTATTTATCCAACAAATATTTACTGATTCCTACTACGAGCCAGGACTGGGCTAAGCACAAGGGACCCAGAGACAGAACACCCCGAGCTGGGAAATCAGCTTTGATACAAATAGATCTTGAAACGCTCTCTGGCAGAGGTGTGTATGGATTGCTTTGTGTCTGGAAGATATTTCCTTCTCTTGCTCACAATTTAAAAATGCACCTTGGATTCCACATAGAAGCGATGTATCATATGATATTGTCTTTCTCTGACTTACTTTACTAAGTATGACAATCTCTAGGTCCATCCATGTTGCTGAAAATGCCATTATTTCGATCTTTTTTAATGGTACAAGTGAACTTAATTACAAAACAGAAATAGAGTCACAGATGTAGAAAACAAACTTATGGTTACTGGGGAGCAAGGGGGAAAGGGATAAATTGGGAGACTGAGATTGGTATATACACACTACTATATATAAAATAGATAACAGATAAGGAACTACTGTACAGCGCAGAGAACTCTACTCAATACTCTGTAATGGCCAATATGGGAAAAGAATCTAAAAAAGAGTGGATATATGTATATGTATAACTGATCCACTTTGCTATACAGCAAAAACTAACACAACATTGCAAATCAACTATAGTCCAATAAAAATTAAAAAAAAGAATTCTAGAAAAAGAAAAAAAATGAGCCTTGATCCTGGTTAACTTTCCAGTGTGGCTTATTAACTAATTAGGGATACATAACTTACAGCCCATTTTAGGTGTCTGTAGGTTTATCACAAACCAACAGGCCAGAGATGCCTTTCTCGATGTGTGCAACTGGAATGAAAAGGCTTGCCCTGCTTCTCTCCAGCTTCGTCTCCAAATAACACACACATTGCCTCTGGTTTGGTAGCAGAAACACTTAAAATGAATTCTGTTCTTGGAAGTGAGGGAAGAGTGAGAGAGTGAACACAGCGGGGAAGGCTGGAAGGAGGCAGATACCAGCAGGGCCCTCAGCCTGACCAAGTCCCCAGGGGCCTCCCCAAGTAGTGGCAGGCGCCAGCAACTGCTTGGGTTTGGAGACGAGATGACTGAAAAGCTGTCAGATGCCTGTCACACACACACGTGCACACAGAGTCTCTCTGGCTCTCTGCGAGTTCCACTTTCATCACCTGGGCCCGGCTGGCCTAGCACAGGTGGGTGAGGGCGCAGCCTCCTTAGGCGGGGGCCCCTCACTCTTTTCCCTGCCCCTCCTCCCTCTCCTCCTCTCCCTGGGTCCCTGGCACCTGCTGAATAAGACCAGATCTATGTTAGAAGCTGCTCCCTGGCCTGGGGAGGGCAGAGGCCTCCAGCCTGGGGAGTAGAGTCATGATCTGTTTCTGGGCCTCCCCCCTTCTCCCTCCGTCCTTATCTCTGGCCTGAGGTCTCGGGGCCGTACTCTGGCTTGGTGGGCTCCCACCCGTCTGGGGCCACGTGTGCTCAGCCCCCAGGGGCTGCAGGCAATATGCCTGGGCCCAGGCCCTGAACGGCTAAGCTGGTTAATTAGTGCTGGTGCACAGGAAGCCCCACCTGCTCCCAGCACACTGTGCTGCTCCGATCCCCCCACCCGCTGACTCCCAGACCTGCAGAATTCCCATCCTCCCACCCCGCCCTCCCTGGAGATCGTGCACCCCTAAGTGCCTTGTCACGGGGCCCCAAATCAGTGGTCACAGTCTAGGCAAATCCTGCTCTGTACCCTGCCTGCAGGACAGGTGGGGCGGGGGGACGGGGGACAAGGGAGAGGCAGCTCCCAACGCTGATTGCTGGACCCTCCCTGTGCTGCCCGCAGACCCTGGGGCCACTGCCCTCCTTTGTCAAGTGCACGCACAACACCCACGAGGGTGGTTTATGGCGAACCTGGCCTCTTAGTTGGGTTCTCCCAGTGCAGAGCCTGAGACAAGGGCTTGGATGTGGGTGGTTTATTTGGAGGGGAGGGACTCCAGGAAGCAGGGCTGAGGGAGAAGGGGTTGAGAAACAGAGGGAGGAAACGCCAAGGAGAGGTCCATTATTGAGATCGCTTTTGGACGCACCAGGATCTTGCAGGTGAGAAAAGTGTCTTTAAGAGGGTCGCTTCCCTGATGGGTTCAGAATGTGTGAAGTCTTTCCAGGCTCGCCTGTCATCATCCAAGGGAGCAGACAGGCTGGGGGGAAGTGCTAAATTGCCGTGAAATGTGTTCTAATCCAGACAGTGGGTCGAGATTCTCTCTCCCACTTCAAGTGACTTAAACTCATCCAATTTAGCAAACATTGGTTCAACACCTTCTAGTGGATTTAATGGAATCTAAGGCATCACTGGCTGTAAGGAATGCTGTTATTCTAAGAAGCACTAAGAAAAATACTGCTAACTAAATTATAATACACTCTCCAATGTAAGACAATTTCTTAGTTCAGAGATGAGATAGTGTGAAAAGAATGTGAGTCTTGGGAGAGACACAGCATACGCCACACCCTAGTGGGTGCTGTGGGAGATGGTGAAACTGCCTCTGCTCCCTGGAGAGGAGAAACACCCTTCACCATGCCGGGCGGTGGCAGTGACACATAGAATAGGATGACGGGAACATATCAAGTAAGAGCCTTCAGAGCATATGGGAAGAAGAGATGAATTCTGGTGGGGAGGAATCAGGGAGGTCTTCCAGGAAGAGGTGTTGGTACCTGAGCTGGGCTCAGAGGATGGCAAGGTTTGGACGGTTGGGCATGAAGAGGAAAGGCACTCCATGCCGTGGAAACAACATTGGCAAAGGCTCCAAGCTGTCCCCGAAATGCAGAGATGGTACTCATCTAGAATGTAGGGTTTGGGGATGAGCAGAAGAAAAAAAGTTGAGAATTAGAAAAGCAATGAACATACCTTCGACCCCCAAATTCCACTCCTAAGTGTATTCCCAAGAGAAACTTCTGCTCAGGGGCACCAGGAGACAAACACATGAGCATTTACAGCAACTCTGTTTATGACAGCAAAACATGAGGATGCTCTTTAGTTTTTATTTTTATTTTTTTTTGTGGTACTCAGGCCTCTCACTCTTGTGGCCTCTCCCATTGCGGAGCACAGGCTCCGGACGCGCAGGCTCAGCGGCCATGGCTCACGGGCCCAGCCACTCCGCGGCATGTGGGATCTTCCCGGACCGGGGCACGAACCCCTGTCCCCTGCATCGGCAGGCGGACTCCCAACCACTGCGCCACCAGGGGAGCCTGAGGATGCTCTTTAGCAAGAGAAAGGGCAGCGAGAAGAAGGGATAAATTGGGAGATTGGGATTGACATATACATACTCCTCCATATAAAATACATAATTAATAAGAACTTACTGTATAGTACAGAGAACTCTGCTCAGTACTCTGTAATGGCCTACATGAGAAAAGAATCTGAGAAAGAGTGGATAGGGACTTCCCTGGCGGTCCAGTGGTTAAGACTCCACATTTCCACTGCAGGGGACATGGGTTCGATCCCTGGTCAGAGAACAAAGATCCCACATGCCGTGCGGTGTGGTCCAACCAAACAAGCAGAAAGAGTGGCTCTATGTATACGTGTAACTGACTCACTTTGCTGGACACCTGAAACTAACGCAACATGGTAAAGCAACGACACTCCAAGAAAAATTCTAAAAAAAAGTATATGTTCATTTTCTCAGATCAAAGCCGTTCTCCCAAATACATGCATTTTTATTGCCTCAAAAAAAAAAAATGTTTCTTTAGGGAAATCAACCTGCTGGAGAGAAGCAGGGGAGGCCGGAGCAGGAAACACTTTTAGGGGGTAGTCCAGACCAGAGGCAATGAGGTTCTGAACCTAGATGGTGTCATCAAGAACAGGGAAGGGGGAACAAGTAGGAATGACAGCATAGGGGGAGGGTCGACAGCGCTTGGTGGCGGGGGGTGGGGGTGGGGGGCTGCTGGGGTAGAGACTGGAACTTAGGACCAGGAGCAGGGTCAATGTTTTTTTTAAGGGAGAGGGAAGCAAAGAGGATTTATTTGGTCTTGTATGTAAAAACACCCCCAGGGCACTATCCCTTGCATTTAAATCAACTGGCCTCTGTGACGCGGCTCTGCTCCCATCTTCCGTTTCCCTTATGTCCTCACCCTCCTTCATCGGCTCTTCTGCCCTCTCAGCATCCAGGTTTCCGAGGGCCCCGCCTTTCGGTTATGAGGGGCCTCACTTTGTACACGCCCTTCTTGGGGCTCTCATTCCATCTCTCGAGCTCTACCTCTGAGCTGACCTCTCCACTGAACTTGCCAAACATCTCCCGGGGTCCCACAGCCTTTTCCACTCGGCCTTTCTCCAATGAAACCCTTATCCTTCCAACTCTCGTCTTTTCCTTGTGTTCCACACGCAAGTGCACAGAGTGCCCCCAACCACGAGGTCACCCAACTCAGAAACGGGGCCTTCCTTTCACTTTCTCTCCCACCAGTTTCTCTTTCCCCTTTGTGCCCCTGCTCGCCTCCTCTTGGCTCCCCTTTGGGCTCTGGGCGTTGCTGTGGCCACAGGATGTGGCCTGAAGCAGCACAGTGGGTACCTTCTCCTCTCAGCCCAGGCCCGTGGGGACTTGCCTAGCCGTCCGGGCTTGTGTGTAATCTTGGAAGTCCAAGGAAGGTAACATTCCTTTGGACAAACCTTGACCAATGGAGACGGGAGCTGACGGTCAATATTCCTTCCATCCATGTCTTGAGTGAGCAATTCTGGGTCCCTACTCCCTGAACACTGGGGTCCCTTCTCACTTCCTCAGAGGGTCTGCAGGGGAGCCGGCCTCAGCTGCCCACTGTGATGACCGGCCCAGTCACACCCCCCTGACGCCCTCTCCCCTCTCTCATTCCTCTCAGACCCCATTGCTCTCCGCTGGGATCACTTCCTAAAGTGCCTGCCCATAAACCCGTGTCACAGGCCCTGCTTCTGGGGGAGCTCCAGTTAGACACCCCTTACACATCCTTCAGAGCTCTTCCTCTGCATCCAGTATCACTGCCCCCACTCACACCCACGCCATCGCTCACACGGACCACGTCAGAGCAGCTCCGAGTCAATTCGCCTCTGCTCCTGTTCTGTTTGAATCCGTCCACATTTTAGCCAGAGCGATCTATATAAGGTAAAAATCTGGCTTATGCCACTCCTCTGCTTTAAGTCCTTGAGAAGCATCCCAGGGCCCAGAGAATAAATTCCAAGCTCTGTAGCACAGAACACAAGACGCTCCTAGCCTGGTCCCTACTTGTCTCTCCAGCCTCGCCGGTGTTTCCTTCCTCCTGTTTACTGGTCTGTTAACTCCAAGCTGCATGAGTTTTCCTGCACGTGCCACACTGTGTCACGCCTCGGTGCTTATCCTCACATGCTTGCCTGAATGCTGCCACCTTCCCTGGCCTGGCAAATCTTCATGTGGTCTTTAAGACTCAACTTGGAAGTCACCTGCAGCCTCTGCCGGAGCGCTCTGCTGTCTCCACTGTAGAGCAATGCTCTGTGGATCTGAGCTCCTCCAGGGGAGGAACCACATCTATTAACTTTAATGCTGTACCTGGCACAGAGCAGGAGCCCAAGAAATGACTTTTTAGACTAAATTCTAAATTAAATCACCCTTGATGCCAACTTTTTGTTGCCCAAATTTCTCATGGTTGTTGGTCCCATAGGGTAGCGGGGTGCTGGGAAATGCTGGGAGGAAGGGCTGGGGAAGGTGTCCCTGGCCGCCGGGGCAGGGAGGCGACCGGACTTCGCTGTGCACGGCTTTGCATTCACTCTGCCCTCATCACCCAGGCCCTTGTCTAGTTGACTCCTCTCTGCCTCTTCAAAACCATACTCTCTACTCCCAGTACCAAAATCTGTATGAGTTTCCTAGGGCTGCCATAACAAAGTACCGCCCACTGGGCGGCTTAAAACAATAGAAATGTATCGCCTGGCATTTTCCAGAGGCCACGAGTCTAGAATGAAGGTGTTGTTGGCAGGATCGTGTTTGCCTCTGCAGTCTCTAAGGAAGAATCCTTCCTCACCTCTTCCAGCTTCTGATGGTTGCCGGCAATCCTTGGCGTTCCTTGGCTTGTAATTTCATCACTCCAATTTCTGCCTCTGTTTTAGATGGCCGTCTTCGCTCCGTGTGTCTCCAAATTTCCTTTTCCTTATAAAGACACCGGTCATTAGATTTAGGGCCAACCGCACTCCAGTAGGACCTCAATCTTAACTTGATGACCTCGGCAAGGACCCCATTTCCAAATAAGGTCACATTCAGAGGGGCCAGGGTTAGGATTTCCACGCGTCTTTTTTCAGGGGACACGATTCAACCCCAAACAACTGCAATTCACTGAACACCTTCTATGTGTCCAAGACTGTGCTGTGTGTGTTGAGCGTAGAATCATATTTAATCATCCCCTGCCAGCTTGGTCGTATTAACACCCCGATTTCACGTGAGAGGGGCCTGAAGCTCAGAGAGGCCCCACAGCCAGTTAAGAAATACGGCCACCCTGTGGTGGGCATCATACATCCCCAGCTCTGGGACCGCCATGAGCAGGACAGTTTTGAGGGGGATGCAGAGAAAAAGGGATCCTGGCCATTACGTTGAGCGAGCTGAAGTCTGATGGTGGAGTCAGGATCAAACCATCCAAAGGAAAGGGAAGAACCTGTATAAGGCAGATAGATAAGCATTTACGAAACATCCCAGAATCAGAGGTTGAGTGAGGGCCGGGCTGCTTCTATTTTCTGAAGCTCCTGACACATTAGGAGAAAAAAAAGAAGGGATGCTAAAAGAGGCTTATATAAAGTACAAGATATTTTAAATGTTTACGTCAGACAACTGAACACTTTGACATGGCAAAAATACGTCGGGCTTCCCTGGTGGCGCAGTGGTTGAGAGTCTGCCTGCCGATGCGGGGGACACGGTTCGTGCCCCGGTCCCGGAGGATCCCACATGCCACGGGCCCGTGAGCCATGGCTACTGAGCCTGCGCGTCCGGAGCCTGTGCTCCACAACGGAAGAGGCCGCAACAATGAGAGGCCCGTGTACCGCAAAAAAAAAAAAAAAATGTCAGACAGAGTATTTAGCCTCAAATGGTGATAACATCAAAAGCCTGAAAAGTATAGCTTTCGGGGAATGTTAGCTTCTGGTTCTAGGCAGAATACGGACCACAGAGAAGAGCAGACGTGTTGACCAAACAATGAGGAAGGGGTAAACGCTGCTGGGCACCATGCTGCTGGGAGGACCGGCCATCTCCCACTGCACCATGGCCAGCAGGGAAGGGCCGTATGGTGTGAGGGTCTGGAAGGGGAGGGGTCCACGCGGAGCAGGCTGACAGAGCAGTTGGTGACCCCATTTCCCTAGCTTTCTGCCAAAGATATCTCTGAGGTCCGGGGAGAGCCACTGAATGCTCTCAGCTCTGCGTTTTCATGCCTCTGCCAGCTTAGCACCAGACAGTGTTCTCCATCCAACAAATGTTTTTAGAGAAAATGTTTTTCTGGGGGACCTAAAATCTTTTTCTTGGGGACTTCAGAATAATCAAGAAAAAGATCCTTCTTGTGAGAGGGAACGGAGCTGCCAGCCTCAATACGGCTCCTTGGAACAGGTATTTGAGACTTGGATTCAAGCAAAACTGGTACATCCCACCCGGCCTTCTGGTCTGCTTAGGACCAATTACTCCATCTGCAATCAGAAGTACCTGGGTCCCATCAGAATCTGCTCAGTCAGAATCTGGGTAGAGGCAGGGAGGGGCAGAGGTATTGCAGGTGATTGTTACACACACTGAGCCTGTGATCCATCACTTTGCGCTCTGGGGTGGAGGTAGGCTGGAGAAGATGGGGTAAGTTACGGATTCTTGAGGAGCAGGGGAGTAGTTTAAGTGACTGGGAAGGAGGAGGCCCACATGCTAGGTGGGGTGGCGGGTGTGCCATGGTGCTGGTGGCTATTGAGGGAAGACTGAGCCAGACAGCATCCCCTCCCTGAGCCTCAGTTCTGGCCCTGTCACCTTGCCACTTATTCTGGTTGGTGTGCAGCAAACCACCCCAAACCCTAGGGGTTTAACCAACAACAGTCATTTTATTATCTCTCACAGTTTCTGTGGGTCACAAGTTCAGGAAAGGCTCAGCTGAGGGGTTTTATCAAGGTCTTTCATTCGGCTGCCGTCAGATGGTGGTCGGAGCCGGAACATCAAGGATCTGGAGCCCTTTCTCTCTCTTCGTGTATTCTCACGTGCTTCTCCAGGAGGCCTTTCTGAGTGGGATTGATTGGGCTTCCTTACATCATGGCTGCCTCATGGGCCCTTTTGCAGTGTGGTGGCTTGGGACCCTGCACAAGTGTTGCAGTGAACAGGGTGGAAGCTCCAGCCTCCCCATTTTTTCTTTTCCCTTTTTTTTTTTTGGCCGCACTGTGTGGCATGCGGAATCCTAGTTCCCCAACCGGGGATCAAACCCATGCCCCTGCAGTGGGAAGCTCCATCGCCTTATGACTCAGCCTGGAAAGTCACGCAGTATCACCTCTGTCATGTTCGGTTGGTTACAAGTGAGTCACCAGCCTGTCTAGACTCAAAGAGAGCAGGCACAGCACAGACTCCCACATCTCAATGGAAGGACTGTCAGAGTTCATGGACTAGAGAAGGTCACGTGGGATGGAAGATGTTCTTGCGGCCATCTTGGAATATTATATATTTATATATAATATAATATAAGTATATATACAATATAAATATATATTTGATACAAGGTGTGAAAAAATATATATAGTGTGTATATATATATATATAATATATATATATTTGATTCAGGGTGTGAAAACAATATATGTATAAATGCCTTTCCTTGGATTTTGCTCTCAAGGAGTTGGAGCTTTCCATTTTGAAAATGAGGAGCTGGGAAGTCTTTATTTTTCTGAAAATATGTCAAGGAATTTTTGAGGCCTAAGCCATAAATAGTGTTTTTCCAGATATCACTTAAAAAATTATTTGCTTTATTATACATGGATGGCTGCTTAAGAAACACCACTTCCCATTTTATTGATCAGGAAACTGAGGTTCAGAGAAGAGACCCAGCTGGACCCAAGCTCCAGCATTATAACAGAACTAGGACTCACCAGGATTAAGAATTTCTGAGGGCTTCCCGGGTGGCGCAGTGGTTGAGAATCTGCCTGCCAATGCAGGGGACCCGGGTTCGAGCCCTGGTCTGGGAGGATCCCACGTGTCGCGGAGCAACTAGGCCCGTGAGCCACAACTACTGAGCCTGCGCATCTGGAGCCTGTGCTCCGCAACAAGAGAGGCCGCGATAGTGAGAGGCCCGCGCACCACGATGAAGAGTGGCCCCCGCTCACCGCAACTGGAGAAAGCCCTAGCACAGAAATGATGACCCAACACAGCAAAAATAAATAAATTAATTAATAAACTCCTACCCCCAACATCTTCTTAAAAAAAAAAAAAAGAATTTCTTGTTTCCACGTGAATACACTACTGAACTGTACAATTTAAAATGATTAAGATGGTCAATTTAACGTTATGTGTTTTTCACCACAATTAAAAAAAAAAGAATTTCTGGGTTCCAGACTAGAGCCTCCATCAGGTGATCCCCGTGGGTGTGGGGAAGCCATTCACAGTTTCCGGGATTCATGTTGCAACGTCCAGGATCTGATGGCGCGCCGACGAAACTCAGAACAGAGGACAGTTTGCTCCCTTGCTCGGAGCCCTGCAGTGGCTCCCGGCACACACAGGATCAGGTCTACATCTCATTGCAGGGTGTTCAGGGCTCTCCATGATCCGACGAGCTCCCTCAAAGTCTGCCTGCGAAGGGAGAGGCCCAGTAGGGAGACTGGGTGGCTTCCTTACCTCTCTCACATGGTCAGTAAAAACAGGGGGATGAAATGAACCAGTTTCTTGCATGTATCATTCCTCAAAATTAATTCATACTTGGTGGAGGCCGACAGGCATTGGCTAAAGATAAAAGCTTCCGAAAAAGCTGCTCCGTTGCTCTCCGCACCCCACCTCCAACACCCACCCCCTCTTTCCTGAAGAGCTCTTGTGGTTTTTAACAAAGGAGAGAGAGCCACTTTGAAATTTCCTGTGTTCTATCCGAGGTGTGAAGCTGAAAGAGAATAGGTTCGCCGTCTGGACTGACAGAGGAATGATGGGGGCAACAGGCTGCAGAGGGGGCAAGAGAAATCTTGGGGAAGTTTCCATACGCCGAGGAGTTTGCAGAAGAACTTGAAGCCAACTGCGCTCTTTCGAACAGTGCTTGTTCTGCGCGGATCCGATGTGTCTTAAGCGGCCCATAAAATTTTTACTACATTTTGTCCACCCACGGATACTGTGACCTGACGTGACCCAGTCAGAGATCTGTTCCGGCAATGTTTTCAGAGGGGATTGGAAGGCCCTGGCCGCGGCCGAATTGACAATGTTTGCTTTAATCAGGAATGATGGCTTCTGGTGCGAGTGGAAGGCAGGTGGTGCGGGGAGCCGTGAACTTTGTCACAGAGCAATGACTTCTGTAAAATTCACAGCAGTTCCTTCCAATTCTGTCGGAATGAGCTGCAGTGACTACAAATGTATCCTATGGGCTCCAAGGAATGATGCAAAACGAGTCTTATTTCAACCTCCAGCTCATGGGAGGGGAGCTGAAATGAATTCTTTTCATTGTTTGAAAGCATTTTATTTCCTATTCTTTTATTTTAATAACAGATTAAATAAGTGGAAATAGATGAGAAAATATGGACCCTGTTTTTCTAAGCTATTACAGTTAATCTATTCGGGGGACGTGTCTTCTAAATTGTTGAATTCCCCATGGTTGGTTAAGAAGCCCCCAAGGAAAAGACTGGTTTTACTTTGAGGTCCTTAAAAACCATGAGACTTTTCTTAGCGTTTCTAAATGTGGGAGTCTAGCAACAAGTCCCTCTGGAGAATTATTCGATTCAACATTGGATGCATTTGAGCCAGTGTTTGCTGGTCCATTTTTATGACTGTGCTGGAATTATATTGTTGACCCTTTTAAACTTCACGCTTCTTATACTTTTCTTGTTAACCTATCAGACGAGACCCGGGAATCACAGCCACATTAGCAATACCGTTTCTGGCAACAGTAACGTCATCTTGGTGAATTCCACCCGACGTTAGGTTAGTCTACGTGACCTTGATAGAAATGGAAGCAAATAAGGCATTCTGTAATCCTGATGAAAATATATTAGATGCAAAACCTCCAGGTGGTAGAAGTGCTTTACAGACATAAGTGTATTTGAAACAATAAAGGATCACCACTATGACCACCACTGCCATCACGACCACCACCACTGTCAGAACCCTGTGAATCAAGGCTGTCTAGAAATACTGATTCTTCTAGGATCAAGGCCACTAAAGCGGCTCTGGCCAGCTCAGTGGTGGCTTTTAGTTCTCCCTGATTTGATCATTTTTGCTGAGCAATGGCCTTAGCAAATATGGCTCTTTAAGACTGTCTCCTGGCTTCACTAAGTTTGCATCAGTGTTACAGGCGAAATAAGACTGGTGACTGAATCAAAACTTACAAAAATCAAAATCAAAATAGCCACCAGAAATTTTGAATGCAAAGACTTAACTTGGTCAGGCTTGTGGCATTTGGGTGAGTGACCAAAACAAACATTGCTTTTCCTAGAGCTGTGATCCTTACCATTGTGGAACTGTGACCCTTTCTTATTGGATATTTGGTTTGGTGACATTCCCCCCTATTTCTAAAAGAGCTATATAAGATACACACACACACGTGTGTGTGTGTGTGTGTGTGTGTGTGTGTGTACATTTCAATGAAAGCAACATTGATGTAATTTTCTTAAGAAAATATTTTATTGATTTTACTGTGCTGTTTGAGGCATTTGGAGATGTTTGGGGCTTTATAAAGCCAAGGCTGAGAATGGCCATTCCAGATAGATCTGCTGCTCTATTTGGGCACCTGTCAATTAACTTTCCCCAGTTCCAGAGTGTGGGAAACAACAGGAGAGACTCACTGATTTATGCTTGGCTGTGGTGAGTGAGAAGATGTGATTTGGAGGGTAAGGGATGAGCTGTAACACTGCTTGGATATTTTAAAGGGCCCTTGCTTTGAGCCTCAGCAGACAGCTTCCTGGCCACCTTGACAGTGGATGTTAATTGCTGAACCCAGAAGCCTTGATCCCCTCTTAGAACTCCTGACTCCAAGAGCGTACCAGACTGCTGGAATTAAGACTACGTTTTCCAGCCTCTTTTGCTGATAGGTGTGGTCATAAGAGTAATTTCTGGCCTATTGGTCAGGATGTAAATAGAAGAGTAATGCCACAGCTTCTAGGGGCAGTCCTTAAGAGGTGGACTGGTTCACTTCTAAAGAAGGGACATAATAGCAAACACTTAAAGAATAGTATTTTTCTTTCGCCCTCATACATCACTGATCCTTTTAGGCACCTGTCTGTGTGCAGTTAGTGACTTTTGCTGGGGGGGTCATTGAGTGGAGGGGGTTTGGAATAAGGCTGAACAGATGAGAATCCTTATTTTACCATTTATTAACTGTGTGCTTTTTTTGGCAATTTGCTCAGCTGTTTTGCCTTTGTTTCCTCATCTGTAAAATAAGAACAATATTCCCCGTGTTACAGGGTGACTGTGAGAACTAGGGTGGCACTGTGGGAAGAGGGCTTAGCACCACAGGAGGTTCACAAAGATGAAAGCTGTTGGTCTAGGCTTCCCTGGTGGTGCTGTGGTTAGGAATCCGCCCGCCAATGCAGAGGACACGGGTTCAAGCCCTGGTCCGGGAAGATCCCACATGCCGCAGAGCAACTGAGCCCGCGAGCCACAACTACTGAAGCCCGCGTGCCTAGAGCCCGTGCTCCGCAACAAGAGAAGCCACCGCAAGGAGAAGCCCACGCACCGCAACAAAGAGTAGCCCCGGCTCGCCGCAACTAGAGAAAGCCCGTACGCAGCAACGAAGACCCAACGCGGCCAAAAATCAATCAATTAATTAATTAAAAAAAAAAGAAAGCTGTTGGTCTTATTAAGGCTGAGGTGGGGTCTGGGAGAAGGGGGATAAAAAAGTCTTGTAAGTTGCTAATTTATAATAAATCCCCAAAGGGATAGTCTTTCAAATGCATACTTATTAAAAAATTTATCAACAGGGGAAGTGTTCTTAGGAGAGAAAAGGAACTTTTTTCTTTTAGGCATAAAGCTGGTTTTCTAATATTTGAGGAAGGCTTAGAAAGTGTGGTCAGTAGAAACCAGTCCCTTGTCCCTGGACTCCAAGAAGGTGATGCTATCTTGATGGAACTCAGTCTGCTCACCTGGGAAGTGAAGAGTATGTGGTACCACCCACTCTCTGAGGTCACACACACACCTGGACATCTGTGCCTTTCATGTTACACTACAAATGAAAACATTTTATCAGGTGTTTGCTTAAGTATGGATTATATTTAAGATACATATTTTTTTTCTTGCCTGAAAGTCACGGCAGTGAGAGCAGGCTGGAAGCATGTGCAGGGCGAGATACTTTTCTTGGTGGGCTGGTTTTTTTGATCGTTAGACCCAAACTCTCACTTATAGTAAATGGAGTGGTCTGTCCCTAGCAGGTCCCGGAAATGTGGGAGGTGTCCTTGGTGCTGAATTACAGGAAGGGGGTCCGTTAATCAACACCCAAGACCAACATCTGTGCCTTTGATGATAGAGAGATAGAGAAAGAGAGATAGAGGGAGAGAGAGAGAGCAGGATGGGGGGTGGGGGGAGGAAAAAAACTGACACATTCCAGGTTGTTTGTTATGTTTTTTTGTTTTTGCTTTGGAAGGGGTGGGTGGGGCAATGTGCGGATCAGAGAAAGTCTAGAAAGAACAAGATTCTTAAAAGTAAATCTGTGGGGATGCCCAGGGGGCGGGTGCTGCCCATAGGTTTGCAGGGTTTCCCTGTGTTGTCATGGGGATTAATTAGTCAATGTTTGTGCCTTATTTTGGAGTCACTATTAGTTAAGCATGTTCGGGGAGCTATGACTCAGATGCTGAACTATTTTCAAAAGGGAAAGTGTGTGTTAAGGTTTCTGAGTGGTAGAGCACCCATACATGTAATATCACCCTCAGAAGCACCCTTTTGCTCTATATGGATGACATCTTGCCAAAACATGTTGACTATTTTTAGCTAAAATTTTTTAGGTTAAAATTAAATTTGCAAAGTGACATCTGAGAGGAATATGTTGGAAGAATTGGAGTCAATAGGATCTTTAAGAAAATTCCCTTCTTTTCTTTATCTTTCTTTTTTTCCTTCCCCACGCCTGCTTTTCCTTTCTTATGCTTAGTCAATATAAGAAAACAGACCTTTCCATAATATGAAGTCTTTATTGGTAGATTAAACAGCTCAAGTTTATTCAATTATTATTTACTCCATATCTTTCCATTAAAAACACTAGATGGGCCTTATTTATCTTGATAGTCATCAGAGCAGCTAGAATTGCATTCATTCATTCATTCATTCATTCAACAAACATTCCTGGAGCACCTTCTCTGTGCCAGGCCCTGGTCATGGAATGGTGTTTCGTGGAGCTCTAATTCAATGCTCACATCATAGGGGCCCCTACAGTACCAGTGGATCAGTTTTCTTATATAATTACCTATCAGGAAAAGTAAAATCCTTAGATTTTTAAATATGAAAGAGATATATGCATGTGTTTTTATTAACTCAAAGTAGACCCTTATGACCATCAGTTGTTTCTGGTAACTTATAAGTAATATAAATGGCCTTGCCCTTGCTTTTAATTAAATTTTGATTTTCAGTTCTTCCCAGGTAAAGAGATGCTTCCCAGTTCCCTTTGTGCACTGTGCTTTGTTTCCTGGTCTGGGCTGGTCGCAGGTAACCACCAGTGTGTACTACATCTTCAAGTAGCCCATTGAAGGTGTTGTGGTCATTAAGAAATTCCTCAGGTCTGAAGGAAGACTTAGGGGTTAAAATAATACCTTGAATATTTAAAATGACTATTAATACAGACAGGGTCTTGTTTGGTAAACATCATGATATAAAATGCTCATAAATTGGTTTGTATAAACTCAAATATACCAAATCCATATACCTCCTGAATTCACTAAGGGCACTTAGTATGTGCTTTGCATGTACTCCAGGCATGATGAATATCATTTGAATATTTGGAGTATTGATACAATTTGCTCTTTGGATCTTTTCTGTTTTCCGTGGCACGCATGCTGGTCCCTGGAATTTGGAAGGACTAAACGTGGCAAAGTCTATGTCTGTAATTGATATTCAAATTTAGGCAACAGGGGCTTCCCTGGTGGCGCAGTGGTTGAGAGTCCGCCTGCCGATGCAGGGGACGTGGGTTCGTGCCCCGGTCCGGGAAGATCCCACATGCCGCGGAGCGGCTGGGCCCATGAGCCATGGCCGCTGAGCCTGCGAGTCCGGAGCCTGTGCTCCGCAACGGGAGAGGCCGCAGCAGTGAGAGGCCCGCGTACCGCAAAAAAAAAAAAAAAAAAAAAAAATTTAGGCAACAGCCCATTTATAAATGAGTTATTTTTCAAAACCTCATTTGTTAAATCACCACGAGGCATTCACAGCACATTTTTCGATATAAGTACCATTCTACCCATTTTAGGCATATGGCAGAAAGGCCACTGGGGGGCAGGGTTGGAGTCATACTCATTTTTGGGGCTCCAGCACCGTGTCTCCCTTGTACTGGAGAGAATGACAGTTTACCCCTCTCTCTGAATGTCCCCTTCCATCCTTCAAGATTCAGCTCAAATGTCACACCTTCAGTGAAGCCCAGTGACCCCAGGTAGAACTTATTTGCCGTTCTGTCAGCATCCTTATAGTATTTTGTATTATGTACCACTTATCACATTGTGTTTTGATGAATTAGTGATGATTTTCCTGGTGTTGCCGTGAACTTCTTGAGGGCAGGGACCTTGATTCACTTCCCTGTGTACCCCTAAGACCTAATTCTGTACCTGAAACCTGGTTGTATCTCAACAAATATTTAATTGAATATATACATATTTGTTAGAATTGCAGGCCACTCCAAAAAAAGTTAGTGTAACCTGTAATGTGGCTGAACTCGAGTGCCTAGAAGCTACCACTGAGTGTAATATCACTTCTAGGCAACAACTCATTCTAAAATTCAATGTTGGAAAGAGAAGTGTCCAGTATGGGGGGTAGGGGGTGATGGAAAGGGTCTTTGGGGGAGGGGAAGTGAGAAGAAGAAATAAATCCCAGGCATTTCCAATAGTGATACAGTGACCAAGAGGAAGATTTCCAGGTCCGGTGATGAAGATGTGTGTCCTCAGCAGTGTGTGTCAACCATTGACACATAAGGGATGGCCATCACATTTGGAAACCAGAGAGCACTGTCAGTGAAAACCCACCAGTCTCCCTCTTTGGCCGGACATGTGGTATTTTTGGGAGCCAGGGAATGGTGGGCTGGGTCTGCTCTGCTCCCACGACACGGCGGCTCCAGGGCCCAAGCCTGGCTCCCTGGGGCTGCAGGGTGGGCAGTGTAGGTGGCAGCCACTGTACCCTGGGGACAGACAGCTCTGTGCGCTCAGCTCACCAGGTCATGAAGGGATGCCCGACATCCCTTAGGTGGGAGTCACATGCCTCAGGGTTAGCGAGAGAAAAGGGGGAGGCTTATGTGCTGAGCATGACTTATTCAAAATACTAAACCGAAACCACTTTGAGGGCCTTTTAGAAACGGCAGCTGACTGCTGGCTTCAAACCTCTCACTCATTCTCCCAGACTCCAAATTCCAGCAACATACGTCAATTTTACTCCGAAAGGCTAAGTACTGGTGTTTCAAGTTGGTTCTTCAATGTGATATTCTTAAAACAACCCCGGTGAAATTTAAAGCCGGAAGTCGATGGCAAAACAGAGCGGGGTGCTGGTGGTATCCTGGCCTGATCTTTGAACAACGGGCTGTCTTGTGGGAAAGAAAAGAATATATTGAAAGACAAGATTGCGGAGACAGATGAAGTCCAGTGATGGCTAGCGGCTCTGTCTTGCTGCTGTCCACAGAAGGCCGGGAGGAGGGGAACATAAACAGAGGCATCTGGTCCCCCAGCATGGAGCGGCGGGTCCGTGAACCGTGGCAGATGCAGCCTCAGCTGTGATTGGGCACGAGGCATCGGTGTCCAAGCCCGGGTCACGCGCAGGGCCCGTTTTAACTGTGACAGTGCAGTGTCAAACTGCCATTCTTTCTTTCTCGGGTGGTTTTTTTTCCTCTGAAATCTGCCAGCTCTCAGAAGCAGCCTAGACTAGGCCCCTCGGGTTCACAGGCTGGAGGAAGTGAGAGGGAAAAGCAGTGAGTGACATCCAGAGAAGGACGCTGGAGGGGGAGCGGGAGAGCCAGCAGCGAGCCTGGAAAGATGTGAACAGAGGGACCCCGGGCTTTGCATCACTGAGGGCAGAATTAAGTGTAGACGAGGCACTTAGCAAATTATGCAGGAGAACATTTTTAGGGCTTTGCTTCTGAGATGTAACTGTGAGCTCTGGGAAGACTTAAAGTGTTCTTTATCAAAACTTAGGAAGATAGCGTATACACTACCAAACGTAAAATAGAGAGCTAGTGGGAAGCAGCCGCATAGCACAGGGAGATCAGCTCGGTGCTTTGTGACCACCTAGAGGGCTGGGGTGGGGAGGGTGGGAGGGAGACGCGAGAGGGAGGGGATATGGGGATATATGTATACATATAGCTGATTCACTTTGTTATACAGCAGAAACTAACACACCATTGTAAAGCAATTATACTCCAATAAAGATGTTTAAAAAAAATAAAAAAACAAAAACTTAGGAAGAAAGCCAGTGGTATCATGTTTCCTAAGAATCACTTGATGTATATTCATGGCGGAAACCAAAAGAATAGGTGTATTTGTACGAAAGCCTGCGTCCTGGCAAAATGTAACTTTGCGCTCCCAGGTCTCCGGGGAATTTATTAATATAACTGGCTTTACCCTGAGGTTTGGGGAAATTTGGTGGAGTGGACCCCATTTGGCGATGGCCCCTAACAATTCTCAAACCTCTTCTGGGAGCGATTGGAAATACCTGGCCTTTTTCCATTTCGGGTTCACTCAGTTTCCCTCTCTCTCTCTCTTCTTGTTAGGAAGGAGGGAGTTATTTCCAGAACTTGGCTGATTTAAAAAAACACACTACCAGGGCAGGTTTTTCCTTTCTGTTTGTTTCTGAAAGCCCAAAGATGGGGGTGAGGAGATGAGGTGCAGTCAGGATCAGAGGACCATTTGTATCAGTGGGCTGAGTCTGCTGGTGAAAGCTACGCGTCTTACAAACCTTTCCTTCCATTGTCAAGCTTTTGTGTTCGGCTTTTGCTGTTCTCCTTTCTCTCTCGCTCTTTTTTTTTTTAGTGCTTCGTCCCTCGTGGGGTTCATTATGGGTTTTCCTTATTTCCTTTCCTGTCCCTCCTCCATCAGTAAGGGACGAATAGGTCAGAAATGACTCAGAAATCTCTAGGCAAAAAATACTTCCCAGTTCTGGGTGGAGAGACCTGACAAACACCCTAGTGATGGGGGCATCCCAGGAGCCTCGGGCCTCCGAATCCTAGGGAAGTGCACTGGGGCTGTGCTTACAGTTGGAAAATAAACAGACAAGGAGGCAGACAAAAAACCTAATCATCTTACTTGCCACAGTCTGATTTCTATTAAGCCCAGATAGATTCCTTACAGATGTGGATTCCTGAGCCCCTAAATCCCGTAATCTCCTATAATGGTAGAACCTTCCTCATTTCCTTTCTTTCTTGCTGTCTCCCTAGAGAGATGTAGTCCTCACATTCTGTGTTTAGAATTGGCTTCCATCTCTCACTAGTTATTTATCCTATAGCACAGCAAAGTCCCTTCCG
Source organism: Aethalodelphis obliquidens (assembly GCF_003676395.1). Lineage (NCBI taxonomy): Eukaryota > Metazoa > Chordata > Mammalia > Artiodactyla > Delphinidae > Aethalodelphis > Aethalodelphis obliquidens. The sequence continues at coordinate 11,889,322 of NW_020837945.1, forward strand.
ACGCTCTAGCTTGATGATATGTTTCCCATCTCTGTTCCATTTACATGTCTCTGCGTTTGACGTTCTCCCTTTGTGTCGTGTGTCTCCTCCCCTCCTTCCCTCACCACTCCCAAGGGGCTGATCAGCTTTTGGTACTAACCTCTGCACCTCTTCTACTCAAAACTGGGCATGGGATGGTGCTCTGACACCCTAAACATTTCTTGGTCTCTGAATAGAAGTCGGTCAAACGCACGGGCTCAGATCGTGCAGGATAAGCAGCGCTGCTTCTAAACGGTGTGCAAGCCGGGCGTCTCAGCCATGTTTTTTCCACTGAGTTCGTCCCTGTCCACGCGAAGCCTTTTATTCACCCTAAACGATGTCTCCTCAGAAGACCATCTCTCCGTTTATCACACCGGAAAGTATGATAAACAGCGAGTTTTCACGCTACTGTTGGTGCAAGGTGCCTTTCCTCCGCAAACATCTGGCCCCTTGATAAATTGTTTCAGTGCTCCCGGCCTAGCGCAGAGCCTGCGCCGCTGCTCGGGATCTGTTCTCAAGTTGTTGCCGGGCCCCCGCCGTATGATTACAATTATGGAGCTGTTAGCGGGCAGATGAGGCCTGCGAGGGGCAGGTGGCAGCCGGGCCTCAATTAACGCACAGGCACCAAATCCCTTCCTAATGAGGCTGGGCCACCCAGAGGAGCCAGGAGGCATGTGTCAGTGACAGCAACAGAGGATTTGCAATGGAGAGGGGGAGAGGGCAGTCAACAGGTACCTGGCTCGGCTGCAGAAACAGCCCTTTTGGAAGGGTTTCAGGGCCCAGAAAGAACCCTGGGCCAGCCGGGGCAGGAGTTGTGGGCGTGGCACCTGGGGAACTTGGTTTTGCTCCTTTCATCTTTCCGAGTGGCCCCCTCCCTGGTCACTTCACCTCCTTAGTGTGTATGAGTGAAGAGTTAAGACTGTCTCCCAGGATCAGTGGTACATGAGATGTGGCCGGCCAGCAGGCAAGGTAATGATGTCAGAAACGTAATAAAGGACCATTGTCTTGAGTGGCATTTGAATACCAAATCGGACACCGCAATAACGCAGCAAGTGTCACATCGGGCTCTGTGGTTAAGGGCTCGTTGCCATTTCCATTGCAAATCTTCGGGGGCTTTGTGTGGGTTCGTCATCTGAATTTATACGGGATTGAAATTTGTCTGGCTCCCTGTGAGCTTTTGTGAATTAAAAAAAAGGAGAACAAAACTTTAAGAACTCACCAAGTGTTCGCAAGGGCGGCGTCACTGGAAGAATTCTGGGCGCCTTGGTTGCTCCAATCCCTTGTCTGAAACGGCTCCCCAGAAAGTTTTGAGACTTGCCCTGCAGTGTGTATCTCCCAGTTTTTCAGAAACTGGAAATAAATCAGGATCTCTTGCTAGCTGTGCACTCACGGTTCTGCTGCGGTGGGCAGGAGAGCACCGATTATACATGCGTTTTCCCGGGACCACAGCTCGTGCCCTGGGGAGCCTTGAGAGGGGCCTTTGTGTGCACACAATTCTCTAATCATAAACCCATATTCCAGTGTGTGGGTTAGAGCTGTGTTTGAAACTGATTCTTTGCGATTCTTCCCTCCCTCCCTTCATTCTTCTCTTGTAGCACAAAAACAGTGTTGAAGAAGGTCCGACACCTTAAAAATAAGGCAGAGAACCACCCTTGGGGCTCTGACTGCCCCTTTGTCCACACGTGTGACAGTGTTTGGATAATATTATGAACCATATGTGTCAGGCTGGAGCTCAGAGACAAAGGGGTAAACCAAGAACCCCTGGGGACCACCCCACGCTTCTCTCCTACTGTCGTTTCTGATCCAAGTAGTATTTAATTGAACGTTTCTGTCGTTCCTCTAATAGTTTGTTATAACAACATATGTCTAGAAAGAGGATTCTCCTTTTGAAAGGGGCAGTTTGCCAACCTTTATTCATCCAGCTGATTTTATCTCTACATGTTTGCATCTCTGTGTCTTGGACAACTGAAGACTCTATTTAAATTCTGTGGCGTAAGTTTATTTATTGTCTTGAGTATCGCATCCCTAGTCTCCAAGTCCTTTCGGGACAGTCCAGAAACACCAGTGATTGTTGAGTTGTAGGACTAGAAGATGGTACAAATTTTATTTTTTTTTCCTTCCTTTCCTCCCTCCTTCCTTCCTTCTTGCCTGCGTCATTCTCTCTTTTTTGGGGCAAGACCCAACTCCAAACCCACTTTAAGTCAAATCTGTCTTTGCTCTTCCAGAAACCCCATAGGGAATTAAATCCCTCTGTTACCGAATTAAGTCGAATTTAAGTCTTATGGACCCTGCTAGGGTCCTAGTCTGGCCTAGAGATCCTTGGGAGGGGGAGTTTCTTTCTGCTTTCAGGCTTGAGCAGCCGAATAATGAATCCAAAGCTGAGATCGACACAGCACAAGCTTTGTTAAATGGCGAAAGAATGGAGAAGTGGGAACTAAGTTCTCAGATTAAGTTCTCCCCGCGTGAAGAGTAAAGGCAAAGGGAGGAGGAGTGAGGCTAATGGTGGGGAGACAGATGCATTAGTCTACTGGGGAAGGGGCAGGGCTTTTTCCGAGGGAGTGCGGTGCCACCCCCTTTTTATCTTTTTTTGGTCCTTAATGTCCAGTCCTGGCTGCCAGTGGGTGTGTCATTTAATATGCTAATGTAGTAAAATCAGGGTATAATGAGACTCAGGGTCTGTCGGAGGTCAGATTTGTTGCCATCTGGTTCCATCTGGTTTTTTGTTTGTAGTTTCCTTTCTTATCTCTAGACCCTTTGACTTAAAGATTTTTGTTAACTCCTGCTAAAGGTGGGATTGGAGGGTTCTGAGCAAAGACCTGGAGCAGCTCTTTCTCAAAGAGGCAACACCCTTTCTCAGAGACATCTAATGTCTTCCAAACCAACCTAAGAAGTCTCACCCAGTGCATTCTTAACTTCTCTCAAGCCCTGACGCATCTAGCATCTCACACCACTCACGCATCATCCCTGGGAGCGGGGCAAGGGACTGTCTTATGTGCACCCACTTTTTGGAGGAGAGAAAAAGCCCTCAGATGGGTTCAGCAATTGCTTAAAGCTGCACGGCCCATTTTCAGAATCGTGATGTTTTCGTTCTGATTCCTTCAGAAGCTGACTCAGAGACAAAGATTTGAAGCAAATACTTTATTTGAGAGATGACCCTAGGAAGCATTACAGGAGAAGGAGGAAATGAGATGGGGGAGGGAAGGAAGCCAATAAAATGTGTTATTAAGCTAGTTACCACTGTGGGAAACCAGCGCAACCTTCTGGGGGGACTCTGGGGATGGAGGAGGAATCCCCAGTCACAGTTATTCCAACCAAGGGGTAACCTGTCTTCACTGGTTGAAGCTGATTCCAGGGATATTAACACACCAGCACAAAGCATGGCGTCCAGGCCAGAAGAAGCCTTCAATTAAGGAAGCAGTGTTTGGAGGAATCTTCAGAGTATACGGGATATTGATGGGATGCTGATTACATCCGCTCCACCTGACGTCTGGATACCTCACCTGGATTTGTTCTGCTTTTCCATACACTTTGGTGTGCAAGGCAAGCGTTGGAGGGACACAGGAGGGGAAGGAGATGAGGAAATGGTAGGGAGGGAGGCAGCGTGGGCAAACTTTCTAAATATGCATGTGACACTTAGAGCTAGAGCAGCGGTCCCAACCTTTTGGCACCAGTGACCGTTTTCACGGAAGGCAAGTTTTCCAAGGACCGGGGGCTGGGGGATGGTTTCGGGATGATTCAAGCGCATTACATTTATTGTGCATGTTATTTCTATTATTGGGGCTTCCCTGGTGGCGCAGTGGTTAAGAATCCACTTGCCAATGCAGGGGACACGGGTTTGATCCCTGGTCCGGGAAGATCCCACATGCCGCGGAGCAACTAAGCCTGTGCGCCACAACTACTGAGTCCACGTGCCACAACTACTGAGCCTGCACTCTGGAGCCTGAGAGCCACAACTACTGAGCCCGTGTGCCTAGAGCCCATGCTCCACAGCAAGAGAAGCCACCACAATGAGAAGCCCACGCACCGCAACGAAGAGTAGCCCCCGCTCGCTGCAACTAGAGAAAGCCCACGTGCAGCAATGAAGACCCAACACAGCCAAAAATAAACAAATAAATAAATTTATTTCTATTATTATTATATCAGCTCTGCCTCAGATCATCAGGCATTAGAACTTGGAGGTTGGGGACGGCTGACTAGAGAGATGCCACATCCCAGCAGCTTTCAAAAATTGAATTGGATGAATGAATAAATCTGTTCATTTTCATTACTTATGCTCCTGGACCAGATCAGCGGTGTGGCCTGTAGATTTCCTTGTACATTGTTAGTTAACTTTCCGTGTAAGGATGTGTGTAGTTAGAATCATAAATGTGAGCACTGGAAGGGAACTCAAAAGCCTCCTCCTGAAATAAGACAAGGATCTCCCTTATTTTACAGATGATGCTCTGAGGACCAGAAGAGTTCCCTGCTCAAGGGCCTGTTGCTCATGGTGGATGGCCCCAACCTCTTACGTCCTTATGTCTACATCCGCAGGTTCCTCAACAATTGAGCCAAGGGGGATTTCTAGCCAAACCCCCGATCAGTCCTTAGCTTTGCCTTCTTCTCTACATCTTAGGCTCTATATTAGCTCTCTTCTGTTGCCCTCTGAATCCTGACTTGGTTAGTCTAGAACTCAACATCAAAGACCCCCCAAGATAAAAGTTCCATTCAGCCAGTGGTGTGTGGTAAAGGTTTGACATCTAGCTCTCTGGGGTGGGGTGGAGAGAGCTCTGATTTTTAGCATTTACCGGTTTCTGTGGTGTAAACACTCCCACAGTGGCTGTTTTTTGAACCTCCAAGAGAACATTGCTAAACACAGAGTTGGGAAGAGACACTCACAATTGGTTCCAGTGCAAGCCAGCCCCACAGACCACTACTTCAGTCCCCAAAGAGCTGAAATGCCCAGCTAACTGGGAAATCTCCCAGCCCCAAACATCTACAGTCCCAAAGCCCCGCCATCCAGATCTACTCGTCTGCGCCCTCACTATCCCCAGTCCCTCAGCACTCACCCCCACCCCAGCAGTTCTAGATCAGGGCTTGGTCCTTTCAAACTGTCCACTTAGGACAGCTGTCCCTGGGGAGGGGAAGAGAAGGAGGGTGTTCTACCTGCCTCCCACCATATGTGACTGATTAGGTCTGCACATCAAGTTTGTCTCTTTCAGCCCATGAGGTGTCTGCAGAGGCACCAGACATCCCTCCAAATCTTCCTGCAAGAAATACCTTTGTTCACTGGGACAACATTGGGATGGCATAGGATGTGAAGCTGGCAATGCTCATGTTTTGCACTTAACTGTACTGGCTCATCGGGTTTACAGCCAGACCTGTGCCCATGACACCTCCTCAGGGAAGCCTTCCGAGACTTCCCTCAGTGTAGATTTCTGGTATTTCTTTTCCATTGGAGACCTTTCTTATTCTTTAATGTGATTATTAAATTATTTCTCTCCATCACTAAGCTCTATGAGGGAACAGTGTGTGTCCATTTGGGTTCCTTAGGGTGTCACCAGGTGCTAGCACAGTGCCTGGCACACAGTATCAATGAATATTTGTGTAATGAATGAAAAAACCCATCAACGGAATGAATGAAAGACCTGGAGCACTGCTGCTCTTGAAGAACCACTGTTCTCCCCACCGGCTGCCCATGAGACTCATCAGTATGCTTTCCAAAAAATAGGGTGTGGGGTTTCTGGCTCTGGTAGCTCTGGAAGGTTCCAGAGGTGATGATCACGTCCATCCAGTGCTGAGAGCCACTGGTCCTGAGAAAGGGATCTGAGGGGTCTTTACGAGAGTGGTTTTCAAACGTGGCTGCATCTTGAGACCCCCGAAGCCCAGACTGCACCCTGGAACAGTGTCTTTGATGTGGTACCCACACACTAGTATTTTTAAAACTTCTGTTAACATCACTAATCGTGAGAGAAATTCAAATCAACAACGCAATGAGGTATCACCTCACCCTGCTCAGAATGGCCATCATTAAAAGTCTACAAATAACAAATGTGGAGAAAGGGAACCCTCCTACACTGTTGTTGGGAATGTAAATGGGTGCAGTCACTATGGAGAACAGTATGGAGGTTCCTTAAAAAACGAAATATAGAGTGACCATATGATCCTGCAATCCCACTCCTGGGCACATATTCAGAAAAGATTAAAACTAATTTGAAAAGACACATGCACCCCAATGTTCATAGCAGCACTATTTACAATAGCCAAGACATGGAAGCAACTAAGTGTCCATCAACAGATGAATGGATAAAGAAGACGCGGTACATATATACAACGGGATACTACTCAGTCATAAAAAGAATGAAATGTCTTTTGCAGCAACATGGATGGATCTAGAGATTCCACACTGAGTGAAGTAAGTCAGATAGAGAAAGACAAATATCATATGATCTCACTTATATGTGTAATCTAAAAAAAGTGATAAAAATGAACTTATTTCCAAATAGAAACAGACTCACAGACATAGAAAACAAACTTATGGTTACCAAAGGGAAAAGGGGGAGAGAGAGAGATAAATTAAGAGTTTCGGATTAACAGATACACACTACTGTATATAAAATAGATACACAACAAGGACCTACTGTACCAGGAAACTATGTTCAATATCTTGTAATATCCTATAACAGAGAGGAATCTGAAAAAAGGTTCTTTTATGCATATATCTATCTATCTAAATCACTTTGCTGTACACCTGAAACTAACTTTGTAAATCAACTATACTTCAATTAAAAAAAAAGAAAAGGGCAAAAAATTTTCTGCAGGTAATTCCGACATGTAGACACAACTGAGAACCACTGCAAAGTGTCTTCTCTCTCTTAAGCTTCCTTCTCTCTCTCGTTTAGGAATGTTTACCCCTTCCCCCACCTCCATGGTCACCCCACCCTTTGTGGGTGTGGCTATAGAACTTGGGGTGGCCCTGTGACTTTGGCTGGTGGGATGTTAGTGGACCTGAAGCAATCAAAGGCCTTGAAAAGCCCTTGCAGGACTGGGCTTGCTGCCTTGCACTTTTGCCAATGCCACGAAAAGAACATGTCTGGCAGCCTGTTGGTCCAAGGCAGAGGAGAGACACATGGAACAGAGCAGCTCCCACAGAGCTCAGTGTCTCCCAGGCCTGCTGTGAGACACACAGTCACCCCAGCGGCTGGTGCCTGAAACACAGCTGCTCAGACAGGCCAGCCCAGATCAGCCGAACCTCAGACCACCCACAGACACGCAGACACTTCGGTGATAATAAATGACCGTTGTTTGAAACCACTGAGTTTTTGGTTCATCGCACAGCAATGGAAAACTGATACATCTTCTTTTCCACAATGGTATAAATATCCACCCGTGGCTAATTAGGTGTTAGTTCACCTTTGCGAGGCCTTAGTGGTGTTAGTTTCTTCACTGCTTCCCCAAGAAAAGAAAGATTACAAATGGACAGAATTTTGACTCGCTTATAAAATCGCACTGTGTATGCATCCTGTAAGTCACATTGGCCAATCTCCTTCGGTTCAGTTCACAAGCTGGGGGGCTGTGTGACCTTGTGCAAAGAGGATGACAGGATTATAGAATCTCCAAGCGAGATACTACTGTTATCACACTAGTTCTTCATATATATTCATAGCTTTACAGTGTCATCAATATGGCCCTAACGTGTTTAACAAATGACATGTATAAACAATCTATATATCAGCACCAATCACTCAGATATTTGTATTTTTACCCCTTTTCCTGAACTAAAGAATATGGTTTAACAGGACATTTATTAATCTGGTTAGAGTACATTTATCTGGAAATTGTCAATAAATGAAATATTTTGAATGTTACCTTATTAAGTCAGAAGAGATTGACAATCCTTTGTCCCCACATACAAGTAGAGTGAAATGAAGGCTGCAAGTTACATACACATGCTTTTCTCCTTCACGTCCCTGGTGATTTCAGTGTACAAAGTCCTCACTACCCTCACTGTGAGCCCCAGACTGAGGGGAGGCGTTCCGATATCTGACTGGAGCTTGGGTTGGGTCTCTGCAATGCCATTTGCGTTGAAGTAGCATCCCCTGGATAAACTGGGTACCCATATCTCAGTTCTTAAATGGGCTAACCTGATGTGGGGTCCAGAGAAGGCCCCAAGAATGGGCTCCGGGGAGGGTGCCGTGGACTCCCTGCTACTGAAGGCACACACACGTGGGCATTATTCTGGGGAGAAGGATCAACGTTTTCATTAGATTCTCAAAGAGATCAGTGACCTCCTAGTAGGTTAAGGACCATCAACCCTAGTGGAAAGTCCAGTGCAAAGGAGAATCCTACCCTCCAAGCAATCACCCTTCAGCTTCTGCGATTCCAGGGACTCTAAGGATGGGGGCATAATAACAGTAATGGCATTTACTGAGTGCTTACCATGTGCCATGCATTCTAGGTGCTGTCTGTGCTTTACCTCTGAATTAATGCAATTTTATAGGTGGACCCTGCGAGGTTTAGCGACCAGGACTGTCTGACTTGAAGCGCAGGCTCCTAACCATTGCGCATTGAGCCTCCTGCAGAAGAGCCTCAGAACACACAATGTGGCCCCCAGAGGGTCACACAACCAGAGGAAACATGGCAACAGCTTGCAACCTACGGATGAATCCCCCTTATTCAATGGCACTCCCCCAAATAAAAAGGGAAAGGAGCCTGCCAGAAGGACCTCGTGGTCCCAAGGTTTTCCGTTCTGAGAACATCAATGCTGGGTCTGTTTGTGACCCTGGAATTTGGGAGGAATATCTCCCACTGGGGCACTCAGATGCTCCATTGCAAATGGAGCGGGGGAATGTCCAGCCCTGTGCAGCCACCTCCTCTCCTAGGATGAGCCCTCTGAACCGCTCCCGGCTGGTCGGCAGGATGTGAGTCTCAGGGGACAACTTGCCAGGCCCCACCCCAGTTCCAGCCTCTGGAGTTATGGCCACTCACCCTCCTTTCCCAACACCTCCAATGTCTTCTCTCCTCCCCCTTGACATCCCCATTCTCGGTTTGGCCCCAGCTACCACTTGGTCTTCTGAGTTGAGATCTCTATGAAGAACCCAGGCCCCTCACCAAGCAAAGCTTCCACCCTTGCACTTATGGAGGATTCCGTCTTCTGCTCCTTTTATGTGCTTCTCCGACTGCAGCAGTTAGACATTTCAAATCCTTTTGGAAAGAAGTAGGTATAAAAAAATTCAACAAATAAATAAAAATAATCCCCAACAGAACTCCAGGACTCCGAGCGCTGGGCTGTCATTTGTCCGTCTTTGCTCTTGCACTTGGCTTCCTTGGGCTTATGTAACCCCAAGATTCCAGAGGAGATTTTCCATTTGCTTCATTTCTCCAGCAAGAAAACATCCCTCAAAAGGTGTGGGATACGGGGCTTCCCTGGTGGCGCAGTGGTTGAGAGTCTGCCTGCCAGTGCAGGGGACACGGGTTCGAGCCCTGGTCTGGGAAGATCCCACATGCCGTGGAGCAACTAGGCCCGTGAGCCGCAACTACTGAGCCTGCGCATCTGGAGCCTGTGCTCCGCAACAAGAGAGGCCGCAACAGTGAGAGGCCCGCACACCGCGATGAAGACTGGCCCCCGCTTGCTGCAACTAGAGAAAGCCCTCGCACAGAAACAAAGACCCAACACAGACAAAAATAAAATATAAAATTTTTTTTAAAAAGGTGTGGGATATGAAACACTTTCTGAAGCTATGCCCTCAGGAAACCGAAATTTATTCATCCATTCATCAGTCAATCAACAAACATTAATTGAGTACCTACTAAGTGTCAGGCTCTATGACAGGCACCAGGAGTAAAGAGGAGTCTTAGAACTCATTCATGCCTTCAGAGTATTCCCAATCTGGTTGGAAACATGTCCCTTCCTTTGGGGTTGACTCTCCCACTGAGCTTGGTGAAGAGCACATGTGTTAATTAACACAGAACTCACCTCGTTGCTGGCTTCTGACACTTATTAGTTGGGTGAACGAGAGCAGGTCACCTCATCTCTCTAAACCCAGCTTTTTCATCGTTGAAGTGAGGGTCCTAGAACTTACCATGCGTTTTGCAAGCAGTAGAAGCACCGTGTGTGTACTTTCTACTCTAAATCACCAACGAGATTTTTCCCATTAAGTTTTGAGAAAGACTAAACACTGAATCAATCCTTTTAAATCCACTGCCCTCAGACTTCCTGCCACAGAAGTTCATCACCGACGTCTTCTTTCCTTCCCCCTCAAATCCCTCGTTTGGGTGCATGATAGATTCCTAGACAGAGCACTCGCACCACAACTTTTAAACATCTGTGAGGGAGTTGTACAATTCTTGGCACCAAAACAGAGACATTGTGCTCAATTGCTGGGCTCAGGCATGATTTTGACAGTTACGATACCTGGTTCAACGTTGCCGCTAGCCGAAAGTCACCCGTTTAAACATGTTTTCTTAAGCAGTGACTGATAAGTTGTTATCTTACAGCTTCTTCTGCTAATTAGACATCATGAGTCAAAGTTAATTTGGTGGAAAACATTTCTCAACTTAATGACATTTATGGGCAATTAGGCATGTGTGGAAGGGAATGCAGATTTTCATTTCAGCCTATTTCCAGGGTTTAACAAGAATCTCCTCTTTCCCGGTTGGACATTTCTCATTCTCTGAGGAATATGTTCCATACAGACACCATGGGCCTCCTTGTTATGCTAGAAACTGGTGACTGTTTGCACGAAACAAGCTACCACACAGTAATGAGATGCGGACCAAGATCAAATTAGGCTCCATGAAGGTTTTTGTGTTGTTTAGACCCGGGTCGCGTGGCAAGAGGTCCTGAGCTTTGTGCATGGTGAAAACCCCAGCAACAGACTCATGTCACTGATAAATGTGTGCCAAACATGTATTTTCAGCCCCTTGTCAGAAATGGTTTCTATTTTTGATGTTAACTCATTTCAAACACAGCTAACCAGGGGGAAAATACCATCCCTAAATTTCAAGATTACATGCCTTCGCTCTTGAGATTATGTAACTGTTTTTGAGGTGGGGGGGGAGTGGTTTTGGCCAGCAAAACATTCTCAACGGGTCATTTTGTTACAGTGAATTGACACATCCCCTTGCCTGAGATGTAGCTGACAGGCAAAGGCATGGGCACTTGGCCACTTCAGTTCCAGCTCAGCTCCTGGACGACATGGTACCCACCTGCCTCTGTCTCAGCCAGCATCCTTCTGGCCTGACTCTGTCTTCTCTCCAGGAGATGCTTTATGCTAGTTCTTTTCCTTTGGAAGGGGAGAGTCATCTTTATGTGTATGTACATACATACACATGGAAAGATAATAAATAGTAGTTATTCCTCCCTCTTACCCCTCTGGTAGGCTAGTTTATGGACATAAGAATGAAGATTGAAGTAGTCCAGTAATTCCAAAGCAATTCGGTGGGCTAAAGTGCAGAGTTGGGACTTACAATTAACCAAATCCTTCACCTAGGAGGCACGGGTCTTTCATACAATGCCAGGAGTTCACAGTTCTGTAAAGCCTGAATATGAGATACCCCTGGTGCCTCCAGATTTGCAAAGATTCTCATACTCTAAGTAAAGATTTAAAACATTTTATTTCTTTTGATGTACAACACACATATACATTATATATCCAAAAAATTTTTTTTAAACTATTTTCTGGGTGGTTGAAGGGTAGAATAAAACTTTACATGACAACCAATAATGATAATTTTGCCAGCTTATTATTCCATACTTTAGGTTTAGGTGTTTAGATGTTTCCTAAGGCGGAGGGGGTTGGAGGAGTGATGGAGTGGGAAGTTAGGGTTAGCAGATGCAGGCTTTTATATAAGGAATGGATAAGCAGCAAGGTCCTACTGTATAGCACAGAGAACTATGTTCAGTATCCTATGATAAACCATAATGGAAAAGAATATATATAGAAAAAGAATGTATACATATGTATAACTGAATCACTTTGCAGTACAGCAGTAATTAACGCAACGTTGTAAATCAACTATACTTCAATAAAAAAGAAAAAAACAAAATGAATCTTTCTAAAATATAACAATATTTAATACATGAGTATTATTGTAATACACAAACATCTATGTAAGCTATAAATAATACACGCATATTAAAATAAATAAGAGGAAAAAAAAATAAGAGGAGTGCACAAAACAAAATAACGATCAGGTAAAAACTCTAAAATCAGCAAAATCAATAACACTTTCTTCTATCGAAACTTTTCAGGAGACAGATATGATTTCCTGATGGTTTGCACTGCAATTCACTTAGACCCAAATTCACTTAGTCCCCCAAACCAATGCCATGATGAGATCTGCCCCATCTCAGGGGAAAGATCCACCCAAAAGCCCTGGGGCAGGTGTTGGTGGGCAGCTGCAGACTGGAAATCGTGATGCTGTGGAAAGGTGAAACGGGAGGGGCGGGGTCTGGCCCCCAGCACTGGAGCTAGCGCACAGGACTGCTGGAAAAATGACTTGTCCGTGGAGAACGTCCTTGTGTGGCATCTCACCTAGACTGCCATGTGCTTGGTTACACCCTTGCTGGCTGTGTGGTTACGAATTCTAGCTCTTTCCTCATCTGTAAAATGAAGATGACAATCATACCTACGTAGCACTTTTGTTATGGAGATTAAATGAGCTTTGCATATGTAAATGGGCACTGAAAGTGCCCGTCATTGTGGCAGTAGATATAATAATAATAGTAATGGCTAAATGTTAGCTCTTATTAGTAATGTACAGATACCAGTTTTGCCAAGAATGCCAAACGGAGAAATCAGCAGAGCAGGATTTGAGTCCTGGCGGGCTGCTCGCTGTTCACCAAAAGCCACCTAACTGCTTTGAGCTTCAGTCTCCTGTCTGTAAAATGGAGCTGATGATACCTGCCTCACAAAACTGTTGGAAGCATCAACAAGGCGGTGCCTACTGTAGGCTGTGATGTGCTGAGCATGGATGGCGTTAGAGCAGGTGGTCTAGAGCGAAGCTTGGGCTTTTCCTTTGAACTTGGGAGCTGACTGTGCCCTCCATCGGGGCATTGCCTCTGGACCACATGCTGTTCTCCTGGCCTTCCCTACTTCTCTCCCCCATCACAATATGCCTAATGGGTGCCCTTCTCTGCAGGCTCCTGCTTCCTGCCAGGTGCCAGCAAGATAATCCAGCCACACACTCCTTGCTAACGGGGATTAGGGTGCTATTGGATTCTCCCTCTAGGTTAACATATGTACTTCTACGGAGGGGCCTGCTGGAGAAGATGCTTTTGCCAGAGAAATGATTCCGAGGCAGTGGGAGGGACCCTTGCCACGTGGTCAGTCACATGCTCTGTCAGCAGTCCCCGTTTTATCTCTGCACCAAAGTCTGGCCGAACTCTTCCAACTTTCCTCTCCTCCATTCCCCATCGTACAAAACTCAGAAGGCTTTTCTTGAAGGAGAACAAAATGTATCTCTTAGTGAATTAATGAATTTCTCCAGTATTTCCTAAGCACCTTGTCAAACCACCATGCTTGTTGTCATTTATTAAGCACCTTCTATGCACTGAACCTCGTACTTGGTGCTTTATGTATATTATCTCATTTAATTTTCACAACCACCCCCTCCCCACTCTAGAGGTGAAGAGACAACTTATTTGTTTTCTAAAACTGTGGTAAAATACACATAACATAAAATTTACCAACCTGACCGCTTTTCGGGGTATAGTTTATCGGCGTTAAGTACATCCACATTGTCTGCAAACCTAGCCACCGCCCACCCACAGAACTCTTTTTGTCTTTAAAACAGAAGCTCTGCACCCGTTAAACAGCAGCTCCCCAGCCTCTGACAACTACCATTCTACTTTCCGTCTCTATGGATTTGACTGTTCTAGGCGCCTTGTGTAAGTGGAATCACACAGTATGGGTCCTTTTGTGCCTGGTTTATTTCATTTAGCATAATGTCCTACATCATGTTCACATGTGTCAAAATTTTCTTCCTTTGTTATGGCTGAATAATATTCCATTGGTGGATAGACGACAATTTGTTTATCCATTCATCTGTTGATGGACGCTTGGGTTACTTCCACCTTTGGGCTACTGTGAATGATGCCATTATCAACATGGTTGTACAAGTACCTCTTTGAATCCCTACTTTCAATTATTTTCAGTATATACCCAGAAGATGCATCGTCTGAGTCTAATAATGAGGAGTCATCTGAAAAATCCACACATTCTACAGAATACTTGGCCTGTAATCTCCAAATGTGTCAAGGTCATGAAAGGCAGATGGGAACGGCTCCAGATTGGAGGAATCTTGAGAGATGTGACCACTAAGTGTGATGCAGAATCCTGGATTGGGTCCTTTGGCCATGAGGGGCATTATTGAAACACCTGGAGAAACCTGAATGGCATTTGAAGATTGGATGGTAGCATCTATCATATTAACTTCCTCATTTTAAGGGCTGTATTTTATGACAGAGAATGTCTTGGTTTGTAGGAACTACACAGTGAAGTGTTTTAGGCTGACGGAGCATTATATCCGCAACTTACTCTCAAATAAATTAGGGAATAAAATTCTTTGTACTATCCTTGCAACTTTTCTATTCTTTTGAAATTATTTAAAAATTAAAGGAAAGATGTTTTTAAAAAAATCTACAAGGTGACATCAGAAAATGGGCCTACTCAATAATAATTAATGGATAGCGTGATAACCCTGAGTGGGCCAGTTAGTGTTTCAGCCTGGCTTTGAAGGACTGTCTGTTGCTTTATTTCCCAGCATTGGACACATTTTTACAACAGGGAGTGTAGTTTTCTCTTCTTTTTAAGCAGATGATTGGATGGTGTTCCTCAAAATCCGGAACTGAGGGGTGTGCATGCCTATTGGGAAAGCACTCCCCAGACCCCCCCGTGCCTGCAGACTCTGTATGTGTTGGAAAGTAACATCCAAAGTTGAAATAAAAGACAATGTGTATGTTCTATGAGTCTTGATGTGTTTTACCAGATAATAGCAAGACTGTTTGATTATGGAATGTCACGCCCCTCCCATCTGGGACACTGGACCCACTCCCGGGGTTATGAGTTTGCTCGGAGACATAGGGGAGAAGCTGGAAGAAGAGGGGGCAGAAGAAGAGCGTTATAAAAGGCTTGGCCACGAAGGCAGAGGAAATCAGACCTGATGGAGCAGGCGTGGGAAGTCACTGCTGACGCCTGAATAGGGTACAGCATATTGACAATGGCCTTGGGAGGGATTAAGAAGCCTGACTCAGGGCAGCCAGCTAAACTAACCCCCATTTTCCAAGAGCGGTGGCGGGCATTATAAAGTTATTTTGATTAAGCACATATGGATTCAGAATAAATTAATGAGTGCATTTGATCTGTTGTGAGAATTAAATGAATTCACAGACAGAAAATCACAGCACAGTCACCAGAACAATAAATGCTCCCCAAACGTGAGAAGCTGCTTCCCTAAAATGCCTGCAAGTGGTACCTAACCCTGTTAGCTAAAAACCTAAGAACCTGACGGCACCGCCTTGGACACCCTTCTCCACCAACACGAGGACGGTGACCCCTTTATTTGTGATGGCGCTTTCCCGCTAGGAAATTCCCGGGTTCTTTACAAACTTTAATTTACTCAGGGGGATCGAATCCTCACAAGCTAGAAAGCAAAATAAAGCTCGTCAACCAAAATACACTCCCTCCACCTCTCTGTCTCCCTGTGTGCCGCCCCTCACCCAAAATAACCCAGGTCAGCTTTCCCCGCCCGCCCAGCTGCCGCCTCTGCCAGTCTTCGTCTCTCTCTGGCGATCAGCTGACCCACTACGCTTTGCTAATGAACCTTTAATCCGGAGGGTTTCTTTGGAGAAATTCAGCAAGGGGCCAATCCCTCTCTGGCTTTTAATGACTGCCCTCTGACTTCAACCACTTAGAATTCAAATCCATCCTGCTCGCAGGGAACAGATTCTCCCGCCAGGATGTTTGATACTGATGAAGGCTTCTTGATGCTTGGATCTGCTAGGATCACACACAGTGTGTTTGTGGTTATTGGTCTCCTGGGAGAAGCAGCTCCCTTGACGATAAACCCGCTGCAGATAAACCCAACTTTGCCGAGACCAGAATTCAAGACAGAGGGGTTGTCGGGAGCCTTGAGCTGGGATTTCAAGGGCCGCTATTCCCCCTGTGCCCCAAATTCTATAAATAGAGTTGAAACAAATATATGTCGATTTCCAGGTTGCAATCTGGGGAGGAGCCCCAGAGCTGTGTGGCTTTACAGCCCACTGGCCAGTAAGGGGCGCTGTTGACTGAGAGACTGTGGCTAAAAGCCTGGGAAGAGAAGTGACCGGTGGATGAGGTGTTCTCAGGTCCTTGGAGGCTTGCCTCTTTTGGGGGGTAGACGCGGTGGGGGGTGGCTGCGATCTGATAGGAGCTGGAAAACTCAAATGAGTGCCTTCAACTCCAGCAGTCTCACTGCCGTGCGCTCTCTGAACACAAACCAACCCCCACCGCCGGTTTCCTTGCCAAGTCCTCCCTGGCAGCCCCTGCCCTGGTCCAGCCACCTCTGGATCCCCAGCAGTGTGGGTGTGGAAGGCTCCCGACCACCACAGACAGGCTCCGGGCTGAAAACCTCAGCCTACTTGTTCCATTTCCCTTCTCTATTGCCTTTTTGCTTATTTACCTCGGAGAACTATGGCCGGTGAATCCCACCCTTGCTTGCACTCAGGGCACTCGTTCCCTATGCTGAAATCTACCAAACACTCAGCCTGACAGACTACTAGAATTGCCCACTGAAGTTTTCAAATTGGGGGAGGGAGAAATCCAAGAAGAGAGAGAAAAGAATCCAGCGACATTGGCATTACCTATCTATCCTGCTTGTGACTCTATTCTTGTAGTTGGATAATATATCCAAATGTTATACATATTGTCTTTTAAAAACTCCCCCGACCCCATTTAGTCCAGGTTTGCAAGACAGTGTGCCTCCTTGTGCTGCGATAGGAGCCGGAGCTGCGACCCAAGGCAGGAGGCTCATCCCAGCTCCTTCCAGCAGCCTGAGGGCTGCGGTTGCTGGGAAGGCACTTAGAGACACCCTCAAGCAAGGGCTATAAGTGCACATTAACAGTCGCTATGTCAGTCACGCTCACTTAAAACCCTGTTGGCCACAGAGGAAAGAGTGGAGGCCTCTTGCCATTTGCTTGGGTTTCTCCTGCTGTTCTCCCTCCACAGAAGACGGCACCAAACATCAGATGTTTGAAAACTCAGGATATTGGCTCTGGGTTTGTTTTGTTTGTTTTTATCGGTCAAGTGAGGGAACCCAGGTTTTCAGAGAAAGGTGCATTTTCTCTCGAGCTGGCAGCGAACCAGTTAAATGAATACCGTCCCCCTTTCTCCTTCTGAGGTTATATTTGAAGATAAAAGTGCCCCTATTAACATGCAGATTTGGATATCCATTTGCAAAGAACAGAGTTATTTCAGATGCTGTATGGGAATCCTTTCTGTATTTGTGTCTTTGGGGGTGGAAAGTCCAGCTGCCTCTTCTAAGATTGCCCATAACTCTTCAGATGTCAACAAATCATTGAAAGGTGTCAGAATGAGGGAAATGAAAGATAATTATTCCAGCCGTGGAGAGCTACTTTGAAAGTGAATAGAACCTGTCAGATCGTCTTTTGAAAACAGCAGTTGTCTGCTTGTCTTGGCCATATTAAATGGATATATCTAGAGCCCAGTGAGGTTGTTTGAGATGATGGTAATCAGCTTAAGTTGGTTTTGGTGGAGGGAAAAAAGGCACTAGAAACGGGGCAATTACTGAGTTGGCGTGGAACAGCCGCCCTGATACGGTGACGAGGGGGTTTCTATTCAGTTCTTGAAAAACGGATTCTTACATTCTTTGTGGATGAATAAAGAGCAAAGTCCGTAAGGACTTGGTAATTTCCAGATGGGGCGGGTGTGAGGCAGCAAGGAGACGCCAAGGGGGATCCCAGTGGCCCAGGGTGTGCAGTTCAGTCTCCTCTCAGGAACTGAACCAGGGACGGGAGGACAGAGTGACCTCGAGGCCAGATAACGTGGGTACCACGTGCTTACACCGAAGATGAAAGTGAAGGCTCCTCGGACTTGGGTTACATCTCCAGGTGAAAAAGCATCCAGAAAGTGGCTTTAGACGAATGCTTATATTATATAGAAGCCAGGGTTGTTCCTGCTTTCCCCATCCCAAAGCCAGAGTCTGGGGAACTTGAGCTTACCTGTTTATGGAGGAAACATCTGATCCAATAAGGGGAGGGCCTGCAGAGGCATCGCCTGGGCCCACTTCTTCCAGACTTCAAGCTTAGACTTTGGGAGCTCTTTCTGAACAAGGCTGTCTGAAGATTTGGTCCCAGAAGGCCAACCTGTTGCAGAGAACTCAACTTGCTCTTGGTCCCAACACCAAGCCACATTGAAGTGCACCATGAAAGAATGTTTTGCATACCTGCCATTATTCTGTGAATAGTGGAATTGTTTATGCCTTGTGTTTCTAGGTGGAAAGTGAATGCATAAAGTGAATGACAAATTTGTCCCTGTTTCAACATTCTTCATTTGCTAATGTCGTGGAGCCCCCGTTGATCTGGGTGGCGCTGGTCTTTGGGAATGGTCTGTGTAGTCTGTGGCACATGTCTCTGTGGCACCAACACAAGGAGGCGTTGTCCTGCCCTACCTGGGGCAAGTCAGGTGAGGAGGGACCCCCTACCTGATGTCAACAGTGCACCTCGCCTGCTGCGGGTGCAAGGGCCTGTCGGGCATGGGGTCAGGCACCAGTGGCCCCCTCCTGCCTCTCCCTGCCCTCCACCCAGCCCCTGACACCTGACATTTTTATATGTAGAAAGCCTGCCCCAAACAGGCAGCTGTTTAAGACGGGAGCCCTTGCAGACTCCAAGGAAGAGAGGGGTATTCTGCGTCTCTGCTGTGTTTCTGCAGAAAATCATGCCACCCCAGTTACAGTTCTGGCCAGGGACCGTCTACCTCTTGCCATGCCCGGTGATCACTGTTGAGGGCAGAAGCAGCTTCCAGAATTCCAGACGCCCAGAAAGAGGTTTATCCTGTTGTCCCTGCTTCCCGCTCGGCAACATCTTTGCCAACATGGATCACCCACTGTTCTACATCCTTTCCTAAGAGGCATGGGGCAGTATAACAGTCTTCTGATTCAACACATGTGGATTCAGGATGAATTCTTACGGACACGTTTTTAAGCCCTCGGCCAGCCCCGACACACTGGCTTGATTCCATTATTTTGGGGATGATTGGTCTGCGTTCATTTGTTTACTCACTCTGTGGCTATTTCCCTGAGGGTCCCAGGCTTCAGAAGGAGTTCCAGAAAGGACTCTGATGGGGGATGGATGGACTGGGAGTTTGGGGTTAGTAGATGCAAACTATTACATATAGAATGGATAAACAACATGGTGCTATTGTACAGCACAGGGAACGATATATCCTGAGATAAACCATAATGGAAAAGAGTATAAAGAAGAATATATATATATATATATATATATATATATATGAGTCACTTTGCTGTACCACAGAAGTTAACACAATACTGTAAATCAACTATACTTCAATTTTAAGAAAATAACAAAAAGGACTCTGAGTGCTAGTGACCAGTCCTGGAAAGGTGAGAGGAGGACCCTCTCGCAATTTCTGCATCTTGGCTCTGGTTTTCATTGGCAGATGCCAGCATCATTTGGGGTGTTGGCTCCATCGAGGCACTGGGCTTCATTCCATTCATCCAGAGACCCAGGTTCTATTTGGCCCGGCCCTTGCCGGCAGTTAGCTGCTTGCCCTTGGGCAAGTCATTTGCCTTGAATGGCTTCAGGGCTCTTGTGAGTGAGAAAATACCTTTCCCTTTTACCACGTTTCAGAAACGTGTGCCTATACACATGAGTTTGTTTACATGGCAAGGCTGGTCCCATTTTGCTCATTCTTTGGCAAACTGCCACCCAGTGATGAGTTTCCAAGCCATAAAAACGTGGCTGAAAGCAAGAATGTGGGTGCAGACTCCCACTGAGGTCGCCACACGCCAGATATATGTTCGACTGTTTTTTGCTGGCCGAGGAGGAGGACAGAGTCTAAGGCAGTCTGGCCACCTATGGCTTGGGTCACCCACCTCTGCTCAGAGGCCAGAGAGGAGCAGATGTCTTCCGCTAGGAAATGGGGGCACAGGCGGGGAGCTCACAGTCTGGGGACCAGGTTCCCAGGTCACTGAAATCTGCGTGCGGTTGAGACACACCACCCCCGCCCCCAATGGTCATGACCAGGCGTCCCTTCAATAAGGAGAATTTCTGTGGGACGCTTTTCACTTCCTGACAGGCCCAGTTAATGGGTTACTGTTTCACTGGTGGATCCTTATATCTGCTGTCAATAAAAGAGAGACAGGGAAAAAGTGAGATCTAGTTCGTTTCAGAAATATTTTTTTGAATATCCCACAGAATGTTCAAAAACATGTAAGGAAGACCGACCCAAGAGTTTGAAAACCTGGATTCTAATTCCAGTCTCACTTTCTTGCTCTGTGACCTTGGGCTAACCCCTCAACCTCTGTGAGCTGCATTTGCCTCTATAGAAAGGAGATAATAAGATACACCTCACCTTGTATATGGTCCAAACAAATGAACATATGTGAAGCAGTTTGAATTGATAAAGGGTAAAGAGCTGTACGTAAAGCATCTGTATTAGTAGTAAAAGGCAGATAATCTCATAAAAAATGACTTTTTGGGTCATCTTTGTTATGAGTTACATCTGATAAGAAAAAAACTATGGAATAAAGTCTAGATCACAGAAAAATGCAATTGTATTTTAGTCACAGAAAAGACAGCCAAGGTTTCTACCTGCCCCATGGGTCCCCTGCACCTATATATGAGAACAGCTTCTTGTCAGTTCAGGGCCTCTAGACATTGTGCTGGCCAATGAGAAGGGAGAAGAGTCTCTTCCCTAGGTCTTACTGGTTACTAGAGATGTCAGTCATTGCCTGTCCACTCATAACTCCCTAATAGGCTTAAATAGCCATTGTGTACACCACCTGACCTGGGTCTATAGTGTCTGACTAGTTCCTCTAGCTTGCCAAAGATGAGTGGGACTGTCTAATTGCTCTCGTGGGGATTAGAACTGGAAGAATGAATTAGTCAAGTGAAATCTGGTGAAGCAGCAAAAAGGGCATGTAGGATTTGGGGTTTAGGACTCGGTGGTCGGTGAAGCTCACGTGTAAGTTGGAGGAGTGAAGGCAGGAGCATGGACTGGGTTTCCAGAAAGATGTAGAAACACCATGAGGGGAAGCCAGGGTGGCTGCCTGGGGCCCCCAGCCTTCTGTGTCTGTGTCTCTGTGTCTCCAGACCCTGAGCCCCCACCTCCTCCAGGTGACTTAAGTGAGTTTCTATTCTAGGAACTTTCCTGCCTAACACCACCCTCAGGCAAAGGGGATGGATTTGGGAGTCCCTGACAGTCGTCTTAGGACTTAAACCTGGAAGATGGGGGGTTGGGGGTGGGAGGGACAAGAGTGTCTGATCACTGAAGCCAGCTCCAGCTTTGCCACAGAACAGCTCCTGAGCTGGAAATCCTGTGTCCTCTGCAGAAGAAGTTGTCCCATGGGTCAGGGTCACCTGGGAGCCTGGCTGTAGGCAGGGGAAGTATCCATTTCTGCAGATCGAATGACATCTTGGTTAAACAACTGCCTGTTTCTGTCAGCATTTACAGGTGAGCCCGCCTTTGTTTCAGGTCCATAGACCCTCCCACCCCAGTCTGTTGCGTTGAAAATGTGGATCAGTGATGTAGGCAAAGCCTGGGGCTGGTTAAGCATGAATTTCTTTGTTGGTCGAGTGACTTAAAACCCGTATCTAACTAATGGTGGGTCAGAGCATCCTCAGAAATGTAGACTATATCACACTGTCCTTTTGTGTGAAGGGCAGTGGATGGATAACCAAACTAGTTGTAATAATAATAAGCAACAAAAATAATAATAGCTAGATTTATGGCCCTTGAATTAATGGCATGTGCCTAGTACATGATAGATACTAGGTTTTGCATTAAGTGCTTTACATTAACCTTGTGAGATAGATAATACACTTATCCCCATTTTACAGAGAGGGAAACTGAGGCCCAGAGACTCTAAGCTTACCAAAGCCCCACAGCTAGTAAGTGGCAGAGTTGACCATACTCTGACCCCAGAGTCTGGACTCTTGAGTATTACATTGTATGACATGTGCTGTTGTCACAGAATCAATAATAACCATAAACCATTAAAACCCTACAGCTGGGGTAAATCAAATCATCGTTCATGTTACATTTTTTTTTTAACCACGGACTTATTATGCCCAGTAAGTCCCTTAGGGAAAGGGATATTTTTTTTTCTCTTTGGCTGTAACTCCCTCAGCCTTTGTCACTGGACCCCCGTCCCCGTGGGCGTCCAGGAAGTTTTGTTGGCCAACTGCCCCTTCTCTTCCCCCTTGTGAAGTTGATGTTCCCCATGCCAAGGAGGATGAGCACCTTAACAGTGAACTGTTCCTGGGAAACATATTTTCAACTTGTATTTCTTTTTGAAGCACAAAAGTATTGTGTGGTTTTGGTTAAAAATGTGAGTAATAAGAAAGGGCATGCTGGGCTTCCCTGGTGGCGCAGTGGTTGAGAGTCTGCCTGCCGATGCAGAGGACACGGGTTTGTGCCCCGGTCCGGGAGGATCCCACATGCCGCGGAGCGGCTGGGCCTGTGAGCCATGGCCGCTGAGCCTGCGCGTCCGGAGCCTGTGCTCCGCAACGGGAGAGGCCACAACAGTGAGAGGCCTGCGTACCACAAAAAAAAAAAAAAAGAAAAGAAAGAAAGGGCATGCTGTAAAAATGATCATTCATCTTCTTAATGGCTTGATGTGCATTTTTTAGAGAATTTTATGTATCAGTATAGATGTAGATGTAGAGATAGAGCATGCTCTATGTACAGCTCTCCATAATTCTCCCCATAAGTTAGTCAATCAGTCCCCTGTGGATGGACATTTAGCTTATCTCCAATGTGTCTCTTTTGCAAATAATATTATAATCAACCTCTTTGTATATATGTTCTCATACACTTGAGGAAATAGCTCAGTAGGATATAGTCCCAGAAGTGGAATTTCTGATCAGAGGGTGTAAACATTTTACATGTTGGTAAAGACCGCCAAATTACTCTCAGAAAAAGTGGCCGTCAACAGCATAGGAGAGGACTTGATTCTGCGCGCCCATCACAAAGTTGTATGCTAAGTTTAATTACACTTGCATTTGTCTTTAGCCTGACTTTCTATGGCTCCATGATTCCAGGTCAGTGTTTGTTTGCATGGTTGACTGTTAGCCTGGGAACCATTTTCTTCCTAAAATTAACCAGGATTTATAGGAATAATGCCACCTACACCACAGCTTCCATATTCAAGCATTAAAAACAGAACAAAACCAAAAAGCCCTAACGAAACAGAGGTGGAGATTTGTGCATAGGTATTGAGTATTTTACATTTTCCAAAGATATAAAGTTGAAAGCTTTTCCATACAGAAATGTCCATTAGCTTTGATATTCTGGGAACACTTTGAATTTCTGCTGAAAATGTCTAGAGCAGTCATATAGAAGATAATCAAAATTATAATTATGTCTTCCTAAACTGATTTAATACCTGTTACTAAATGGTCCAGACCTCAGTTTATAGTTGGTTAAATGCGGCATTTGTGGTCATTTTTATGAAGAACTGT
This sequence comes from Aethalodelphis obliquidens, assembly GCF_003676395.1. Classification (NCBI taxonomy): domain Eukaryota; kingdom Metazoa; phylum Chordata; class Mammalia; order Artiodactyla; family Delphinidae; genus Aethalodelphis; species Aethalodelphis obliquidens. The sequence continues at coordinate 11,913,020 of NW_020837945.1, forward strand.
TCCCTAGGCTCTGAGTCTGGATTGCATCCTCTCAGCTAACTGATTGTGAGAAAAATCAGCATTCATAATTTCAACCAAATGATTTCCTTTCTAGAAATCAACCTGTCGTAACTATAAAGATCACTCTTAAATTAATTGCAAGCACTTAAAATCTTGGGATTGATGGAAGTAAAGCAAAAGTAGATAGAATCATTTTAAGATACCAAGCCAGCAGCAAAAACTCTACACCTAACATGTGGCAATTGTGCGTGTGTTTTCTCATTATTTTTTTGTTTTGTTTTGGGTCTTTTTTTGCCGTACGCGGGCCTCTCACTGTTGTGGCCTCTCCCGTTGCAGAGCACAGGCTCCGGAGGCGCAGGCTCAGCGGCCATGGCTCACGGGCCCAGCCGCTCTGCGGCACGTGGGACCTTCCCGGACCGGGGCACGAACCCGTGTCCCCTGCATCGGCAGGCGGACTCTCAACCACTGCGCCACCAGGGAAGCCCGGTTTCTCATTATTTTTAAAAATATGATGGTCACAAGAATAATTTGATGTAAAATTATGGCCAGATTCATGCTGCATGAAGAAAGTTTTATCCAGAAATAGGGTAGAGGATAAGCCAACTGGTAGGACAGTAGACCATCCAACTTTGCCAAATTATTTGGGCTTCTGCTAAATAATAATGATAATAAATGTTACTATTATCAAGAGTCAATGTGCATTTAAATGGACGACTGGTACCCTGGAACATATTTTCCTACTGAAATTAACCAGGAGTCATAGAAGCGATGTTACCATTATCTGTTATCATTATTGTCATAGCTACCATTAATCAAATAAACACTTACTGTCTGCCAGGTATTATGTTAAGCATGTGTCATATATTTTCCAAATATAATTCCTATGAAAAAGAAAATGTTATCTTTTTTTTGAATCTTATTTAATTTTATATTTTTATACAGCAGATTATTAGTAATCTATTTTATACATATTAGTGTATATATGTTAATCCCAATCTTCCAATTCATCCCACCACCCCCACCCCACCACCCCCACTTTCCCCCCTTGGTGTCCATATGATTGCTCTCTACGTCTGTGTCTCTATTTCTGCCTTGCAAACCGGTTCATCTGTACCATTTTTCTAGATTACACATATATGCGTTAATATACGATATTTGTTTTTCTCTTTCTGACTTACTTCACTCTGTATGACAGTCTCTAGGTCCATCCACATCTCTTCAAATGACCCAATTTCGTTCCTTTTTATGGCTGAGTAATATTCCATCATATATATGTACCACTTCTTCTTTATCCATTCATCTGTTGATGGGCACTTAGGTTGCTTCCATGACCTGGCTATTGTAAATAGTGCTGCAATGAACATTGGGGTGCATGTGTCTTTTTGAATTATGGTTTTCTCTGGGTATATGCCCAGTAGTGGGATTGCTGAATCATATGGTAATTCTATTTTTAGTTTTTTAAGGAACCTCCATACTGTTCTCCATAGTGGCTGTATCAATTTACATTCCCACCAACAGTGCAAAAGGGTTCCCTTTTCTCCACACCCTCTCCAGCATTTGTTGTTTGTAGATTTTCTGATGATGCCCATTCTAACTGGTGTGAGGTGATACCTCATTGTAGTTTGATTTGCATTTCTCTAATAATTAGTGATGTTGAGCAGCTTTTCATGTGCTTCTTGGCCATCTGTATGTCTCCTTTGGAGAAACGTCTATTTAGGTCTTCTGCCCATTTTTTGATTGGGTGGTTTGTTTTTTTAATATTGAGCTGCATGTGCTCTTTATGTATTTTGGAGATTAGTCCTTTGTTGATTCGTTTGCAAATATTTTCTCCCATTATGAGGGTTGTCTTTTTGTCTTGTTGATGGTTTCCTTTGCTGTGCCAAAGCTTTTAAGTTTCATTAGGGCCCATTTGTTTATTTTTGTTTTTATTTCCATTTCTCTAGGAGGTGGGTCAAAAGGATCTTGCTGTGACTTATGTCGTAGAGTGTTCTGCCTATGTTTTACCCTAAGAGTTTTATAGTGTCTGGCCTCACATTTAGGTCTTTAATTCATTTTGAGTTTGTTTTTTTGTATGGTGGTAGGAAGTGTTCTAATTTCATTCTTTTACATGTAGCTGTCCAGCTTTCCCAGCACCACTTATTGAAGAGACTGTCTTTTCTCCATTGTATATCCTTGCCTCCTTTGTCATAGATTAGTTGACCATAGGTGTGTGGGTTTATCTCTGGGCTTTCTCTCCTGTTCCATTGATCTCTATTTCTGTTTTTGTGCCAGTACCATATTGTCTTGATTACTGTAGCTTCGTAGTATAGTCTGAAGTCAGGGAGTCTGATTCCTCCAGCTCCGTTTTTTTCCCTCAAGACTGCTTTGGCTATTCAGGGTCTTTTGTGTCTCCATACAAATTTTAAGATTTTTTTGTTCTAGTTCTGTAAAAAATGCGATTGGTAATTTGATAGGGATTACATTGAACCTGTAGATTGCTTTGGGTAGTATAGTCATTTTCACAATATTGATTCTTCCAATCCAAGAACATGGTATATCTCTTCATCTGTTTGTGTCATCTTTGATTTCTTTCATCAGCCTTATGGTTTTCTGAGTACAGGTCTTTTACCTCCTTAGGTAGGTTTATTCCTAGGTATTTTAATCTTTTTGTTGCAATGGTGAATGGTGAATGGTTTCCTTAATTTGTCTTTCTGATATTTCGTTGTTAGTGTATAAGAATGCAAGAGATTTCTGTGCATTAATTTTGTATCCTGCAACTTTACCAAATTCATTGATTAGCTCTAGTAGTTTTCTGGTGGCATCTTTAGGATTCTCTGTGTATAGTATCATGTCATCTGCAAACAGTGACAGCTTTACTTCTTCTTTTCCGATTTGTATTCCTTTTATTTCTCTTTCTTCTCTGATTGTTGTGGCTAAGACTTCCAAAACTATGTTGAATAATAGTGGCGAGAGTGGACATCCTTGTCTTGTTCCTGATCTTAGAGGAAAGGCTTTCAGTTTTTCACCATTGAGAACGATGTTGGCTGTGGGTTTGTCATATATAGCCTTTATTATGTTGAGGTAGATTCCCTCTATGCCCACTTTCTGGAGAGTTTTTATCATAAATGGGCGTTGAATTTCGTCAAAACCTTTTTCTGCATTTATTGAGATGATCATATGGTTTTTATCCTTCAATTTGTTAATATGGTGAATCACATTGATTGATTTGTGTATATTGAAGAATCCTTGCATTCCTGAGATAAACCTCACTTGTTCATGCTGTATGATCCTTTTAATGTGTTGTTGGATTCTGTTTGCTAATATTTTGTTGAGGATTTCTGCATCTATATTCATCAGTGATATTGGTCTGTAATTCTCTTTTTTTGGTAGTATCTTTGTCTGGTTTTGGTATCAGGGTGATGGTGACCTCATAGAATGAGTTTGGGAGTGTTCCTTCCTCTGCAATTTTTTGGAAAAGTTTGAGAAGGATGGGTGTTAGCTCTTCTCTAAATGTTTGATAGAATTCACCTGTGAAGCCATCTGGTCCTGGACTTTTGTTCGTTGGAAGATTTTTAATCACAGTTTCAATTTCATTACTTGTGATTGGTCTGTTCATATTTTCTCTTTCTTCCTGGTTCAGTCTTGGAAGGTTATACCTTTCTAAGAATTTGTCCATTTCCTCCAGATTGTCCATTTTATTGGCATAGAGTTGCTTGTAGTAGTCTCTTATGATGCTTTGTATTTCTGCAGTGTCCGCTGTAACTTCTCCTTTTTCATTTCTAATTTTATTGATTTGCATCTTCTCCCTCTTTTTCTTGATGAGTCTGGCTAAAGGTTTATCAATTTCATCTTCCCAAAGAACCATCTTTTAGTTTTATTGATCTTGGCTATTGTTTTATTTGTTTCTATTTCATTTATTTCTGCTCTGATCTTTATGATTTCTTTCCTTCTACTGACTTTGGGTTTTGTTTGTTCTTCTTTCTCTAGTTCCTTTAGGTGTAAGTTTAGATTGTTTATTTGAGATTTTTCTTGTTTCCTGAGGTAGGATTGTATTGCAATAAACTTCCCTCTTGGAACAGCTTTTGCTGCATCCCATAAGTTTTGGATTATTGTGTTTTCATTGTTATTTGTCTCTAGGTATTTTTTGATTTCCTCTTTGATTTCTTTAGCGATCTCTTGGTTATTTAGTAATGTATTGTTTAGCCTCCATGTGTTTGTGTTTTTTCATTTTTTCCCCTGTAATTGATTTCTAATCTCATAGCGCTGTGGTTAGAAAAGATGCTTGATATGATTTCAATTTTCTAAAGTTTACCGAGGCTTGATTTGTGACCCAAGATGTGATCTATCCTGGAAAATGTTCCATGTGCACTTGAGAAGAAAGTGTATTCTGTTGTTTTTGTATGGAATGTCTTATGAATATCAATTAAGTCCATCTTGTTTAATGTATCATTTAAAACTTGTGTCTCCTTATTTATTTTTATTTTGGATGATCTGTCCATTGGTGAAAGTAGGATATTAAAGTCCCCTAGTATGATTCTGTTACTGTCAATTTCCCCTTTTATGGCTGTTAGCATTTGCTTTATGTATTGAGGTGCTCCTATGTTGGGTGCATAAATATTTACAATTGTTATATCTTCTTCTTGGATTGATCCCTTGATCATTATGTAGTGTCCTTCTTGGTTTCTTGTAATAGTCTTTATTTTAAAGTCTATTTTGTCTGATATGACAATTGCTACTCCAGCTTTCTTTTGATTTCCATTTGCATGGAATATCTTTTTCCATCCTCTCACTTTCAGTCTGTATGTGTCCCTAGGTCTGAAGTGGGTCTGTTGTCGACAGCATATATTTTGGTCTTGTTTTTGTATCCATTCAGTGAGCCTGTGTCTTTTAGTTGGAGCATTTAATCCATTCAAGTTTAAGGTAATTATCGATATGTATGTTCCTATTAACATTTTCTTTATTGTTTGGGGTTTGTTTTTGTAGGTCTTTTCCTTCTCTTGTGTTTCCTGCCTAAAGAAGTTCCTTTAGCATTTGTTGTAGAGATGGTTTGGTGGTGCTGAATTCTCTTAGCTTTCGCTTGTCTGTAAAGCTTTTGATTTCTCTGTTGAATCTGAATGAGATCCTTGCCAGGTAGAGTAATCTTGGTTGTAGCTTCTTCCCTTTCACCATTTTAAATATATTGTGTCACTTCCTTCTGGCTTGTAGAGTTTCTGCAAAGCCAGAGCTAGGAGTTCCCTTGTATGTTATTTGTCATTTTTCCCTTGTTGCTTTTAATAATTTTTCTTCTTTAAATTTTGTCAGTTTGATTGCTATGTGTCTCCACATGTTTCTCCTTGGGTTTTTCCTGCCTGGGACTCTCTGTGCTTCCTGGATTTGGGTGGCTATTTCCTTTCCCATGTTAGGGAAGTTTTCGACTCTAATCTCTTCAAATATTTTCTGGGCTCCTTCCTCTCTCTTCTCCTTCTGGGACCCCTATAATGCAAATGTTGTTTTGTTTAATGTTGTCCCAGAAGTCTCTTAGGCTGTCTTCATTTCTTTTCATTCTTTTTTCTTTATTCTGTTCTGCAGCAGTGAATTCCACCATTCTGTCTTCCAGGTCACTTATCCATTCTTCGGCCTCAGTTATTCTGCTATTGATTCCTTCTAGTGTAGTTTTCATTTCAGTTTTTGTATTGTTCATCTCTGTTTGTTTGTTCTTTAATTCTTCTATGTGTTTGTTTTTTAATTCTTCTAGGTCTTTGTTAAACATTTCTTGCATCTTCTCGATCTTTGCCTCCATTCTTTTTCTGAGGTCCTGGATCATCTTCACTATCATTACCCTGAATTCTTTTTCTGGAAGGTTGCCTATCTCCACTTCATTTTGTTGTTTTTCTGGGGTTTTATCTTGTTCCTTCATCTGGTACATAGTTCTCGGCTTTTTCATTTTGTCTATCTTTCTGTGAATGTGGTTTATGCAGGATTGTAGTTCTTGCTTCTGCTGTCTGCCCTGTGGTGGATAAGGCTATCTAAGAAGCTTGTGCAAGCTTCCAGATGGGAGGAACTGGTGGTGGGTAGAGCTGGGTGTTGCTCTGGGGGGCAGAGCTCAGTAAAACTTTAATCTCCTTGTCTGCTGATGGGTGGGTCTGAGTTCCCTCCCTGCTGGTTGTTTGGCCTGAGGCGACCCAGCACTGGAGCCTGCAGGCTCTTTGGTGGGGCTAATGGCAGACTCCGGGAGGGCTCACGCCAAGGAGTACTTCCCAGATCTTCTGCTGCCAGTGTCCTTGTCCCCGCAGTGAGCCATAGCCACCCTCTGCCTCTGCAGGAGACCCTCCAACACTAGGAGGTAGGTCTGGTTCAGTCTCCTATGGGGTCACTGCTCCTTTCCTTGGGTCCTGATATGCACACTACTTTGTGTGTGCCCTCCAAGAGTGGAGTCTCTGTTTCCCCCAGTCCTGTTAAAGTCCTGCAATCAAATCCTGCTAGCCTTCAAAGTCTGATTCTCTGGGAATTCCTCCTCCAATTACCGGACCCCCGGGTTGGGAAGACTGATGTGGGGCTCAGAACCTTCCCTCCTGTGGGTGGACTTTTGTGGTATGATTGTTCTCCAGTCTGTGAGTCACCCACCCAGGGGTTATGGGATTTGATTTTACTGTGATTGTGCTGCTCCTACCATCTCACTGTGGCTTCTCCTTTGTCTTTGGATGTGGGGTGTCTTTTTTGGTGAGTTCCAATGTCTTCCTGTGCATGACTGTTCAGCAGTTAGCTGTGATTCCAGTGCTCTCGTGAGAGGGAGTGAGCGCACGTCCTTCTACTCTGCCATCTTCTCAGGAAATTTTTAGAAGACATCCACTTTACAACATATAATAGTAGCTATGTTTCTCGCCTCCCCACCACTGTGGCAAGGGGGAAAATGTTATCTCTTTTTACTAATGAGGATAGGCACCAAGAGGTTAAGTGATTTGCCTAAGATGGCAGGGCTGGGAAATGTTCAGGTAGGAATTCAACCCTCCTCCCTTTATTCCCAAACGTGGTGTTTCATCACTGTGCACATGTGTCATCCCTCAGGTGAGTCTGGCTGCAAAATGATCTAATGCCTCCTTGCATTTGGAAAGCGTTTAGAGATCTTATCTTCTGAGGCATTCTTTATGCAAAAGTTTCATGCACAGCAAAGGATCAGGGTTTCTTTCTTTAAAAAACCAAACCAAACCAGCAGAGGTTGGAACAGGTAGAATGCTTAAGCCACGCCAGCTTTGGGTCTGTTTCTCACCATGTCTCCATTTCTGTCATGAAACGTTCCCACCCAGCAGCAACACAAATGTCTTGGTTGTGGAGACTGAATTGGGTCTTTTCCGGAGAGTGACACTTCTTTCACTGAAATGGCCCCTTTCTTGGATAGGGTGATGGGGAGTGAGTGTGTGTGTGTGTGCGCGCTTGTTTGCCCAGTGAAGCGGGCATTCAGGTGGTGCAATGCTGAGAGTGACTTGTTCGGCTATTTGTGAAGAAGCTGGCAAACTTGGGCCTTCCCCCTGGCAGGGAGGAGAAAGGGCCACTTGTTTCCGAAATATCAGGAAAAAGCCTGGCGCAGGTGGGGACCCCGTCAGTGAAATGTTGTTGGAAGCCGTGGCTGCAGGTGCTGCCTCTGGACACGGACGTGTGCTTCCTGGGTCGGGTGCTGGAGAAAAAGGACTGCCAATCCCCAAATAGAACCGCACTGTTGTCCCAGGGGTGGATGAAAAAGCTGTTTCAGTGCTGTGGACGGATCTGGATGGCTTGCCACGGAGGACAAAAAGTCTCCTATAAAATTCCATTTACATAGTCCTATGTCACTTGGGCTTTTGGTGACCAGATTCAATTGTGCTGGTGTCCCCTGGGCTGTGTGATATCATAGCTTCAGAGGAAGGCTTTATTTCGAGGTCACACTAGTTTGTCCTGGGGATGTAGTCATTTTTTGTGTCACAGACAATGTTTTACTGTGGAGATACGTGCCAGATGGCTCAGCCACTTGCAGTCCAGAGCTAAACAGTGTCTGTATTGTTGGCGAATAAACGGAATCTATTGTCTCCTGCTCATGAAACTCTAGTGCCCACCACTGTTTAGAGATGAAGTATTTAATAAATTGTTAGGTCTCGCTCAAAGCATCTATGAAACTGCATCTCAGAAGGATGCAGGCCTCCCCAGATATAAATCTCCTGTGTTCCTAAAAACCACCGCCACCTTGCTGACGGCTTTCTTCCTTCCCCGCCCCCATCTCCTCTTTTACAGTAGTAGCCAAGGCTCTGATTTTTGTTTCTTTCCCACCGCAATCCATATGCTAATATGATCTGTAATCCTCAGGCAGCGAGATGGGGGAACAACAAGATGCCTGTTGCCTGGTCTCCTCCAACTTTCTCACCCTCTCTGAAGTCCTGCCACCTATTTGTCAGCCCCGGACAGCACAGTGGAGCCTCACATGGGAGAGAGTGTGCCACGGAAATGCAGTTTCGGGATTTGGTTCCTCCCTTCTGCTCCGAGAGGATGCCTGATGGCTGAGCATAGAAGGTGTAGTGTCTGGCAAGCTCCTTTCACACGCGGAATTGACCTCACACGGCGGGGGGCGGGGGAATCTGCTCACTCACCCCAAACAACAACAACAAACAAACAACGCAGCCCGGCAACATGGGAGGATTACAGCCTATTTCTCTCCCTTTGAAGACTGCATTCAGAGAGTCGCTTTCTGAGCGTGGACCACTACCCGCCCCCCTTTTTCCGGGGCGTCCCCCCCCCCCCCCCCCTCCTCTCTCCCCCCCCCCCCCCCCCGCCCCCAGCCTGCATCTTGTCCCTCTAAATGAAGCACACTCTACCATTTAACTTCACCCAGCTGTGGCTGGGTACACTGCAATGTCAGAAGTATTCGTTTCCTGCTTTAATTGCAGCCCAAGCCAACCTTGAGTGGCAAGGAGAAAGCCACTGACAGGTTTGGGCTGTGTCCAGACCTCCTCAGACTTTCTGTCAGCCAACTGTTTGACAGTCTATGCAAATACATGCAAATGAAGGGACACTGGCCGAACACCTGCAGAAAGTGACCATCCCCGCTTGGGCTCGGCCTCCCCGTAACTGGGAGTTTGGAAACGCTGCTCGGTCGCTTTCTGTCAGTTGATTATGCATTTGTCAGCAGAACGTTGGGCTGATAGAAACACTCCTCTTTGTCCTGAAGAGCCGCAGAGCTCCATGTGGAACTGTGAGTGCCAGGGATAGTGGGATGGCTCCAGGCCAGCCCTTGTGAGTCCTCTCCTCTGTCTCCAGGACCCGAGTGGCAGCATCGAACTCTTGTGGGCTCTCGCCCGCCTCAAGGAAGGCCCTCTACCTCGCTGGGTGTAAAGACATCATGTTGGTGGTGGGGCAGCAGAGCGAAAGGCTGGCTCTCTCTAGCAGCTGGAACTTGGTGACTCTGAACCGTAGCGTGCCCCGGATTTTCAAAAGCCAAAGAAAAATCTGCCCGGCCTGTCAGGGAATTGGAAAGGGGGAGAGGGCCCGCAGCCTCGAGTGGGAACCAAATTGGCAGTCACACACAGCACCTCCAGACTATGGGAAGGCTGCCAGGCGGCCAACTCCCACGTCCACTGGCTGCCCAGCCATCTCGGCTCCCATCTGCTCGGGCCTCCGCTGGCCTCTGACAACTCCTCTCTTTAAGGGCTGCGGGGACCAGCCAGTCAGCTGTTACTGAAAAGTTGTTGTATGGGACTGCAGAGTTTTAAATTTGGCCTTTTTGAAGGTAAGGAAAGTGACCCAACCAGCAGGGCCCTACAACTGAGGACTGGTGGACAAGCCCGGTGTTCTAGGGCCAAGGAGTCAGGCAGGGACGCTGCACACCAGTGTTCTGTGCGGTCCTTAAACATCCTCCACTAGAACTGGGGAAAGCGTTCTGCATCCTTTGTGTGGCTGGGCTTTGGTCCTCTAGAAAAACAAGTCATTTGGGGAGTGGTTGCACAAACCAGGACTTCTAAAGCTCCCCCCCCCCCCCCCCCCCCCCCAGGTTGGAAGGACCTTGACATATGTCAAGGGCACCTGAACATACCTACCCTACATATAGGACCACGGTGTCCTGCATATAGGTCTGTAACCGGCTCTGACAATGTCTGGGGGATAAGCAGGCATTGCTCATAATGAACGTGACTGATGTCAGTGTAGACTGCTGATGCGAGTAACTGAGACTCCAAAGTGGATCTTTTCTCCCCTAAAGAATCATTTTGACATTCGTGCAACTTCAGTCAGTCAAATAATTGCCTGTTCTTTCCTGTATGTGAAGAGAAGGAAAAAAATCACAGCGAAGACTCTTAAGGTGTTTGCCCATCCAGTCTTCCTCTCTAGAAGGAAGAAGCATATCCTTGGGCTTCCCGAAAGCTGCCGTTCTGGGTCCTGGGGGGAGATTTGAGTGCGTGGCTCTTAAAGGAGACATGAGTTCTCTGTGCTGAGGCCCTGATGCATAACCAAGGGGCCAACAGATTGCCTAGAGCCAGGGCTGCCCAACTGGTAAACATCTCGGTATCGATAAAGGCGCAACGGTGCCAAGGGCTTGTGGGAACCGCGGTTTTCCAGATATTGACTTATTGCAGAGGGAGAGAGGGCAGGCTAGCTCAGAAAGGTATATTAGGTCCCTGCTAAGTACCCAGCATTGGGTATGTGCCGTTATGGATAAACGGAGCCACAAAGGCATCCAAGAGAACTCACTCAGGGTCCTACCATCATTAACATGAGGACACCGAAGCCCAGCTCAAGTTCCATCCATGACTCTTGTTAATTATATCACGCAGTACGTGCAATGAGGAAAACCCTTGGTAGGACCAAATAGTCATAGAATTCAGGGGCATGCGCACATGAAAGAGGAAGGTGATTTAAACTGGAAATATTGGAAGCTTCAAGAAGGGATGGAGACGCAATAGGGAGGTCTCCTGTCAAGTCTTCAGTTCCTCTGAATATCTGTGAGACTGGTATTGTTTGTGGTTGTCATAACATCAGCGAGGAACGAAAGCCGGAATGTCATCGGCTGCGAGGCTGTGGGTGGATTTTCCCAGCCCCAATGCCTGGCAGACAGGTGACTGGATCCCACCCCTCAGTGCCAAGGCAAGTTCCCTGGGCACCCGTTTTGTTTTACCAAAGGGAGTTTCATCACACCAGCTGTAATTCATGATGTACGGGCACCTCTTACTTAAATGAGCCCACTGTTTGCCTTTTTTTAAAAAAAGGAAGGCCAGAAACAAATAAAATGCCACATAAATGAGACGGTTTCCTTTCTCTCGTGCTCTCTCCCTCTTTTAAAAATACACTTTAGAACCCAAGGTAGTCGTATTTAACCAGCTTTAATGTCTTTGCAGGGTTGTGGTCACTCAGGCAGCAGTAACTTTGAAAAAATGACCCGTCTACACCCAAACAATAACAGAATCCCCCTTTTTATGTTGGAAACGCCCACGGCTTTCTGTGTATCTGCAGACTCCCCACGTAGATGCAACTGTTTGACCAGCCTTCTACTGAACAACTTAATTAAGCAAAAGAAAACGTGTCAGTTTCTGCCAACCTCACAAAAACAGAGCTGCCGGGGTAAAAAGGGTCGGCGGAATTAACCCACATTCCTGAACGGGTTCACTAAAGGCAGGCTGGCTTTGCAGCAATGCCAAGGGGAACCGTGCACTGGATGGCCATTCAGATTGATCAAGACATATTGTTCAGTAGATCATACTGAACACAATTAAAGCTGCAATACCTCAGGCGGCTACAGCTCGGGTGTGAGTTTAGCTTAATTTAAAAAAAAAAAAAAATCTTGTCACGACACAGTGCTCACCATTGACATTCTGCACAGTTACAGAGACAAAACAGTTTTCGCCCACCGTATGAAAACAGCAAGTTGTTTTTAGTTTTTTTCCCCCTCGTCAATATCCTGCTCTCCCTCTCTGCCCCTTTTCCCTCTCCATGAAAGCACATGCAATATGCAAAGTAACTGTACGCTCTGCATGCAATTTGTACTGGCCAGACCAAACCCGAATTTAATCCTTTTTTTTTTTTTTTTTTTTTTTATCCTGAGGGCGGGGAAGCGCCCCTGCCTAAATCCTTCTCTGGAAGCTGAGAAAGCGGAGGCCCCAGGAATCCTGTTTCCTAGCCAATTAAATTTAGGATTTTTTTTTTTCCAGGCTTGGGTTTTGATTTTTCTTCCTTTATGTGAAGCCAGGATGGAGCTTAAGGCCCAGCACTTCTCCCGACCGCCAACCCTCTCCCCACCCCATCAGAGCCTCCTGCAGTCACGGAAAAAGCAGGGGCTTTCAGGGGCAACCAGAGCGAATTCAGAAGCATCGCCATTCATTTGGGGAGAAACTGGATCGGCACCAGTTTGGCACTGAGGCCATGAGATTGTGATATTTTTCTTCCCAATTATTCATTCTTTCCTTCCCTCTCTCTCTTTCTCTGTGTTTTGCAAGTCACGGTAGAGGATGATTCTATGCACAAAGTATCCCCCAGTTATAATTACATTGTCCCACATTCTGGGCAGGGAAACCCAGGCTCAGGCCTTCGGTTCCCAATTTTGCAGGGAAGCTGATACACCAGTGTTTAAAGGTTGAGTCCTCCCAGTTAGACATCAGAAAGAAATGGTCTCTCCCAGATGAGCTGATGCACCAGTGCTTTTCTGTGGCGACAACCAGGGGTCCTATCTTTCTGCGACCCCTGTGATGCAAGGAACCGTTTGACGAAGAGGCATTTACCCTCGATAGCTACTGCGGGTGTTCTTGGGTGTGGAGATATTTCCAGTTAAAGATTCGAACGTGGCTGAATTATCCGAGGACCATAGAGGCAGTTTTTGTTTGCTCTGCCACTTGGAATAAATGCACACAACTTTTGCTAGATAAGCTGGTCAGAACCTTGCCTGTACTGAAAGGCTGGGCACACAGAAAACAGGAAGTTCGGTGTAAGAAGACTAATTAACAGAGCCCCGTGCAAAAGGCAGCAGTGGCAAGGACCGTGCGCTCATTACAGATGTGCACGGCACGTGACGGGCCAGTATGGCTTCCTCTTCTGATTTTAAAACGGTTTCCCTCTTAAGCATGGAAACCCCACCAAAAGCGAAAGATGCTTCCAGTGCAGAAATTTCCCAAAAACTGTTTGAAACACAGGCAACACGTGCTGGTCAGGGAAAGCAGAGAACATCAGTGATGAAATGTGATCGGGAGTTTCTAGCTGACGATTTTCCAGACAGCTTATCTCAAAAGAATTATTTGGTCCTCAGAATACAGATGTTATAAGCAAAAGCCTTCAAAACTCAACACCCATGACAAGAATGGCTTATTCTTTTAAAGCTTCCTTATATTTACAGAAAATGAGCCACAGGTCCCATTGGGTGCTCTAAGATCTGGGAGCAGCCTATATTTCTAACTTTTTTCCCAAAGAATTTGGGTCCCAAAGGGGATTTTTCTTTTTGGTCTGAAGGGTGACGCTTCTCTGCTTGGCATCTTTCATCCCCCCAGGGGTCTCTGTGCTGTCCCAAATGGTTCTTCTGGGGCCTGACGGAAAATCTGAGTCGAAGGGCTTGAAGTAGGCAAAATGCCCCAAGGACACATCCTGTCTTGCAGGGCCAGGCAGCCAGACACCCGGGCCCCTCGCCCTGCCTGCACCCCTGTCCTGGCTTCCTGCTCTCGGGAATGCCCCAGACATCTCACTCAGTCCCCAGAATAGGAAGTGCTGTCTCTTCAGAGAGGCCCAAGGCCACCCTCTGTGCTTCTTACCACTTGGAGTATGGGCCCTGGCTACAGGGGTTCAAGTCTCCGCTCTGCCTCTTAACTGCGGTATGATTTTAGGCAACTTATTTAACGCCCCTGTACCTCAGTTTACCCATCTGTAAAGCTAGACTAATAATAGTAACTACCTCAGGGGCTGTTGTGAGGCTTGAGTTAATTTAACTAACGGGGTAGAGCTGTGTCTGCTGTGTCATAGCAATTGTTATGATCGCCCTGTGGGCTTTCAGACTCCTTCAGGGCTGGAGAGTTACTTTATGGATTGGAGCACTTCCATGGGGCACTCAACAAAAGTGCCAGGCGTGAATCTCCAAATTGCCCAGGACACTCCAGGCTTTCCAGCTAAGCCAGAGTGCCAGGCCCTGGGAAGGTTTCCCTTGAGCGAACGACAGCAGGACAGAGGCTGAATGTGATCTAACCCTTCCTTCGCCGCCCTGGTGCTGCGCGGAGGAGGGGGGCAAAGACCACGAGTCTCTTAGACCCCGAGGGGACCTAGCGATCTCTCACCCCATCCTCCAACTCCTTCACTCCACAGCTGGGAATGGAGATCAGAGACGGAAAGTGACTGGCCCAGGGTCACACAGCCAGGGCTGCGACTAGAAGCTGTCCTTAACCCTTGGCTGTAAGGTTTAGCTGGGTACCATCAGCACACTCAGATGGCAAGATATGTAATACAGCACTCAACACGTCATTACACTCATTCAAATGTTTCCTGTCCTGAACACGGTCTGAACTTCAGGCTTGAAACCGTCGCGATGGGGTTTAACATACCTCTTCAATGTAAGGAGAGTGTCCATTACTGTCCTTCCAAATGTGTGTAAAGAAAAAGTCATAAGAAAGTCGGCCAGTTCCCAGAGGCAGAGAGACACATACACTCACGATGATGGCACTGGGCGCATGGACCCTGAATCAGCTTTGGGGCCCCAAGCCCAACCCAGCCCAGCCCCGCCCAGTCTGTGCCCGGGCACCCCGGAGCCTGAGCCCCGGAGCTTCGCAGGCGCTTAGCGGCTGGGAAGTTTCCTAATGCCTGAGCTTGAAGGAACCTCTTGTTGGATGAAATTTATGACCCGGCACTTCCTCAGGGAGACTTCCCACGTCGAATTGTTGAACACTTCTGACCTTACCGCCCTAAACAAGGGAAGGGTGGGGAGGGGAGGGGCGGGAGGGCGGAGGAAGTAGGCAGGGGGAGGCACCGCTTGGCCAGATGTCCGGGAGCGGGAACCGCGCGCAGATGCCGGAATGACAACCTGCGTGGCCCGAGCCGGGGCGCGGGGACCAAGGGTCACCGGGATCCCGGCTCTGCGCAGGGGGCCTGCGGGCCACCTGCTGATGCGCGCAGCCCACGCCTCCCCCCGAGTGGCCCGCGGGGCCTCGCAGATGGACCGGAGCCTGGCGGACTGAGGATCTGCTGGGGCCCAGCTTGTGCTCCGTGTGCGTCGTCTGGAGACGGCCCCGCAAGTGCCCTCCGCGGAAAGAAAGGATTGCTGAGCCTGGGAGAGACGCGGTGGTGGTGCGGTGCGGGAGTTAGGGTTATTGGGCGTCCTTGTATTTGTTTTGTCTTTGGTTGAAATAAAGCCCTGAATCCTTTGAGAGGATTGTCACTGCTACTGTTTTTTCCTCCCCCTTGGGCGAAGGATAGACTCGTCTAGAAGAGACCCAAGCTTCTCAAACTTGGCTGCACAGTGGAATCCGTTGCACAATTAAAGAAACAAACAACAACAAAAAAAACTGATGCCAGGGTGCCACCCTGCAGAGAGTCTGATTTAATTGGCTTGGGTATCTGGGTTTGAGAAGCTCTCCTGATCTTGTAATGTGCAGCAAAATTTGAGGACCACTGGCTCAGTCCCACACCGTCAGCCCTGTGTGACATTCAGGGTCTCAACTACGCCATAGTGAGCTTCTGAGAAGTGGGCTTGACTTCATTCTTATACATACAGATTTCAAGATGAGAAGGAGAGGAAAAGAGGTTACTTACCGGGGAAGAGTGGCAGGTAGTTAATAAAATAGAATATATTTTTAATTAAGATATAATTGACATACTAGTTTCAACGGTACAACATAATGATTCGATATTCGCATAGATTACAAAATGATTACAATAAGTGTAGGTAACATCCATCAGCACACAGTTACATAATTTTATTCTTGTGATGAGAACTTTTAAGGTCTACTCTCTTAGCAACTGTCAAGTATAAAATATACTTTTATTGACTATAGTCACCATGCTGTACCTGACATCCCCAGGACTTATTTATTTTATAACTAGAAGTTTGTACCTTTTTTTTTAAACATCTTTATTAGAGTATAACTGCTTTACAATGGTGTGTTAGTTTCTGCTTTATAACGAAGTGAATCAGTTATACACATACATATGTCCCCATATCTCTTCCCTCTTGCATCTCCCTCCCTCCCGCCCTCCCTAGAAGTTTGTACATTTTGACCCCTTCACCATTTCGCACCCCACTTCCCTCACCTCTGGCAACCACCAACCTTTTCTCTGTATCTGTGAGTTCTGTTGGTTTTTTGTTTCTGTTTTTTGCAGATTCCACATAAAAGTGAGATCATACAGTCTTTGCCTTTCTCTGTCTGACTTAGCCCTCAAGGTCCATCCCTGTTGTCACAAATGGAATAATTTTCTGACTAGCGACTCAGCTAAGCTGGGCAACCATTTACTAAAATAAAGTTGACCTAACCAATATGTTTTATCCTGGGGAGGAGTGAGTCCCAGTTCTTGATGACCGGTGTACTCAGATGCCCCAACCTGCTCTTGGCTTCACCACGGTGGCCCTGCTGCTTTGGGGATAAAGATGCACATTTTTTTAAAAATATAAATTTACTTATTTAATTTATTTTTGGCTGCGTTGTGTCTTTGTGGCTGTGTGTGCGCAGGCTTTCTCTAGTTGCGGCGAGCGGGGGCTACTCTTCGTTGTGGTGCGCGGGCTTCTCACTGCGGTGGCTTCTCTTGTTGCTGAGCACAGGCTCTAGGCGCACGGGCTTCAGTAGTTGTGGCTCGTGGGCTCAGTAGTTGTGGCACATGGGCTTAGTAGTTGTGGCACATGGGCTTCGTTGCTCCACGGCATGTGGGACCTTCCCGGACCAGGGCTCGAACCCGTGTCCCATGCATTGGCAGGCGGATTCTTAACCACTGCGCCGCCAGGGAAGTCCCAAGATGCACATTCTTAACCAGGCCCTGGGAGATGCGGCTCCTTCAGCAGCCTCACCTCGGACCCGTTGGGCTCCCCATGCTCCATCCTGCTTCCAGCCTTTGCACAGCTGCACGCTCTACACGGAGCACTCTTACGCCCCTGCAGCACACACACGACCTAGTTAAGACCTACTCCCTCTTCACTGCTTACGTCAGACATCGCCTCCCTGGAGCAAGCCCTCAGACCTCCCAGACCGTGTGACGTCTCCCTGTATTGTGTGTTCACCGTTCTGGTAATCATCACATAGAAATTCAGTAAAAATTAACTGTCTAGCTAGTTGCTTGATATTGGTCTCGCCTGCTAATATGTAAGCTCCATGACACACAGAGCATGCTTTTCTTACTCATAGCTACGGCTCTAGAGCCATCGTACGATCGTGATAAATACTGGTCAGATGAGAAAGATAGACCACCTTATCACTTTAAAAAAAGCCATCCTTGGGATCCAGGCTTGCATTCTCTTGGCTTTTCTTGGTTCAGCCTGGCTTTATACGCACGGGTTGGTGGTTCTGATGTTCCGGCAAATGAGTTTGGCTCCCTGGAGTGCTCTGCTGTTCTATTGTTAATGGCGGTGACCCTTTATATGTCACTTTGTGCCTCAGTTTACTCAACTATGAAGGCAGCAGGGGGTTACATAAAACCCACGCGACCTCAGAGAAGGGGCACGCTGCAGTTGTGAAGTGCTGTGAATGTGCAAAGTTTCATGCAAAGAATAGAAGCTTTAAAGATTCCTTTCATTATGGGCATTTCTTAGCAAGTTTTCAGTGTTATACTTAAAATGTTTACAAGAGGGATGATCATTGGGGCTTATATACTATAATCAAAGAAAAAATTTAAAAGGAAACTTAATATGGACAGTATGCCAAGTACTTTGTATATTTGATGCCACTTGATCCTAACAATACACCTATGATGTAGATCTAATTATGACCATTTTACAAGTGAGGAAATGGAAATTCAGAGAGGTTCAGTAACTTGCCCAAGGTCACACAGCTAGTAAGAGGTGAAGATGAACTTAGGTGAGGTGAGTGACCAGCTCAGGTTGATGGAGTTCCAGACTATTTCTCATTTGGAGATGACACCAAATTTTGGCTATTTTTTCTGTTATAGAGGTAAATTAATTCTAAAAAAGTTCCAAGGAAGAACCTGATGTTTGTGCAAAATCTTGACAGAACACCCAAATCTTATTCTTCTTGAAATTCTTTGTCAATAATTTAAACTCAGTGCTTGAGTCTAGATGGAACAGAGAGTGTTTTCTTTGCAGCTGAGAAAATGATCAGTTTTTAGACCAGAGCCCCTTGAGATCAATAGACCCAATAAGGAATAACCTAGCATAGTGTAAACTTTATTAGTCCATCTTACATAGAGCTGGCATCTATGTTATTCTTTATCCACCTACAATCAGGCCGGATTGTGTCTTTTACTTCTTCTTTTCTCTGGTGACATCTTTTCAGCTAGGTTAAAGAAAAAAACAAAACCCCAAACCTATGAAAATAATACCTAAATTTAAAAACATAGGTAAATGACAAATTTGTTATTTTATTCTTCCCCAGGAATTCTATTTCATGTATCTCCTTGTCATTTTTTCCGCCTCAAAAAATTCGTATTATTTTTATTCAGTAATTATCACGTGGTTTAATATTTGCAGAAATTGTAATGGTCAGTTGGTTGTATCCTGAAAGGATGACAAGGCAATCTGGGGCTGACAGTGATTTCAGGGGTTTCCACAAATTATCTCCTCCTGTGGAATCAAAATCCAAGAAAAGTCATAAATCCTGGATCACTAGGGAAAATCCAGATAGGTCCTTGGATAATGGCCCTGACAGAATCCTTATCATGGAAATGCAAAGCATTTGATTAAAAATTCAAATTATATCCTATGTCATTAGCTCTGGAATTTTCTTAAGCCTTGAGACACAAATAGCACTTTTTCTACCCTTCAAAAACAAAGAAAAGGCTAATGAAAAGTTAATGCAATGGAAAAATCATTTTGAATTTGTTCCAAGGTGAGCGAAGGAAGGTTGTTGAGAAACCTTGGGTAGCTAGTTGCGTGGTGGTTCCATCCACAGAGATGGGGAAAGAGGGGAAGAGCCCAAGTCTGTGGAAGGAAAGATCTCGAGCTTTCGGTGGGATGGGCTACACTGGAGTGTCGTAAGGGAAATGACGGACAGTGGTACTTGTCCCTGACTCACTGAGATAATTGGGCAAGTGAGCAGCCCTTTTTCCTTGTTCTGTTTTACATTTCCAACTTTTGGTTTTTTTCTTTTCTTTCTTTCTTCCTTTCTTTCTTTTATTTTTTTAACATCTTTATTGGAGTATAATTGCTTTACAATGGTGTGTTAGTTTCTGCTGTGTAACAAAGTGAGTCAGCTATACATATACATATCTCCTCCCTCTTGCGTCTCCCTGCCTCCCACCCTCCCTACCCCACCCCTCCAGGTGGTCACAAAGCACCGAGCTGATCTCCCTGTGCTATGCGGCTGTTTCCCACTAGCTATCTGTTTTACATTTGGTAGTGTATATATGTCCATGCCACTCTCTCACTTTGTCACAGCTTACCCTTCCCCCTCTCCATGTCCTCAAGCCCATTCTCTAGAAGGTCTGCGTCTTTATTCCCATCCTGCCCCTAGGTTCTTCATAACCTTTTTTTTTCTTTAGATTCCATATATATATGTATGCTAACACATATATACTCTTTTTTTCTTAATTCTTTGCCTCATTTATATACTCAAATGCGGCATTACAGTAAGTCCCTTACATATGAACCTTCAAGTTGTGAACTTTCAAAGATGTGAAAATAATTTCTTTATTTTTGTGCTTGTTTGTTTGTTATGTATTATTTGTGTGAAAAGTATTATAAACCTATTACAGTAGAGTACTATCTAGCCGACTGTGTTAGCTGGGTACCTAGGCTAACTTTGTTGGACTTACAAACAAAATTAGACTCATGAACGCGCTCTCGGAACAGAACTTCGCATGTAGGGGACTTACCGTAAAAGGTGTTGAATTTGACACCAAACAGTGTGCCGGTTTTCGTGAAACTGTGTGTTTCATGTGGTTCCTGAAAGAACAGGAGGAGGGTCACGGATGGGGCCTCATGTCGGAGCCTGAAGTGTCCCCGGGGATGGTCATCCTGCTTCCTCTCTCCTTTCAGGCCATCCTGCCACCTGCCCAGCCTGGGGAATGAATGAGCGTGGCCGGTCTCCTCGCAGAGTCATGGAGGCCTGAGGACCCGGCAGGCGCCTCACATCCCTTTGGCTGCCCTCACTCCCAAGTCCCTCCTTGGGATTCTCCACCCCTCCCCCTGGGCAGCCCAGGCCACAGGCCGAGGTTAGGATCGCGCCCCTGGTCTGTTGTTCTCATGGGCACCGCCTTCTCGGTCCCCTCCCAGCCCAGATGACAGTACTTACTAACCTTTCACATGAGCACTTCAGGCCTTTGTGGGGAGCAATTGGTCTTCCTGCTCTTTCTGTGAAGACACAGATGATGCCATTACAAGTGTCAGCCCGCCCTGGGCTCAGCAGGGGTGACAAGCTGGCAGGGACTGTCACAGAGTCTTGGGAGAGGGCAGCAGCAAGAGAAGCCAAGACAGTGGTCCCCTCCTTCCCAACCTCTGGGGTGACTGCAGTCCGTGTGTGTGTGTGCATGTGTGTGCATGTGTGTGTATGTGTGTGTGTGTGTGTGTGTGTGTGTGTGTGTGTGTGTGTGTATACCTTCCTCATCACCAAGTTGTAGTTGTGCGTTGACTACTACCTGCCTGTGGCCAGAGGAATGTCAGATTTCCTGAGGTGACTTGTCGCCAACGATATAGTGGAGACTCAGGTCTGCTCCTGGTTATGACTTGACTGTGCATCTCCAAGAAGTCATCTCATCTCTTTAGACAGTCTCAGCTGTGTGTTTTTCCTTATCTATAGGTCTGTTAGGAAAGTAAGTTAAAAATACCTCCAGTTCCCTGGAGAAAAGTCCTGTGTATAATTCCGACTGTAAAAACTACAAACTACTGCACGATTACTAACTAGATTACTACTATTATTGTTACTAGAATTTCTCAGGGCGCTGTATTTCCCTTAGGCTCTGAAAAACTATTAAAATAAAAACAGAGGAAATGAACTAATATGATCCCTGCTTCGTAAAAAGTAAAGGTATATGTTCTAATTATATATACATAGGAAAACAACCAGAGGGAAACTCTTCTAGATGTTAACTTCTAGATGGTTCTCTCTGGGAGGTGGGATTACACAGGCCATATATTTTCTTTCTCTATATTTCAGTAGTTTTTTGAATTTAATATGAACCTGCATTTTTTTTTTTTTGCAGTCAGAAAGAAACGCTAAATGTTGTTTTAAAAAAATGCTCATCTATAGTCTGTGTGAGTACTAAAGACCCTAGAAATGTTCTCTACCCCTATGCTGTTTGGAAACGAAGCAATTGCTACGTCTCTGGATACTCAGGGTGGGTGTGAGAGGGGCTTTCTGACCAGATATCCACTCCACTTTCAGGAGATGACTTCAAAAAGGGCAGAGAGAGGAGTTTGTTGTCACACCCCCTGAGCCATCAAGGGAGAGATGCCATGTTTTATTTGTCTCATCCTCTCTCTGAATAATCTAGCGAGTTTGTTTGGATTTGCCAATTTTCCTCTTTTGGACTTGATGCTCTGTGTTGGAGAATGGGTGGAGTAAGTCCCCAGGTGAGCAGGGATGCTGCAGCTTCACGAGCTGTCATTCACTTGCCCCCCCTGTTCAGCTTGGTCCAGCTGTACCATCAGCCAGAGGACCCTTAGCCCAAAGGTGCCTGAGGAAGAGCACAGGTAGGGAGGGAGACTGGTCAGGGTCTGCTCCCACTTCTGGTAAATAAGCTATGTCAGTAACAAGCAGCCCTTAGAAACCCGAAGTGCATTTTGTTCATTTCCACCCTGTCTATTCTCATTCTTCGAAGCAGAGGGGTGTCTTGCAATTAACTGGAGCCAGAGAATTTGGTTGAAGGGATCAGAGTGAAGTGGTGCAAGCCTAGAAGACATTTCTGGGGATATTTTCTCAGTTGCACTTGCTGTTGGGCAAGTTACCAAGGCTCAGACACTTCGGTTTGTCCAGCTTCGGAGCATTCCTTCATTTACGTTGATTGCCGGTTGCTCAGAAGAGAGCCCTGCACAGTTCCGAGCTGGCTTTCTCTAAAGGCGGAGGACTTCATCCTCGACTCTGCCTCTTCCTCAGGGACTCATCCTCTCCCCGGCTTTTCCCTAAATCTTGTCGGATTGAAATCAGATTGCAACACACTCGAGACGATCAACCTATTCTTTTCTAGGAGGGCGAGTCAAACTCAGAAAGTCTCTGCCAACACGAAGGGGCATTGAAAACAGGAAGATAAATTCTCCAAAACCAAAAGTGAGACTCTGAAGGATGACAAGTGCAAGAACCCTGGGGTCCAGGCACCGGGCTCTTTAGGGACGGGAGACATCAAAGATTTATGTGACATTTTGCTTCATTTTGGCCTCAGAATATCTCATCTTCTGCCCTTAAAATAACTTCCAAATGTTTACCAAATCCTCTCAAAAACATAATTCTTTTTCAAAAATAAATTTCTTTTTCTGATTATGAAAGTAATTCTTCTTCATTGTTAATACATCAATAAATATGAAGAAAAAAGTAAAAAATCAACCAAAATCCCACCACCCCGACATAAACACCAGTAACATTTTCCTAAACATTTCTTTACACACACACACACACACACACACACACACAGAGTTAGATGTACTTAAGGTGATATTATACATAAATTCTACAAACTGCAATATGTTACGACATCCTTTTCTAATTTATCTGTCTGTCTATCTAATCTAATCAACTATAGCTCCAAATTATTATTTCAGATCATTTCAGATTTAGATTATTAAAAAGGCCGCATGGAATTTTATTTTAAATTCACAGCAACCTTTCTTAATCTCATCCCTAAAAATGGGCATTTGGGTCAGCTCTGACTTGGTTTCAATATTAAAAGCAACTTTATGATGAATATCATCATACCTAAATTTTTGAGTCCTTATGCTACACCGATTTAGAATAAATTCTTTGAAGGAGGATTGCTGGCTTGAAGGGTAGGATCATTAATCATTTAGGTAATAGATAATGTATTAATTATTTAATGTATAATATATTATAATATGATCATTATAATACATGTAATCATAAATTACAATTATTTTATATAGGTATATAAAATTATATAGTAATTGTTTTATAGCTATAGGTAAAATAATAATTTTATATTATATATAGAGAGAAAATTTGCGCAGGACTTTTATGAACCCAAAGACTTTCGATGTACTTGGGCATTGCACAGAGGCAATCATGACTTTAAAATGCTAAATTTTTTAATTAAGTCATGGATACTTGAAATTTCCCAGGGACCAACTAACAATTAGGGCCTCAGCTCCTCTGAACCCTGAGACAGGCTTGTCTCCCTGAGCTCCCAAACCTCTTAAGGGAACTCACTTTAAGGTGGGAGTGCAGAAGGAAGTAAGCTTTCAGTAGCAAAGAAGAAAGAAGGAAAGAGCCTGTATTGAAAAATAACTCACTTGAACATGGATGGACCTAGAGATTGTCATAGACGATCTCTGTGTCTATGACAATAAAAACATAGATTGTGTTACTGAGTGAAGTAAGTCAGACAGAGAAAGACAAATATCATATGATATTGCTTATACGTGGAACCTAAAAAAAGGGTACAAATGAACTTATCTACAAAACAGAAATAGAGTTACAGATGTAGAAAAAAAACTTATGGTTACCGGGGGTAAGGCGTGAGGAGGGATAAATTGGGAGATTGAGATTGACATATACACACTACTATATATAAAATAGATAACTAATAAGGACCTACTGTATAACACAGGGAACTCTACTTAACACTCTGTAATGAGCTATATGGGAAAATAATCTAAAAAAGAGTGGATATATGTATATGTAAAACTGATTCACTTTGCGGTATACCTGAAACTAACACAACATTGTAAATCAACTACACTCCAGAAAAAACAAAAGAAAAAAAATTTAAAAAGAAAAGAAAAACTAAGTGAACTTTAAAATTAAAAAGAAGAATAACTCGCTTGGACTCCACGATGGTAACACAGACCTGGGTGTGAGTAGGGAAAAAGCTGCATTTCCCACGAGCTAAGTTTGAACCTCAAATGGTGAGTTCTCCTAAGTTGAAGGCAGATAAAAATTAAGACACTGGATCACTCTATCAGAGATTTTTTTGGTTTCATTTTGTTTTGTTTTTGCTTCTTCTTTTTCTTCTTCGTTTTGTTGTCAGTCTGATTACGACTACTCTTCTGCAACATTTTTTTCATAATTTGAAAGAATTAAAAATTATAGCATCCATGAATAAATAGAACTCTTCGTTCCTTCTTATTAACTAAATGCAATCGCGGAATAAATACAGTGAGTATTCACAAAAAAAGTGAAGAATAGAAAATTGTTTAAGTGGCCAAAGAAACTTTATCCTATTGTAAGACAGGCCAAGCTATGCCAGCTATATGTAAATGTAAGCAGTGGCCTGTGTTCCCTGTGTTCATGTGTCCACTTTGAAGTTGCCATCTGAATTTAATTCTGCCTTTGTGATTAAATCAGGCCATTACGCTTAATCTCACTTAATAGTAAGGAACGTCCTTTGTTGTTTTCTATAGGCAACATATTCTGCCCCTAACATATACAGCTTGGTATTCACACTTTACTATTAATCCCCGATGGCTCATAATTGCTTCATCTCCAAGTCCTCTGTCCAATTCACAAGGGGCTGATTGCAACCATTCTTCCCCTATACATTAATGCACTGTTTAGGTCTTGCTTCTTTGGCTCAGTGAACCCCATCAAGCTGTCCACATTTTCTGGGCATGTGGGCGTATTGTGAGATGTTAAATTAAATTCTGTGTTGACCCCCCCTAAATACCAGAATCTATTAGCCCCTGCAACTTAGCTGATTGACAAGTGGGACTACTTTTCCACAAAATCCTGCAATAAAAACCGGCAACAACAGGCTGAATATTTTGTTTCCAGGCGAAGGCTGGGGTCTTCTTACTGCTGTCTTGCTATTTACATTTTCATGACCACCGCAGGATCAATTGCAATATTGCAATGTTACTTTATCCATCTTCTGTTTGTCTGTCTTGTCATTTCTCTGGGAAAAATTATTAGACCCCAGAGAGGTACCATTCATTCCTTGAAAGCTCGAAATTATTTCCTCCAAAAATACTGTTTTCGATGATGAGTCTTCAGACTCTCTTACTTGTTATCTGTCCCATGAATTGCTCGAGCATAGACCCCCGAGAGCAAAACACCCGTTGAATGAACAGCCTTCTGTCTTTCCTTTTTGCACCTAAGGTAACAGATACGGCTAATTTTAATGTTAAGCTTCACAAAGAAAAGAGGCTTTTCTTTCTGCCACCCATTCATTAGGTGGGCAATAGTTGCTAAGCTCTTCATTGTGCTAATTTAGGAATATTATCATTACCAAGTTAACTTTGTGCCTCCAAAAGTATTATTAGCTGCTTGTGTCTAATTCATATTAACCACATAGAGTACCTAGAGTTTGAACAGTAGCTGCAACGCATACATCACCGTCTGGGTCCGCCAATAGCTTTGCCCAGCTGTGTCCAATTTCAGCCTTCCTGCTGCTCCTGGGGCTCTTGGGAAATCCACATGCCTATTAACTGTTTTTTTCTGATTATGAAAGAAACCTCATAAAAGTGATTATATTTTTATACATTATATAACTATGATGTGTATAATGTATAATTATATAAGTAAGGATTATATGAAAGTAATTGTATTCATTATAGAAAAATCTTAGAAGTTCATAAAAACTAAAGAAACAGTAAAATCCCACAGATGTAGCTGCCATTATCATTTTGGTATATTTTCTAGATACACTTTTCCTCTGTAACTTACATATGAATAGACTCATAATCTACATAAAAATACAGACACATATTTTTTTAATTTTCAAAGGATTTTATTAAATGTTAAATAATTGAGGCTTTGAGAAATGTGTGCCATAGGGTTAATAAGTTCTCTTATTCCTTAAATAAATTTTAATTTTGGAATAATTTTAGATTGAGAGAAGTTGCAAAGACAGTAGGGCCTTCCTGTTCACACCTTACCCCGTTGCTCTTGTTGCTACCATGTTATATAACTATAGCACGTTTGTCAACAATCAGGAAACACTGGTAATTTAAAAAAACTACAGTTAGGAGCATACACTTTTTTTTTTTTTTTACACCTTTATGGGAGTATAATTGCTTTACAATGGTGCGTTAGTTTCTGCTGTGTAACAAAGTGAGTCAGCTATACATATACATATATCCCCATAGCTCTTCCCTCTTGCATCTCCCTCCCTCCCACCCTCCTTATCCCACCCCCTAGGTGGTCACAAAGCACTGAGCTGATCTCCCTGTGCTATGAGGCTGCTTCCCACTAGCTAACTATTTTACATTTGGTAGTGTATATATGTCCATGCCACTCTCTCACTTCATCCCGGCTTACCCTTCCCCCTACCCGTGTCCTCAAGTCCATTCTCTACGTCTGCGTCTTTATTCCTGTCCTGCCCCTAGATTCTTCAGGACCATCTTTTTTTTTTAGATTCCCTATATATATGTTAGCATATGGTATTTGTTTTCCTCTTTCTGACTTACTTCACTCTGTATGACAGTCTCTATGTCCATCCACCTCACTACAGATGACTCAATTTCGTTTCTTTTTATGGCTGAGTAATATTCCACTGAGGAGCAAACAGTTTCTTAACCTGCTTTGTCTGTCATATAAATAAATAGCCTCATAAGTCATCAAACATTCTTGTAAAAATGTTATTTTTTTAAAGAGGAAACTAAGGTAACAAGCATGACTATCCAATGAGTTAGGTTCTAGGGAGTTTTTTGATAGTGTGTAATTAGAAAGTTGCTTCCAGAAAAGCTCTGGTCATGGGGAAGAGGAGGTACCCTCCGGTGAGAAGCCTTACCCAGGAGCACCCCACCCTGCATCCTTGCATCTGTCCTGGCATCTCATCAGGGCCCACTTGACGCCTGTGGCATCAGCAGTGGGGCCTGGTCCAGCCTCTGCAAAGAAGATTCTGTGTGCGAGCCAAAGGAGTGCAGGTGTTGTCACTTTCAGCCTTTGTTTTAAAAATTACAATAGAAATACATTCCCATTAGAAAATGGTTTGCAATCTGCTTTTCCACTTATATCATGACATTTCCTCCTACTATTTAATATTCTTATAAGAAAAATTTTCCCAGTGACTCCATGGAATTCTATTCTATAACTTTATTATAATTATTTAACCCCATTTCATATTTTTGGACAGTTAGGGTATTTCCAGCTTTTTCCCATTATGAAGGGTATTGTGGTCTTTTTCCTATATTATTTTTTCCTAATTTATATTTTTCTATTGTATTATTTTTTCCTAATATAATAATAATAATATAAAATAATATAATATAATAATAGAGGGTGCAGCTAAGTAATATCCCTCATTATTTCCTCAGGAAAAATCCTCAAAGGTAGAATTAATGGGTTAGATCAAGGTTACCCAATTTATGCCTTTCCTGAGTGGTGTTTTACAAGGGCTACAGAAAAAAAAAAATCGAATTTCACTGCATGTGGAGGGGGAACCATGGTGGAAATGTGATTCTCAGAAGAAAAGACCAAGCTCTCATCATGGCTTTGGTGATTCACAGATTAGAAGTTTCTGTTTAGTCAACCATGTAGATACCCAGGGGCTCTCACACAAGGAGCTAGGTGTGTACACCTGTGGGGTGTTGAATTGGAACACTGGCACACAAGGAACATCCCAGGACTTGGCTGAAAGGTGATCAAAATAAAAACAAAGAGGATTAAAAAAAGGAGGCATCACAAATTGTCATTCGGTGGATCAGAACCCCTATTGCTATAGTGAGGTATCCAACATGTTCGAAACCATAAACGAGATACAAGCAGTTATAACTAACACCAAACTGTTCTCTTTCTCACGCAGAACTGGGATGTGACACTGCAGATATTACCGCTGTGTTTCTGGGCTCTCAGTTCCAGTAGAGTTTTGGGCTTGATGCTGCTGTGAACTTACAGTTGAATTTATCTGAATTATCTATAACTGATGATGGTACTGTTCTCTTACTCAGTGGGAGTTGCTGTTTAGTTCTTAGTTCACTTTACACTAAATAAACTATGGGATTAGATATATGATTTTTAAAAAAAGGTTCCAAAAGCCTTTATCAGTTATGAAAGAAGACTTTTAAAAAAAATTATGTAGGAGGGCTTCCCTGGTGGCGCAGTGGTTGAGGGTCCGCCTGCCGATGCAGGGGACATGGGTTCGTGCCCCGGTCCGGGAAGATCCCACATGCCGCGGAGCGGCTGGGCCCGTGGCCGCTGAGCCTGCGCATCCGGAGCCTGTGCTCTGCAACAGGAGAGGCCACAACAGTGAGAGGCCCGCGTAGCACAAAAAAAAAAAAAAAAAAAAGTAGGAAAATACAAGAAGCTAAAAATATCTCAGCCTCCCAGAGACTTGTCCTAACATAATGTCAATTAAAAATAAAATTTATCAGTTTGATAAAACACACATCTTACATCCACCACCCTCTATATTTGGAGCTGATTTTAAATTCACTGAATGCTGCAAAGTCCCCGATATTTCTAGCTATTACCTCTAATTTCTGGAAGGAAGAAACCAAACAGTGAATGTCTTAACAGGAGTAAATGAAAACAGCGGCCAGGAAAACAGAAAGATGAACGATAAAGTCATAAAGTATGGAGAAGAGAACTACCTTGGGTACCCACGTGACCTGTGGAACTGGCCCTTCATGTGTTGGAAACATCAATGCCCTCTCATTTCTTCTGCATTTTGTAACCCTGGGGATTCCTAAGCAACATTCCACGATCATTTCTTTATTTCAGAGCATAAAATTGGTGGCCAGAGAAGCTATCAGTATTGTGTTCAACACTCAAATTCCCTGATAGAAATTCCTTAGAAAGCTGGGAAATCGTTTAATTTCTGGAGCAATTTTGGTTTCTCTTTGAACAGGTGATCAGAGAGTTCGATTAGGATTGCATGTCAGCCCCTGACTCTAAGAGCTTCCCTTCTTCTTTTTCTCCTCCTGCCCCTGTCCCCCTTCCCCTCTTTCTTCCTCCCACGTGCATCCAGGGTTTGCCCTGTTTGCCTCATGTTGGAGGGGAGAAGGTGGAGCTAGATCTGATCCCTGTAGAGGAGGAATTGCAAAGGAGGGAGAGGGTGCTGGGTAATAGAAGGTAGCATAAAGGGGGAAGCAGCATTGGAGCCAAGCCTTGAAGGGCTTGTAGGATTGTGGCGGATGGAGGAGAACAGGGACAGGAGGGTGGAAAGGGAGTGGTGGATGAGGAAGAACCCAAAGTGGGGGCGGGTGTGAGGGAGGGAGTGAATTACAGGTGGAGTCGGCCAGGATGGGACCTGAAGGAGAGAGAGGAATAGGGGAGGAGTGGGCCAAGGAGGTGGGAATTCCTGTGTTTTGGGGACTCTATCCTGCTGGGATTTGGCTCGTCATCCTGATAAATGGTGATGAAAAGCTCTCAACAGAATGCAACACACGCATTGGACAGAATATTTGCCTTTCTGAGGGTTTCCCAAGCTTCCAACGAAAGATGGAGAAACTACCACGTAGGCATGTGTGTTACCCACATATTTCACCCCAACACGGTCTAAAGAACACACGGAGAGAAGATTTCACTTCTGCTGAGCTGGAAGCTTATTTTGAATCTATCATGAGCCTGTTTATATCATTGAAGTGACATTCCGTGATCTAGTCTGCTTTTATGATATAAATAATATCTGCTTCCCTAAAGAAACCATCCCTGGGGGCTTTCCTGGTGGCGCAGTGGTTGAGAGTCCACCTGCCGATGCAGGGGACACGGGTTCATGCCCCGGTCCGGGAAGATCCCACATGCCGCGGAGCAGCTGGGCCCGTGAGCCATGGCCGCTGAGCCTGTGCGTCCAGAGCCTGTGCTCCTCAACGGGAGAGGCCACAACAGTGAGAGGCCCGTGTACCGCAAAAAAAAAAAAAAAATTCCTATTTTAACCACTTTTAAGTGTACAGGTCAGTGGCTTTAAGTACATTCATGGTGGTGTGCAGTCATCACCACCATCCATCTTCACTTTTTCATGTTCCCAAACTGAAATTCTGTATCCACTAAACGACAACTCCCCATTCCTAGCACCCCCAGCTGCTAACAACTACCATTCTGCTTTCTGTCTCTATGAATTTGACTAAATCTAGGTACCTCATGTGAGTGAAATTGTACAATATTGTGCCTGGCTTCTTTCACTAAGTATAATGTTTTTAAGATTCATCCAAGTTGTATGTATCAGAATTTCCTTCCTTTTTATGGCTGAATACTATTTCATTGTGTGTGTGTATGTGTGTGTGTGTGTGTGTGTGTGTGTGTGTAAATATATAGACCACATTTTGTTTATCCAGTCATCCACGGATGGACACTTGGGCGGCTTCCACCTTTTGGCTGTTGTTAACAGTGCTGCTATGAGCATAAGTGTACACATATCTGTTCAAGTTCCTGCTTTCAATTCTGGACATGGCTGTTTTCAAAGGTCCGCGGATGATTCAGGTGAGTGCCCCTCTTTTAGAACTACTCTCTTACCTGGTGGCAGCCAGTCTCCTATCTGCCCTGTATTTCAGCCAGAGCACCTGTTATATCACATCACCGGATTGTTATAGGTAAATAGCTAGTCTGCATTCTTGACTCTGGTTAACCTAGCAGATAAGGAATTAATGGAGGGAGATTGGCTGGCTTATTGCATCAATGAGGAGGCTGAGAAGATGGGTTCAAGGGTAACTGGGACAAGCAAGGTCCTGCCACAGGAACAGTCCGCTCCGGATGCCGCTGCTGTCACCATTGTTGTCGGACACTTGCTGCTGCCCCAGCTGGATTCCCCCCACCGGACTCTGGCCCAGACAGCATTTACCCTTCCAGCTTCCACACCACTGAATATGTGGTGTGGAACAAACCCCCCGCCTGTCTCAGCCTCCACATTCAGCGTCTTGTGCAGGGGGATCAGATTGGCCTCACTTAGATCGTGAGCCCAAGCTCTGGGTGCCCAGGATTGGGGGGAGGGAATGTACGCGACCTTTGGCTTCCTGAGTGGCAGTGGGGGTCCTACCTTCCATGTGGCTGGGGACTCAGCCTCAACAGGAAGAGGATTCAGAAGCACTGGTGCGCTGGCTCTGGCTGTACCCTCTCACCAGAACCCGGGTACGCTGCCTCTCTTCCCAGCTCCACGTTCCGGGGCATCACATCAGCAGCTTGGAGCTGGCCATGGAAGATGGGAGTATTGACACCGAGGGAATGAGCAAACGTTACAGATCAGGGCTTTGTTTTTCCTTCAGAGAGTCAGTTCATATACCAGATAGCCAAAGTGACGGAGGTCAACTATCCTGGGAAAATAATCAGTGATTTCTGCAAATTAGAGGATTGAACCGAGTTGAAGGAAGGAAGGAGAGAGAAAGAGACCGCACACAAAGTCTGGGTATATTTCTGCAGGTGTAAAGACAGCTTAGAGCAGTGCCATCCAAGAGAAATATAATTCGAGCCACAGATGTATTTATTTATTTATTTGAAAGGAAGAGATGCAAGGCTGGCAAAACAGAAAAAAAAGGAGGACCTCACAAGCCTATCACTTGCCCTTATTCATTTTAGTTTCCAAGTGTCTCCTTGAATTCAGACTAAACACTGTCTTTTTTTTTTTTAATTAATTAATTTATTTATTTTTGGCTGTGTCAGGTCTTCGTTTCTGTGCGAGGGCTTTCTCCAGTCGCGGCGAGTGGGGGCCACTCTTCATCGCGGTGCGCGGGCCTCTCACTACCGCGGCTTCTCTTGTTGCGGAGCACAGGCTCCAGACGCGCAGGCTCAGTAGTTGTGGCTCACGGGCCCAGTTGCTCCACGGCATGTGGGATCTTCCCAGACCAGGGCTCAAACCCGTGTCCCCTGCATTGGCAGGCACATTCTCAACCACTGCGCCACCTGGGAAGCCCTAAACACTGTCTTTTAATGCCCAGACCTAACCTGGTACTTTTTACATTTTTGAATACCCAAACTTAATCTTATATTTTTCATTTTCTCCTTTACACATATAGATATATGTCATTGGAAACTTTCTAGTCACCACTTGAAAAGAAAAGAAAGAGGTGAAATTAATTTTAACAGTATATTTTATTTAGCCAGTGTGTCCAGAATATTATCCTTTCAGCATGTAATCGATACAAAAATTGTGAAGGAGATAGTTTACATTCTTTTCTTCATACTAAGTCTTCAAATCCAGCATGTATTTTATACTTACAGCACATCTCAGTTCAGGCTAGACGCATTTCAAGTGCTCAATAGCTGTATGTGTCCACTGGCTGCCATATTGAACAATGCAGGCTTAGAGCAGTTCAAGAATGGCCACGGTCTTCAAACCATCTCCCAGTGGTGGCTTGCAAGGAACGGACTGTGTTCTTCTCTTACAGATGTGGAAAATCAGAAATCCCAAGGTTGCATAAAAGTGAGTTATGTATTTGCCATCTGAATTGGTTGATTTGGATAGAAAGTGGGTCAATTCATACAGATCTTTCTTATGCACCAATTATAAATATTGCAGACAATATCGACATAACTTTGAAAATTTATGCATGCATGAACTGAGATAGGAGGGGGTGAGGAGACAGGACAGCTGAGGTCCCTCGTGTGAGCAAAGATATCAAAGGATTCTTACAGCCTTTCCAGACTGGTTCTCCCCTCACTCCAAAATATATCTACAATATACACCTGCCAAGGGAAGGTCTAGACCCTGTTTATCTCACGGAAACAGACGCTCTCATATATTGTTGACAGGAGTGTTAACTTTGGAGGGGTAATTTGATAAACAGCTATTGACACTTTAAATGTGCAAACCCTCTGGCATGAGTGTTTTTCTAAGAATAATCTTAGGAAGGTCCTATACACATGCAGAGATCTATGAGCAAAGATGTTCATTCAGATATTGAAAACAACTGAAGTGTGCATCCCTGAGGACTGGAGCAGTGAGTTATAGCATGTCCTTTCTGTGGAACACTCGCCAACCATTGAAAATGAGACCTGTATTTATTTAAATTATTGATAACTGACGTGGAAAGGAAGCCACAGTATATACAGAAACACAAAAAGAGAAAAGCCAGTTGCAAAACAATATGAATAATAAACCATTTTTGTAAGAAAGAAAAAAATTTTTTTTTTCTGTATAGGTATGGAAAAAAATTTTTGGAAAAAATATGATCAGGTCATCTGAGGGCATGGGGTTATAATAGAAGGCTTTAGGCTGGAGTTTTATTTTTTACTTTATATCAATTGATAATGTTTGAAATGTTATCGTGATCTTGTATTTCTTCTATAATCATAAAAAGATATCAAATACAAAGAGACACATGGACATATTTCGAAATAAAAGTACCCAACGCAGTCAAGGCTATGAGGACACACGTTCTCAGGACCTGCGGGTGGGGGAGTAAATTGGTCCTACCTTCTTGGAGGGACCTATTTTCCAAATGTAGTCAAAGCCTGACCAATGTGATAACTTTCAATGTGGTTACTTCACCTCTAGAAATTTATCCTAGGATAAACTGAGACAGGGCACACAGATGTATGTACACAGTGTTCACTACTGTGTGACTTACAGTAGTAAAATATTGAGGGGGAGAATGAAATGTCCATTTATAGGGAGTTACTTCAATCAATCACAGGACAGCATACAGTAGAATCCAGGTTAAATGGTGACATATTTTTTGGCATAGAAAGCTGTCCACAATCTACTGTTAAAGGAATAAAGCAGGTTACAAGACAGTGTCCAGTTTAACTCTGATCTGTTTCGTATGTTTGACTGTGTGTGCAGAGAAGAAAATTTGTAACAATCTATCCCGGGGGACTGTTAGCAGCGGTTTTCTCAGAGCAGGGAGATAATAGACAATTTCTATTTTCTTCTGTCTTCTTTTTGAAATGGTCTAATTTATTTACAATGAGTATTTCTAAGTAATAAAGGTCTCTCTTTCAGAACTTGCCGTAGAAGCCGGTTCCAAAGTCTCCCTCTCTGTTTCTCTCACAACAGTTCCAAAGTAGAAATAGTGAAATAGTCATCCTGGCATCCCTGATCTATGCAGGCCCTTTATAAGGCTGGGTAGGGCAGCTTGACCAGGACCCAGCGTCTGCAAATCTTGTTTCAAAGGCTTTGTAACACACTGTTTTAGTTGCTGAATCAGGGAAGGTCATTTGAATGACCAAGTATTTAACAAATTCTCCTAAGGGGGAGGGGTCTTTTCCAATTCTGTTTTTTTTTTTTTTTTTTTTTTAATTTAAAAATGGGCGTAAACGTTTAGAGTTTTTCCTTTGGAGGGGAGATCGTTCCAGTCGACGAGGCTACTGAGTGTAATTGATTTTTCCTGCATGCACTTAAATGAGGCACCCCTCTTTATAAAAGCCACAGCAAGCATTTTTCAAATGAATAGATTGAATTTAAAAATCTGACATGTATAATATTGACGACATTCTGAAAACTTTCAGACAACAGCAAAGACAGCGGGAGAGGTGGGCTCTCTATTCCTTGCCTTGGTGAACCATCTCCCCAGGGTTAAGATTTTGGTGTGAGAGGCAGGAGTGTGCGAGGATCAGCCATTGCTCAGAAAACAAAGCCCTTTACTTTACCCAGCTGGGCCTTGGGTGACATGGGACCGTGTTCCCAGCCTCCTTATGTTTAATTGTCAAGTGTGCCCTGATATGGTGACCCCAGGCTCCCTGCATGAAGTCACCAGGCTTCCAGCCCCAGGTGACACCACCACCTGGTGAGGTGAGAGGATGAAGCCCTGGGCCTGGCAGAGGGAGCTCCCTCATCTCCCAGGGCTTCAGACTTTGAGGCCGGAAGTTGTGCTCAGCAGGGCCGAGAACAGGGTGCAGCTCACTCCAGCCCCAAGACCTGCCCTCCCTCTTGTTGGGCTGGATTCCCTCCTCTGAACTCTTTTGTCTACCCCAAGCCCTTAGCACAGGCTTGTTGCTAAATAACATGCCTCGTGAGATGCGCAGTAACAGCGTGGACCACTTTTGCGATATTACTGCGATATTACTACTACTATCATTTCGAGGTTCCTTGGAAACACAAACAACTCCAGGCATACTTGTGTCCTCCATCCTGCATTCCTCAGGAGGGGCAGCCACACCTGCCTCTGCACAAACAGCTGAAGGGAACAGGAATTGTTCCCTCTGCGAGCAGCCCTGCTGCTGCACGGCCTGTGCTCCCAAGGGGAGGGAGACATGGGCTCCTGGGCTTGTCTACAGTCGTGATGGTTCCAGGCGCTCTGCTCACAGGTGTCATTTAATCCTGAGAGGCAAACACCATTATCAGTCCTATTTCACAGATGAGGATATCAAGGCTTAAAGAGTTTCCGTATAAAGCTGTGCAAGGTAACAGAGCTAGGGAGAGGGGAACTGGGAAGGGAACGTTCTGATGCCAGCCAGGTCGCCCAGGGCTGCCCCTTACGCCCCTGTTATGACCCTGGAATCAGTGGTCAGAGAGCTACCTTCAGCATTTGAAGTGCTTCCCCCTGGCCTCCCTGGCCTGGTCCAGGCTATGGCCTCATGAGTGACATGGGAACGGCCCTTCCAAACTGGGAGGGGCAGGTGGAGCCTTGCCTCCATTGCTGTGCTGGAGGCTGGGGAAAAATCAGTGACGCTGGTCCTGTCTGTATTTAAACTTTTGATATTTTGTTCATGGATTTTTGCATCAATTTTGATTTTTTAAAAAATATCACATTAAAATTTTATTGTGATAACTGAGTCTTTGGTGCCCCCTTAAATTCTGTATCCAAGGAAGTGCTTCACTGGCCTCGACCGAGTCCAGGCGCTGCTTGCTTCTCGATGCCCTGTTTCCTCCTAAGACCCGAGGAGCGAAAAACAAGTCTAATCTATTTCATTTTACTTTGGGAGACAAGTTTAATTAAGCAGAGTATTTTTTTCTGACTGGGTCCTGTTGACCAGTTTAAGATCATCATTTAATTAATGAGTCTGAAACAAAGCATAATTATGATTTAAAATTTGAATATTAATAAGGCCTCCTCTCTTCTTCCCCTCCCTCCCTCCCTTCCTTCCCTCCTTCCCTCCTTCCCTCCTTCCTTCCCTCCTTCCCTCCTTTCCTCCTTCCCTCCTTCCCTCCCTCCTTCCTTCCCTCCCTCCCTTCCTTCCCTCCTTCCTTCCTTCCCTCCTTCCCTCCTTCCCTCCTTCCTTCCCTCCTTCACTCCTTCCTTCCTTCCCTCCTTCCTTCCCTCCTTCCTTCCTTTCATCCTTCCCTCCTTCC